>NC_091284.1:778206253-778526086 GCF_032444005.1 Ranitomeya imitator
CGCCCTCGCTGAATCTCGTTCCAGGGCCAGCAGCTCTTCAGGGGATAAGGAGCCATGCAGACAAGGACGGGGATAAGGAGCCATGCAGACAAGGACGGGGATAAGGAGCCATGCAGACAAGGACGGGGATAAGGAGCCATGCAGACAAGGACGGGGATAAGGAGCCATGCAGACAAGGACGGGGATAAGGAGCCATGCAGACAAGGACGGGGATAAGGAGCCATGCAGACAAGGACGGGGATAAGGAGCCATGCAGACAAGGACGGGGATAAGGAGCCATGGATACAAGGACGGTGATAAGGAGCCATGCATGCAAGGATGGGGATAAGGAGCCATGCAGATAAGGACGGGGATGAGGAGCCATGCATACAAGGACGGGGATGTGGGGACAATGTATACAAGGACGGGGATGAGGAGCCATGCATACAAGGACGGGGATGAGTAGCCATGCATACAAGGACGGGGATGTGGGGACAATGTATACCCAGCTTATACTCGAGTCAATAAGTTTTCCCAGTTTTTTGTGGCCAAATTAGGTGCCTCAGCTTATACTCGGCTCGACTTATACTCGAGTATATACGGTATGTTGTGGAGCTGTGTATACTTCTACTGTCCTGCATAAATGGTGTAATTTTCAGTATCTATTCTTATTATGTATGTGTGTATCTATCTAGCTATCATTCCGATTAATTGTGAGAAAACTAGCGGACTCTTTATTAGTTCATGTGGCAACGTTTTGGATCCATAACTGAACATTTCTCTGATATGGGCTAATAAAGAGTATAAAAAAATCTGTTCCATTTTCTTCCACAAAAGTGGTATGATTTTCTTCTCACATCCGATGCCATATTCTACTGTGATTCTACCCTAATGAGTACCTGTATTAAGCCCACGTTCACACTATCAGTATTTGGTCAGTATTTTACATCAGTATTTGTAGCCAAAACCAGGAGTAGAACAATTAGAGGAAAAGTAAAATAGAAACATACGCACCACGTCTGCGTTTATCACCCACTCCTGGTTTTAGCTTACAAATACTGATGTAAAATAATGACCGAATACTGAACATGTGACCGTGGCCTTATTCTGCATATATACACTGCACAGTACTGCTCCTCCTGTCCTGTATATATACACTGCACAGTACCGCTCCTCCTGTCCTGTATATATACACTGCACAGTACCGCTCCTCCTGTCCTGTATATATACACTGCACAGTACCACTCCTCCTGTCCTGTATATATACACTGCACAGTACCGCTCCTCCTGTCCTGTATATATACACTGCACAGTACCGCTCCTCCTGTCCTGTATATATACACTGCACAGTACCGCTCCTCCTGTCCTGTATATATACACTGCACAGTACCGCTCCTCCTGTCCTGTATATATACACTGCACAGTACCGCTCCTCCTGTCCTGTATATATACACTGCACAGTACCGCTCCTCCTGTCCTGTATATATACACTGCACAGTACCGCTCCTCCTGTCCTGTATATATACACTGCACGGTACCACTCCTCCTGTCCTGTATATATACACTGCACAGCACCGCTCCTCCTATATATATACACTGCACAGTACCACTCCTCCTGTCCTGTATATCTACACTGCACAGCACCGCTCCTCCTGTATATATACACTGCGCAGTACCACTCCTCCTGTTCTGTATATATACACTGCACAGTACCACTCCTCCTGTCCTGTATATATACACTGCACAGTACCGCTCCTCCTGTTCTGTATATATGCACTGCACAGTACCACTCCTCCTGTCCTGTATATATACACTGCACAGTACCACTCCTCCTGTCCTGTATATATACACTGCACACTACCACTCCTCCTGTTCTGTATATATGCACTGCACAGTACCACTCCTCCTGTCCTGTATATATACACTGCACAGTACCACTCCTGTATATATACACTGCACAGTACCACTCCTCCTGTCCTGTATATATACACTGCACAGTACCACTCCTGTATATATACACTGCACAGTACCACTCCTCCTGCCCTGTATATATACACTGCACAGTACCACTCCTCCTGTCCTGTATATATACACTGCACAGTACCACTCCTGTATATATACACTGTACAGCACCACTTCTCCTGTCCTGTATATATACACTGTACAGCACCACTTCTCCTGCCCTGTATATATACACTGCACAGCACCGCTCCTCCTGTCCTGTATATATACACTGCACAGTACCACTCCTGTATATATACACTGTACAGCACCACTTCTCCTGTTCTGTATATATACACTGCACAGCAGCACTTCTCCTGTTCTGTATATATACACTGTACAGCACCACTTCTCCTGTTCTGTATATATACACTGCACAGCACCACTCCTCCTGTCCTGTATATATAGTGTACACTGCACGGTACCATTTCTCCTGTTCTGTTGTCAGAGAGGCGACATTGGTCTTTGGGAAGGTCAATACTGGTTTATTATTTTCAGTTTTTTTTATGGGAAAATTTAAAAAAATATTGGAAAATCCATTTAAATGGATTATCCCAAGTAATCTCCTATGCCGAGAACTTGGAATCGCCAGGGTCCAACCGCTGAGACCCCCCATGATCCCGAGAGCTGGAGCTCTAAAGAGCACCATGTAAATGGACCTGTGGTCGATCATGCGCACTTCGGCGCCATTCACATGTGGCTCTTCAAATAACGCCTTTAAGAGGAGTGTTGAAGGGCAGGACAAAGTATAGCAAAATTCACTGATTGGGGGTGGGGAGTGTTTGAGTATGTGGACTGGTGGGGTTTTATGTGGCAGTGCTGCTTTTTTGTCCCTGTCCGGCCTTGTGTGTGTGATTATACAGTGGGACTGTGCATGTGTGTCACTATGCAGTGGGGCTCTGCGTGTGTCAATTATACAGTGGGACTGTGCGTGGGTCAATTATACAGTGGGACTGTGTGTGTGTGTCATAATATATATATATATATTTCACATGCTTGCAGTCACAAGACCACCTGTTCCCGGCGCAGGCACTGGAGAATCCTCACAGCGCACAGTGCGTGCGATATGAGGATTCACACATAGTGACTGTAGACATGTAGCTTAAGATCCGACAACCCCTTTAAGGATGGGCTGCTACTCATGGGCCACTGCTGTGTGCTTGCCCCCCAGGCTAAAATTTGCCAGTCAGCCCCTGGTAATAAGGCAGCACCCCTATAGGCAGACCCTGTAATAAGGCAGCCCCCATAGTCAGACCCTGTAATAAGGCAGCACCCCCATAGTCAGACCCTGTAATAAGGCAGCATCCCTATAGGAAGACCCTGTAATAAGGCAGCTCCCATAGTCAGACCCTGTAATAAGGCAGCCCCCATAGTCAGACCCTGTAATAAGGCAGCCCCCATAGTCAGACCCTGTAATAAGGCAGCACCCCTATAGCCAGACCCTGTAATAAGGCAGCACCCCATAGTCAGACCCTGTAATAAGGCAGCACCCCTATAGGCAGACCCTGTAATAAGGCAGCCCCCATAGTCAGACCCTTTAAAAAGGCAGCCCCCATAGTCAGACCCTGTAATAAGGCAGCCCCCTCATAAGAAGACCCTGTAATAAGGCGGCAGATCCCCATAGGCAGACCCTGTAATAAGGCGGCAGATCCCCATGGGCAGACCCTGTAATAAGGCGGCAGATCCCCATGGGCAGACCCTGTAATAAGGCAGCCCCCATAGTCAGACCCTTTAAAAAGGCAGCCCCCATAGTCAGACCCTGTAATAAGGCAGCCCCCTCATAAGAAGACCCTGTAATAAGGCGGCAGATCCCCATAGGCAGACCCTGTAATAAGGCGGCAGATCCCCATGGGCAGACCCTGTAATAAGGCAGCAAATCCCCATAGGCAGACCCTGTAATAAGGCAGCAGATCCCCGTGGGCAGACCCTGTAATAAGGCAGCAGATCCCCATGCTCAGACCCTGTAATAAGGCTGCAGATCCCCATAGGCAGACCCTGTAATAAGGTGGCAGATCCCCATAGTCAGACCCTGTAATAAGGCAGCCCCATAGTCAGACCCTGTAATAAGGCAGCCCCCCATAGGCAGACCCTGTAATAAGGCAGCAGATCCCCATAGGCAGACCCTGTAATAACGCGGCAGATCCTCATGGGCAGACCCTGTAATAAGGCGGCAGATGTTATGATCTGGTGGCCGAGGAGCAGCATGAGACGTACTCTGGAGAAGGTGGTACCTGTACTGACCGCAAACCTGAACTTAGCACCGCAACTAGAAGTAGCCATGGGATGTACCTAACGCTCCCTAGACACCTCGACACAGCCTAAGAATTAACTTCCCCTAAAGATAGAAACGGGAAAACTATCTTGCCTCAGAGAAAATCCCCAAAGGATAGACAGCGCCCACAAATATTGACTGTGAGAGGAGAGGGAAATGACATACGCAGACTGAAATCAGGAATTAGCAAAGGAGGCCATTCAGCTAAAAAGAAAGAATAGGACAGAGTACTATGCGGTCAGTATTAAAACACTAGAAAATATCCACCACAGAAAATACAAATCTCCACATCTGACTAAAGACATGGAGGGTATATCTGCATCTCCAGAGACACAGCTTGGCTGCAAAAAATCCTTCACAGACAAAGCTGGACAAGACAAAACATGAAAATGCACTGAACTATAAGGTCCACAGCATGTGGACAGCAAAAACAAAGCCAGAACTTATCTTTGTTGGAATGAACAGCAAAACAGGAGAGACCAGGTATGGATGTGAATCCTCCAAAAACAATGGACAACTGGCACTGACTAAAGGATCAAGCAAGACTATATAGCCCAGCCCAAATTGCAATAAGTGGACACACCTGATAAATGCTGTGATCCAAAGACAGCAGCACTACCACTCATAACCACCGGAGGGAGCCCAAGAGCAGAATTCACAACAGTACCCCCCCCTTGAGGAGGGGTCACCGAACCCTCACCAGAGCCCCCAGGCCGATCAGGATGAGCCAAATGAAAGGCACGAACCAAATCGTCAGCATGAACATCAGAGGCAACAACTCAAGAATTATCCTCCTGGCCATAACCCTTCCATTTGACCAGGTACTGAAGCTTCCGCCTCGAAAAATGAGAATCCAAAATCTTCTCAACCACATACTCCAACTCTCCATCAATCAACACCAGGGCCGGAGGATCAACAGAGGGAACAACGGGCACCACATACTTCCGCAACAAAGATCTATGGAAAACATTATGGATGGAAAAAGAGGCAGGAAGGGCTAAACGAATAGACACTGGATTGATAATCTCAGAAATCCTATAAGGACCAATAAACCGAGGCTTGAACTTAGGGGAAGAAACCTTCATAGCAACATGACGGGAAGACAACCAGACCAAATCCCCAACCCGAAGTCGGGAACCAACACACCAACGACGGTTAGCAAAACGCTGAGCCTCCTCCTGAGACAACACCAAATTGTCCACCACATGAGACCAAATTTGCTGCAGCCTGTCAACCACAGAATTCACACCAGGACAATCAGAAGGCTCAACCTGCCCTGAAGAAAAACGAGGATGAAAACCAAAATTACAAAAAAAAGGTGAAGGTAGCAGAACTAGCCCGATTATTAAGGGCAAACTCGGCCAACGGCAAGAAAGCCACCCAATCATCCTGATCAGCAGACACAAAGCATCTCAAATAAGTTTCCAAAGTCTGATTAGTTCGCTCGGTTTGGCCATTTGTCTGAGGATGAAATGCGGAAGAAAAAGATAAATCAATGCCCAGCCTAGCACAAAAGGCCCGCCAAAACCTAGAAACAAACTGGGAACCTCTATCGGACACAATATTCTCCGGAATGCCATGCAAACGAACCACATGCTGAAAAAACAACGGAACCAAATCAGAAGAGGAAGGCAATTTAGGCAAAGGTACCAAATGAACCATCTTAGAAAACCGGTCACAAACCACCCACCCAGATAACCGACATCCTCTGGGAAACCGGAAGATCTGAAATAAAATCCATAGAAATATGCGTCCAAGGTCTCTCAGGGACCAGCAAAGGCAGAAGCAACCCACTAGCGTGGGAACAGCAAGGCTTAGCCCGCGCACAAATCCCACAGGACTGCACAAAAGAACGCACATCCCGCGACAAAGAAGGCCACCAAAAGGACCTACCAACCAAATCTCTGGTACCAAAAATCCCAGGATGGCCAGCCAACACAGAACAATGAACCTCAGAAATCACTTTACTAGTCCATCTATCAAGAACAAACCGTTTCCCCACTGGACAGCGGTCAGGTTTATTAGCCTGAAATTCCTGAAGAACCCGTCGTAAATCAGGGGAGATGGCAGAAAGAATCACCCCTTCCTTCAGAATGCCGACCGGCTCAAGAACCCCAGGGGAATCAGGAAAAAAACTCCTAGAGAGGGCATCAGCCTTAACATTCTTAGAACCCGGAAGATACGAGACCACAAAATCAAAACGGGAGAAAAACAGGGACCATCGAGCTTGTCTAGGATTCAGTCGTTTGGCAGACTCGAGGTAAATCAGATTCTTATGATCGGTCAGGACCACAATACGGTGCTTGGCCCCCTCAAGCCAATGACGCCACACCTCAAATGCCCACTTCATAGCCAACAACTCCCGATTGCCGACATCATAATTGCGTTCCGCAGGCGAAAACTTCCAAGAAAAGAAGGCACACGGTTTCATCAAGGAACCATCAGAATTCCTCTGAGACAAAACAGCCCCTGCCCCAATCTCAGACGCGTCAACCTCAACCTGAAATGGAAGAGAAACATCCGGCTGACGCAACACAGGGGCAGAAGTAAATCGGCGTTTAAGCTCCTGAAAGGCAGAAACAGCCGCGGAGGACCAATTCATCACATCAGCGCCTTTCTTCGTCAAATCGGTCAGAGGTTTAACCACACTGGAGAAGTTGGCAATGAAACGACGATAAAAGTTAGCAAAGCCCAAGAATTTCTGAAGGCTCTTCACAGATGTGGGCTGAATCCAATCATGAATGGCCTGAACCTTAACCGGATCCATTTCTATAGATGAGGGAGAAAAAATGAAGCCCAAAAAAGAAACCTTCTGCACTCCAAAGAGACACTTAGACCTCTTCACAAATAAAGCATTATTACGGAGGATCTGAATACCATCCTGACCTGTTTCGCATGAGACTCCCAATCATTGGAAAAAATCTAAATATCATCCAAATATACAACCATGAATTTATCAAGATAACTCCGAAAGATATCATGCATGAAGGACTGAAACACAGATGGGGCATTAGAGAGTCCGAATGGCATCCCAAGGTATTCAAAATGGCCTTCGGGCGTATTAAATGCAGTTTTCCATTCGTCACCCTGCTTAATACGAATAAGATTATATGCTCCTCGAAGGTCAATCTTAGTAAACCAACTAGCCCCCTTAATCCTAGCAAACAAATCAGTAAGCAAAGGCAAAGGATATTGAAATTTGACCGTGATCTTATTCAAGAGGCGATAATCAATACAGGGTCTCAAGGAGCCATCCTTCTTGGCAACAAAAAAAAAGCCTGCTCCCAATGGTGAAGAAGATGGCCGAATATGCCCCTTCTCCAAAGACTCCTTAATATAGCTCCGCATGGCAGCATGTTCTGGCACAGACAGGTTGAAAAGTCGGCCCTTAGGCAACTTACAACCTGGAATCAAGTCAATAGCACAATCACAGTCCCTATGCCGTGGAAGGGAACTGGATTTGGGCTCATCGAATACATCCTGGAAATCTGACAAAAACTCAGGAATTTCAGAAGAGGGGGAAGAGGAAATTGACATCAAAGGAACATCATTATGAACCCCCTGACAACCCCAACTAGTCACAGACATAGATTTCCAATCTAACACCGGATTATGTACCTGTAACCATGGAAAACCCAGCATAATATCATCATGCAAATTATGCAACACCAGAAAACGACAATCTTCCTGATGGGCTGGCGCCATGCGCATGGTCAGCTGTGTCCAAAACTGAGGTTTATTTATAGCCAACGGTGTAGCATCAATCCCCCTTAAAGGAATAGGGTTCTGCAAAGGCTGCAAGGGGAAACCACAACGTCTGGCAAATTCCAAGTCCATTAAGTTCAGAGCGGCGCCTGAATCCACAAATGCCATGACAGAAAATGACAATAATGAGCAGATCAAGGTCACAGATAACAGAAATTTAGGTTGTACAGTACTGATGGTAACAGAACTAGCGATTCTCTTTGTACGCTTAAGGCAATCAGAAATAACATGAGCAGAATCGCCGCAGTAAAAACACAACCTATTCTGATGCCTGAATCTTTGTCGTTCAGCTCTAGACAAAATCCTATCACACTGCATAGGCTCAGGGCTCCGCTCGGAGGACAACGCCACAGTGTGCACAACTCTGCGCTCGCGCAAGCGCCGATCAATCTGAATGGCCAGAGACATAGAATCACTCAGACCAGCAGGCGTGGGGAACCCCACCATAACATCTTTAACGGATTCAGAAAGACCCTTTCTGAAAATTGCCGCCAAGGTATCCTCATTCCATTTAGTCAACACAGACCATTTTCTAAATTTCTGGCAATACGATTCTGCCGCTTCTTGACCCTGACACAGGGCCAACAAGGTCTTCTCTGCATGATCCACAGAATTAGGTTCATCATACAATAACCCTAGCGCCTGAAAAAAGGTGTCTACATTAAGCAAAGCAGGATTCCCAGATTCCAGGGAAAACGCCCAATCCTGAGGATCACCACGCAACAGGGAAATAACAATTTTAACCTGCTGAATGGGATCACCAGAAGAACGGGGTTTCAGAGCAAAAAACAGTTTACAGTTATTTTTAAAGCTCAAAAATTTGGATCTGTCCCCAAAAAACAAATCAGGAGTTGGAATTCTAGGCTCTAAAGCCGGAGTCTGAACGATATAATCGGAAATACCCTGTACTCTAGCAGCAAGTTGGTCCACACGATAAACCAATTCCTGAACCTCCATGCCAGCGCCCAACTCCTGAGCCACCCAGAGGTAAAGAGGGAAGGAAAGACAAAGCAGACTACAGAAAAAAAAATGGCTCAGCACTTTCCTTCCCTTCTTCTGAGATGTGTTTAACTCATTGTTGGCCAGTTGTACTGTTATGATCTGGTGGCCGAGGAGCAGCATGAGATGTACTCTGGAGGAGGTGGTACCTGTACTGACCGCAAACCTGAACTTAGCTCCGCACTTGAAGTAGCCATGGGATGTACCTAACGCTCCCTAGACACCTCGACACAGCCTAAGAATTAACTTCCCCTAAAGATAGAAACGGGAAAACTATCTTGCCTCAGAGAAAATCCCCAAAGGATAGACAGCCCCCCACAAATATTGACTGTGAGAGGAGAGGGAAATGACATACGCAGACTGAAATCAGGAATTAGCAAAGGAGGCCATTCAGCTAAAAAGAAAGAATAGGACAGAGTACTATGCGGTCAGTATTAAAACACTAGAAAATATCCACCACAGAAAATACAAATCTCCACATCTGACTAAAGACATGGAGGGTATATCTGCATCTCCAGAGACACAGCTTGGCTGCAAAAAATCCTTCACAGACAAAGCTGGACAAGACAAAACATGAAAATGCACTGAACTATAAGGTCCACAGCATGTGGACAGCAATGTCATCAGCTGTATCGGCTTAATGTCAGTACAGCTGATCTTCTCATGACGGCGAGGGGCCCACTGCTGGCACCAGGCCCCCCCACCAGCTCAGGGGCCCCATAGCGGCAGAGCAGAGAGATCGATTCTGCACGCGCTGATACAATTACAGTAGCGTAGCTCTGGGTTGGTCCCCTCAGAGCACCGGGCCCGGGGCGCCCACACCCTCTGCCCTCCCGATAGCTACGCTACTGCCTGGACTCATTGATAAAAAGCCTGAATTCAATCTGTCAAAAACTGAACTTGTGCTTCCTCCCTCTACTAGTTTACTTATTCCTGATATTGTCATTTCCATGTGTGTTTCTACCAATGATCCCCAGCAACATGCCCGCTGTCTTGAGGTCATATTTGATTCATATCTTTCATTCACCACTTACATCTGATCTCTCATTGGCTCATGTCACCTACACCTCAAAAATATCACTTTCCTGACAATATCATCATTAGGGCTTGCTCACAGTGGCATATTCAGGAACAGGCGTTATCCTTTTACTCCTGATATTCTCTGATATCAGGTACCTGACCCCAGACTAGGCCTGTGACTATCCATTTAAGAGAATGAACATGGAAGAGTGCAGCATGAGAAGCACCAGGTGGTTTGATTAGGATGTTGCAATGGAAGGTGGGGGGGATTAGCCTCTCTCCTGAAAGGGTTGTGCACCCCTGCACAACTCTGGTAGCGGCCCTCTCCCTGCAATTCTGCTCTGTTGCTCTGAGACTGCTCCTGCGCTGTTCTTCCTGGTCTGGTCACGTGGGCCCAAAATCCAGTCACGTGATGCAACTTCACAGGATGTGACTTCACTTCAGGTCCTGTTGCCTGGAGATGAGCTCTATGGCCTCAAGCTGCTCCAGCCACAATCCCTCAGGGGGAATGTAAACTTTTTTTGGAAAATTTTTTGTCAATTTAAAGAGTGCTATGGCTGTAGAGCACACTGCAATAGATTAGTGGTAATCAAGCCTTTTATTGAACCACTACGCATTACGGCAGCGGTCTGCTACCTTCCTCAGGTGAAAGGTAGCAGTCCGCTGCCGAAATGCGTAGTGGTTCAATAAAAGGGTTGTTTACCACTAATCTATTGCAGTGTGCTCTATAGCCATAGCGCTCCTTAAATTGACCACATTTTTTCCAAAAAAAAAGTGGCTATCCATTTGTCTTATCCCCTTATCTTGATTTACCTTCCTGGCATTGGACCCTGGATTGATACTTGACCATTATTATTATTATTATTATACATTTTTATAGCGCAATTTATTCCATGGCGCTTTACATGTGAATACGGGGCAAATATAGACAAATACATTAAACATGAGCAGATAACAAGGCACACGAGTACATAAGGAGGGAGGACCCTGCCCGCGAGGGCTCACAGTCTGCAGGGGGTGGGTGAGGATACACTAGGAGAGGGAAGAGCTGGCTGTGCGGCTGTTCAGTAGGTTGAGGATCACTGCAGGCTGTAGGCTTGTCGGAAGAGATGAGTCTTCAGGTTCTTTTTGAAGGTTTCTATGGTAGGCGCAAGTCTGATGTGTTGGGGTAGAGACCATGCCTTGGTACTGCTCCTCTGTACTATAAGTCCTCCTGGTATCTGACTTCGGACCTCCTGACTACACTGTCTCACAGCTAGTCTGTGATTAGTGACTCGGCGTCACACTTTGTTTTTGCTTTGCCTCTAAGATTTAATCCGAATACCATATTTTCATTCTACCTTTTTATTGACTTGTTTTCAGATTGTTTCTCTGGTCATTTTCCTTGTGTGCCCAAGGTGAGGATAAATAAAAAAATTTACTCACCTACTGCAACAGCTTCACCACTCTACACTCAGTAATGTTCATCTATAAGGGGGACGACGAGGCAGTGGGTACCTGCATGCTGGGTCTGGAACTAGAGAGGCTGCATCCACTGTTCTTGGAGGGAAGCCTGAGTGAAGTGGACCAACCCCTGTTGCCTGGGGGAAGCTCTAGAGGCGAGGGGCTTCCTGCTGTCAGGGGGGGACAGAAGAAAAGAGGGAAAAAGCATGCGAAGCAGGGCAGTGGGAGGCCAGCTTAGGGCAGTCAGGAGCGTGCTCTGCTTCCCCCTCCAGAGAGTGCTGCAGCAGGCCTGAAGGACGGGGACTGCTGCATTGAGGGGAGTAGTGTGGTCTGCCACAACCTGGAGAGTGAGAGCTGCGAGGAGCAGAGCCGTGCAGGGCAGAGCCGGGTAGAGCCTTGTATACAGAGCAGAGCCAAGCCGGGTGTTGCAGCAGCCACAGAGAGTAATTCTCTGGCTGGGAGCACCAGCGCCAAGCAGATCAGCATCGCCCGCCACCAACAGCGGGGACCAGGGAGAGCGGGACATGTGGTGTGTGTCCAGTGACCTCCAGAGAGAACCAGGTGCCGTATACTATGTGACCGTGAGTACCGCACATGTGCTGAACCAAGAGAGTCCAGGCGGGAAAGCTTAGCGGACAGTCGGGTGCAGTGTCGGCTGTGAGAGCAGAGCATCCCTTGAGCACAGGCCGACTTGACAGATCCCTTGCGTGCAGGTTCACTGTAAGTGGACGACAGACTGCCCATTCCCCATTATCCTCTGTGCCAGGAGGTGACCCACAATTGAAACCGGAGACTGTAGCGTGCGCACGGCGCAGTGAGAAGCAGGTGACTAAGCCAGAGCCTCTTAGTCAAGTAACTGTATACACTGCAGCGCAAAGCCTTGTTCCGGCAGTACCTCGTACTGGACTGAGCACAGTGTTTGGCATTTGTGAGTGCGGAAACTCCCCGCACCCTTCAAAGACTCTTCACTCGCTCCGTGGATCGGAGCCCCGTCCTCTACAGACACCTCCGAGACGTCACATGCTCCTGTTGTCAGTGCTACCGTTGGAGAACCGAGACGCTGCAATCAAGAAGACAACAGACTGATAAGTTTTATTGCCTTTGTTTCTTCCAATCGAACTATCGTCCATTCCTGCCCTACCCTGTCCTAGCTCCCTGTTCTGCCCTTCTCCCTAACACACCTCTCGTGTCCTGCCACTCCCTGCGTGGAGTATACGAGTTGTTAATAAACCTGTTAACTCTTGACCTGACTCCTGTTCGTAACGACATCGCATGTTCTTGTGATTTGCACCATTGGCGTAGTCGGCAGGATGTCGTTCAATGGCGCGGTGGCGGGAGATCAAGCAGTTGGAGGGGGCCCTAGATCCAGGATCTCGTTGGGGCCATGTTAAATAACCTTCCGAAGTTCACTGGGAATAACACGATGCTTTGGAGTAGGACTGAACGTATAAGGAAGATGATGAGGATGCATGACTCCGGCCCTAGAAGCAGAGGTGGCTATGATGGCACTAAATGGGGAGGCCAGGGACTCCGTCATGCTTCAGCCCCCACGGGCAAGAGATACCCTGGATAAAGTTTTGTTCATACTTGGGGGACGCATGGGGACCCCATTGACGTAGGGGAGTTATGTATGCGCCTGTTCACCCGAGTTCAAAGAGAGGGGGAGACGATGACTCAGTTTATGAATGCGCTGCAGGAACGTCATACTGCCATTGCTCTCAAAGAGGGCGTAGGCATAGGGTTTACTGATGTAGTGCTGCGAGACCATTTAGTGACGGGCCTACGGGACGTGCTGCTGAAGCAGGCTCTGTGGGAGCACTTGAGAGTAAAACCCAGCATGACTTTCTCTGAAATAGGGAGTGAAGCGCGCACGAGCGAGCAGGAGCAGGGGGTTGCAGCCTTGACAAAGATGGTCCGGTGTTGCGGAGTACCCATCCCGAGCGAGGAAGAGCTGAAGTGGTCCCGCAAATTACAGCAAGGAATGAAAAAAATTTGGGAAGAAGTCAAAGGCCTGAAGAAAACCCTTGCTGCTGTCTTGGAGCTCAGCATCATATCCCAAGGTAACTTGCAGAAAAAAATAAAGGAAGTTAGAGGAGAGGTGTGGAGCATCAGAAGTACCCCAGCAGTCGCCCCGAAATTTGCTTCCAGGTCTTGGAGTGAAGAGCATTCACAGATGGGATACGCTTCCCGCAGTCCTGAGAATCCAGAAGGAAGCACCCACCAGACAGGCGCAGAAGTGAGTGCTGGACATGCAGAAGAGTGGGACACCTATCCAGAAGCTGCCCTACCCGAGACCGACGACGGCGGAGAACCGCTCACCCATTCGAAGGTACTGATAATTGAAGAGAACGCCACCCCTGGAAGAAATGGTGAGAGGAGTCGCACCTAGAGCCAGAAAGAGCCACGACGCCGGAAGCTGAGAAGAGATGGAGAAGGTGTCGACTGTCCACGTGAGATGTCTGCGCTGTCCATGCGCATGGAGACAAGTCTGGGGGAATTCCAACCTGGTTCCAAAGGTCCCAACTGTGAGATTCGACCCGAAGGAGAAGAAGGGACATCTGCCTTGGGTGGTCCATCGGAGTAAATCACTACCTTGCCCACCACAAGCTAATGACAGAGGTGAGAAGATGACACATGCTCCTGAGACGCCCACTCCTACAGTTCCCATTTATAAGAAGGAAAAGTCACTAATCTCATCCCCTGAAGTGGAAAGTTCACCGCCAGCTCAAGGGGCCCTGATCAATTGGGAGAAATGCAAGATGTCCCTGAGGTACCCCCACCAGAGGTAGTGGACTGTGAAGAGGGTGAAGGTCCTGAGACATTGCCTCTGGCAGCTATGGATGATGAAGAGTGGGAATCTCCTGATCCGCCATATGTTGACTCAGAATAGGAACAGACCCCAGAGATTGCTGCTCCGTGGAACCCGCATGAACTCCCATTATCTGCCACTCTACCCGAAGTTTGTAGTACCGGTGGCAAGCCTTATTGGCAGAAGCTGGAGCCAGATAAGCAGGAGTTGTTGCAAAAATTGTGCGCATCTATTGGCCCCAAGAAGAGTGTAGTGGAGTACGAAGAGTTCTCCTGTGGAATGGTGAGCTAAAAGAGAGGGGGAATGTAAGGGGGTTGGCGAGGCAGCGGGTACCTGCATGCTGGGTCCGGAACTACAGAGGCTGCATCCACTGTTCCTGAGGGGAAGCCTGAGTGAGGCGGACCTCCCCCTCTTGCCTGGGGGAAGCTATAGAGAGAAGGGACTTCCTGCTGTCAGAGGGGGGCAGAAGAAAAGAGAGAAAAAGCACACGAAGCAGGGCAGTGAGGAGCATGCTCTGCCTCCCCCTTCAGAGAGTGCTGCAGCAGGCCTGAAGGACGAGGACTGCTGCATTGAGGATAGTTGTGTGCTCAGCCGCAACATGGAGAGTGAGAGCCGTGCAGAGCAGAGCTGGGTAGAGCCGTGTATACAGAGCAGAGCAGAGCAGAGTCGGGTGTTGCAGCAGCCACAGAGAGTAGTGCTCTGGCCAGGAGCACCAGCGCCAAGCAGATCAGCTTCGCCCGCCACCAGCAGCGGAGACCAGGGAGGGAGGGCAGGATGTGCGGTGTGTGTCCAGTGACCTCCAGAGAGAACCAGCTGCCATACACTACGTGACCATGAATACCGCACATGCGCTGCCCCAAGAGAGTCCAGGCGGGAAAGCTAAGTGGACAGTCGGGTGCAGTTTCGGCTGTAAGAGCAGAGCACTCCTTGAGTGCAAGCCGACTTGACAGATCCCCTGCGTACAGGTTAACTGTAAGTGCACGACAGACTGCCTGTTCTCCGCTATCCTCCATGCCAGGAGGTGACCCACAATTGAAACCGGAGACTGTAGCGTGTGTGCAGTGCAGTGAGAAGCAGGTGACTAGGCCAGAGCCTCTTATCCAAGTACCTTTATACACTGTGGAGCAAAGCCTTGTTCTGGCGGTACCTCGTACTCGACTGAGCACAGTGTTTGATGTTCGCACTCCCGCACCCATCAAAGACTCTTCACCCGCTCCGTGGATTGGAGCCCCGTCCTCTACAGACACCTCCGAGATGTCACATGCCGCTGTTGTCGGTGCCACCATTGGAGAACCGAGACAATCAAGAAGACTACAGACTGATAAGTTTTATTGCCTTTGTTTCTTCCAATCGAACTATCGTTCATTCCTGCCCTACCCTGTCCTAGCTCCCAGTTCTGCCCTTCTACCTAACACACCTCCCATGTTCTGCCACTCCCTGCGTGGAGTATACGTGTTTTTAATAAACCTGTTAACTCTTGATCTGCCTCCTGTCCGTGGCACCGACAACAGCGGCACGTGACATCTAGGAGGTGTCTGTAGAGCACTGGATGTGCTTCCAATGACATGCCATTCCAGCCACTTGACTGCTGTATTCAATCATGGGTCTAAGTGGCCAGGTGACCAAAGATGTGGACTTCATTGCTTCCTGTCCTTCCATGATGTCTAGAGTGGACTGCGCTGGAGATATGGGTTCAGAAGGAGTCAATATACATATCATGGTTCCACCCCTCAGTGTGTCTTGATGCAGTTACCGACAACTCGGCCATCCATTCTAGTACAGGAGCGTGCTGAAGCTGTCAGTACTTTGATTGATCCACAACGCGTTTCAATGGCATACGCCGTCTTCTTCAGGTGGATGTTTTTTAGTCATAGAAAAGAATAATATTTAACCCCAAGGCGACGAATCACAAAACAGTTGTAGTTACATATGCAAATATATCATTGCAGATAAAAAGGGGGGGGGGGACATATGCCATTTATTAGAATATTTACAAAAGCAAATACCTCCAGATAAAAAACACAATAAAAACAGTAAAGGATAAAAAATAAACAAAATGCTGAAAATAATCATAAAAAATAATAATTAAAATAATATCTAGTTTGTCACTTTCTCAATCACAAGGTTCAGTCCTTCAGGGGCCAAGATGCCCAACTTAAATATCCAAAAGCTTCTTTTTTTATTAAGCTGTTTAGACGGTCTGTCACATGATTGGGTATGTAATCAATAATTATTAATTTCATTGATTTCCAATTTTTTTGGTGCACCAATAAAAAGTGCTTGGACATGCTATGTAACAGAAAACCGTTTTTTATATTCTGTCGGTGTTTGTTTAATCTCGCGTGCATTGTTTGTATGGTGCGGCCCACATATTGGAGACTGCAGCCACATTCGATCAAGTATACTATGTAAGTAGTTTGACAATTGACAAAAGAATTGATTCTAAAAATATTACCTTTTGTATTTGATTTGAAAATACGTGTACCCTCCCAAATAGAAATGCAACAGAGGCACTTGGTATTCCTACATGGAAAACAACCAGAATTAGAAGACACACGAGGTTTCAAGATGGACGGAACTATTGTCATGTTACTAGGTGCAATCTTATTACCTAAGGTATGATTCCTACGGAATATAGTTAAAGGATGGGGGGGGGGGGGGGTAAGTGACCTAAAAGTACTGGATCCCCCTACTGCCAGATGAACAATTTAGCTACTGTATTGTTTGTTCCTCTGTGCCTTGTATTCTTTATGTTGATCTTTCGTTGCCTGACCTTGGCCTTCTTTCTGACCATCCATCTGTTTAACCTCTTCTGCTCTGATCCACTATCTTCCTGGTATTCTAACTTCGGAACGTTATCTGACTACGCTTTTGTCTTTTCCTTCTGTTTATGATGTACTCTCCTGGATTCTGACCTTGGAATCCTTGACTTTCTTGACTCACGGTTTGGCCCTGAGAAGTGACTAGTCACAATACACAACTTTCTTATTTTGTTTTACCCATGCTTTACTTTTGTATATTTTTTAATGTCAAACAACCCCATTAGCTACCTCCACTGCAGTCAGGCGACTACTACATAGGTTGCAACCTGTGGATCCAGTTAATGGAGTTAAAGCTTAGGAACAAGGTGGTTTCCTTTGACTCCAGGATAGTTTGTACCAAAGTTTCATCGTACAGCCTCATTGGTGAGTTTCATAACAAACACATTTGTTGATCCTGGCGCCCAATGTTCTCTAGTTAATACTTTAGTAATCCTTAAAAAATGTGCCCCATTGTGAGACTTTTCTGTGGCACAATTATAATTTGGTTTTTGTAAGTGGACATTTTTTTAGATCAACTTTTATAACTTCATTTAATAACATTCTCAACTATGTTTTTTCAACACACTTTTATTTAGTCAATGATCTTATTTTCAAAATACTCAGTAAATTAAAATTTAAGTAATTTCCCAGAAAACATGCACCAAAATATTTATAGTCATGTTCACTTTCTGCCATCCACTGTCTTTGTACATTACTTCTCAGCCCATCATTCTGATGTTCTGCTCTTTGTATTGTTCATATGTGGTGAACCAGCCTTCAAAGTGAGTACATTCCATCCGAGGTAACCTCTAATTTTTGCTTGCCTTCTCAGAAGTGTCAGTGGCCATCAGATGTCTCTTTGTTGAGATGATGAGAACCTGGTTCTTATTATGAAACAAACTTAGAGCTAATTTCAGTATATTCTTAGAAGTAATTAAATCCAACTGCCTCATGATGGAACGGTCATCAGAATATTTAATGAAAAGAACTGGAATCAGCGAGGTGCCGTTTGAAAATCCATTTTGTGGTTGTCTCCAGCAGTTCATGTACTTGGCAAATGTATATTGAAACATCTGTCATCCAGAAGAAAATAGACAAGCTCAACTAGGAGATCTCCATGTACTCTGTTGTAGACCATTCTAAGAGGGTCTTGATGATTGACAGTACTCCAAATCAGAACTATGTCTATAAAAACAGATGGAACTGGGAAGCTAATTTATATAAAAAACAACTTATTAAAACTATTCCTCAACCCAATTAGGTTTAGTTCAATTAAGGCTTTAAGCGATACCCTGTTTTTTTGGCCACCTGCAGTGGAATAACTGTAATCTTTCAGTAAATTTCCAATTTTTGATGATAATAATATGACTCTGTTGACTCTGTCCCAGTCTAAACAGCAAAGTTTAAAGATTAAAATTACTTAAAATGACACTATGGCCTTTTTAGACCATTGGAATAGAGCTGTCATCTGCCTTTAATCCCTTTTAATACTAAAAACATGACTCTGCTAGCTCTGTCAAAGCCTACACAGCAAAACTGGGACACATCAGACTTAAAAAAAGCCATCTAATAGTCAATAGGGTAGCTGGCACACACTTAATAGACAATATGAATTTGTATATGGTGTACTTCCTTTAGAGCCAAAAAATTACTTCCTGTAGATCCGTAGTGAATGGAAGGAAGGAACTACACACAAAAAGGCATATGTACGCCAAAAGGGACATGGAGAGGCTTGATTAGTATTAGTATCAGAATAAAAAAGTAACGTTTCGAGTAAATATCCTTCATGAAATTTGTCTGTTGTGCTAAATGTTCTAAAAATTAGAAAAAAATTAAAACCAGGACCAAGTATTGTTTGCCTTTTTACTCTTGGGAAGCCCAACCCAAATTCTGGAACCTTCTAATTTACAAGAACAATCACGTCTGATGAAGAGTATTTATCAGAAACGTTATTTTTTTTTCTATACTCATGGTGGTATAATCTATGGATAGTAAATATTCTGAATAAATCCTAATTAAACTTCTCCGTGTGCTTTTTGGTGTGCAGTTCATTCCTTTCATTAACTACTTAAAAAGATGACTCTACTGTCTCTATCCAAGTCTATGTAGCAAACTTGACAAGTGAGCTGCCATGAACAGTAAATTAAGAAGTGGGAGGTGATCTTAGTAGGAGGAGAGGTTTCTCAAATGTTTTATTCATATATCCTAATATCACTGCGGCAGGGAAACAATCATTTTAGACTCGTGCTGGAAAAATGTCCAAAAAATCTTAAAAGTTGTAATGGGAATCTGTCAGTGGGTTTTTGCTATTTAATCGGAGAGCTGCATAATGTAGGGTCCGAGAGTCTGATTCCAGGGATGTGTCACTTGCTCAGCAGATTGCTGTAGCTTCAATACAATCAGTGTTTTATCAGCAGGAGATTATCATTGCAGGACTAGGTGTCACATGCCAGGCAGTCCAGCTAATCTGTGTACCCTGTCCCACCACTGTTCGGCAGCTTGCTGACAATGTACAATATACATAGGAATCTTCCAATCAGTGGTGTAGGTGGGGTTATAAAGAGCTGAGTATTCTGAGCACTGCTACAGTTATAGCAGAGAAAACAAGGATTTTATCAAAACTATACCAAGCAGTCCAATATGTGATGCATCACTGGAATCAAGCTCTCAAAATCCTGCTGACTGATTCCCTTTAAAGCATGTTATAAAGGTACATTGAATGCCTTTGTAAGAATAAAGGAGCTAGAAGGGCTCATTTTCATCCTATTGCCTGCTTGTTTTTTTAACGTACACCTCAAGTAATGAGCTGGGCCCTTAGAGGAAACATACTTGAGCATGGTGGGATTATGAAAACTGCACAGGCCAGGAATAAACTCATTGACCAAATGATGCTTCGGCCTATCGATCAGTTGAGAGCCATCTCAGCCGATCTCCCATACACAAGGAGGGCCGATCGCTCCGTCTTCTATGAGATAGATGCCATCCGACACGTCTGCCGGCGGCTTATCTCCTCGATAAAAATACGATCAGTAGTAAGAAATTGGACATCCTCGATCAACATGTCAAGGCTCGGACTGGCCCACAGGAGAACAGGAGAATCCTCCGGTAGGCCCCTGTACAGGACTGCTAAGAAGTAGTGATAATATCTTTTTCTGCAAATTGTGAATCAAGTGTATGTAATTATTCATTAAACGAGCTAGCCAAATTAATATTATATAGAAGCAAAAATAAATGTGTGCACTAGTGTCAGGTTATTTATTTTTTGCATGTAGATGAACAGTGGGCCCCACGAGTCAATGCTACTGGCGGGCCTTTTCCAAGCCAGTCCGACGCTGGACATCTCTCCCAACCATCTGTCAGCCGGCACCCCCATGTTCAGCCGACATTAGTCTAGTGGCTATGGCGGCCTCTGTGTTGTACTAATCTCAGAATTAGATCTCTCCAGGGTTAAAGAGAGATGAAATTTTTTGGTTCTTTTTTTTTATTTTCGGAAAATAGACACAGCTGGGCTTCAGAAGTGTGGAGGTAAATCTGCTACCTAATTGTCAGGTTTCAAATGACTCCGGAACGCGACTGTAAACATCCTCACCAGCCTCTATTTCCCATTTTAGTTTACTTTTATCAAAGACGGAAAAAAATTATTTTGCCAACACACAACACAGGGAGGAAATTTAGATGCCGGTTTCAAATGCTGAAGATTAATTGCCATAACACACTTGTTGAGCAAGCGCATGGTGATATTCTGTTACACAAGTGTGCAGCATATGGGCCGATATACGGCAGCACCTATGTTCTTAATGGACTACAAAGGAAAGTGTGCGGGAGTCTCAAACAATTACAATGTACTGCACTCAGTCATTTAGGTTTACAATACAGCTGTGTGTCAACAGTATATCCAGATAAGTCCTATCATCTCTATCTCACCCCAAGTCCTCTCTCATGGATCCCTCTGGTTATGCCGTGACCTCTGCCCACTGCTTCTCTCTTCATTCCGATTTCCCCCGTTCAGAAATTCCGAGTTTAATGCAAAACTGTCCAAAATGTTACAACTGTGTTGTCCGCATGTAAATTCATGAATTTTTCATTTACTCTTTATAGACACTCGCCACTCAGAATTCCCTAATAGCGCATTTAAAAATGGGTTTTATACACTTAGAAATCCCTTTAAATAAAATGAAAAACAAACTGTTTCAGAGCATATATAATCTGTGGGGTTATTTTTCCAGAAACACTTAAATCCAAGTTTCTCTAAAAACGTCAAATTTGTTTTCCCCAGTCCAAAAATCAGGCAATCTTACATTTATCGGAACTTTGCGTGCAGATTTTGCAAACTTTCATCGTTACTACTATTAAATAGAATGCATTTTGTGATATATTTTATCAGAAAAAAATGCTTCTTCCTCCACTTATTAGCCACTTCTTCTTTTACCCCATGCCTCCTGAATTCAGCCTCAACTCTAAAAAAAAAATAAAAAATGCTAGAATATGTGTCTTGGTCAAAACAAGACAGACTACCAGCTCACTAATAGCCTATTGATGTCTATGGAGAGACAAGGAGGGAGGAGCAGGGTGGGAGAGGTAGAGCGACCCACAGAGACAATGCTGCTGGTTTCTAGTAAGTGTTTTATATTACCCCAGTGCTGAGTTCACAGCTACCATGCTCAGTACTACTGTATAATGTACTCTAAGCTACTGCTGCTCCTGAACATGTGCCACATAGAGACAGAAGAGCAGAAATCCCTCATGCCTTTATGTGTTTTTAACTGAAAAGTAGAGATAGAGCCTGCAGGGAGGAAATGGCTGTTTATCGCTATCACTTGAATAGGAGTTAAAAACAGTATTTGCCAACGGCCACTAAACATATTATGGTGTGAACGCCGCTCTTCTCCTTAATCTGGTGTGTTTTTTCTTTTATTCCTGTGATATAGCTCCCTCTTCCTTGTATATAAATCTAGTCTTCTAGGCCAAATGGGCAGAATCCTGAAGAAGACTCCCATGGAATTAACGGTCAAGACAACTTGGCTAACAAGACTAGTTATACATGCAAGGAAGAGTGAGTTAGAGCTGAGCACAGGAGCAAAGAAATACAACCTCAGATTCTGGAAAGCAGCGACATTGATACCAGGTAAATAAAAACAAACATATTTATGTCAAACCTGTAACCGAAGGTGAATGTTATGTATAACTAGATGGCAGCCCGATTCTAAAGAATCGGGAGTCTAGAATCCATATATACTTTATTTAGCTTTAAGCGTGGTGGTGGCAAACAACAGGTTAATAACAGGCAGTGTCAGGTAGTAGGAAAATAGCCAGTTAATAATAGGCAATAGTTCTTTGCAGGAATGCAGATATTAATAAATAGGCAGTTTATATTGCAGAGAAATTGCTGGGCAATAATGGACAATGTCCTTATGTGGCAAATAATAGAGCAATATACCCAATGTGGCAAAGAAGAGGTTAATAAACGGCAGTCTCTCAGTATAACAGTCAGTGAATAATAGGCAGTATATGGAGAAAACACCAAACAAAAGTTCAAAATTGGTGTGAAAATGTCACTGAACCACTTCACAACTAAATATATATAGTTTTGGTAAATGGTATTATCATTTTTATGACGAAATTCGGCAGGAGCTTGAAGAGCAACGTCACTGGGCCCGCCTCCACGCAGTAGAAACTTGCTGTGAGGTAAAAATTCAAAAATCACACCAAAATGGCGGGCGGAGTGTGTCACAGTACGGCACGTTTCTGATTGGTCGCTCGCAGCAGGCGGCAACCAATCAGACACTGGACACTGTTGACGTCACTTATCTCCGGACATTAGCTCCGGACATTAGCTCCGGACATTAGCTCCGGACATTAGCTCCGGACATTATCTCCGCACCTTAGCTCCGCACATTAGCTCCGGACATTAGCTCCGGACATTAGCTCCGGACATTAGCTCCGGACAAAGCCACGGAAGTTGGCACAAATTGCAGGAAGTAGTATTCTAGGCAATTATATATTAGACTAGATGGCAGCCCGATTCTAAAGAATCGGGAGTCTAGAATCCATATATACTTTATTTATTCAAATGTAAGAATAATACAATTAATAAATAATAGTAAGAAAGAACAAACAATGGCTGCACTCACCAGCTCTTGACAAAAGTTCAAAATTGGTGTGAAAATGTCACTGAACCACTTCACAACTAAATATATATAGTTTTGGTAAATGGTATTATCATTTTTTTGACGAAATTCGGCAGGAGCTTGAAGAGCAACGTCACTGGGCCCGCCTCCACGCAGTAGAAACTTGCTGTGAGGTAAAAATTCAAAAATCACACCAAAATGGCGGGCGGAGTGTGTCACAGTACGGCACGTTTCTGATTGGTCGCTCGCAGCAGGCGGCAACCAATCAGACACTGGACACTGTTGACGTCACTTATCTCCGGACATTAGCTCCGGACATTAGCTCTGGACATTAGCTGCGGACATTAGCTCCGCACATTAGCTCCGGACATTAGCTCCGGACATTAGCTCCGGACAAAGCCACGGAAGTTGGCACAAATTGCAGGAAGTAGTATTCTAGGCAATTAATCTCCGGACATTAGCTCCGGACATTAGCTCCGGACATTAGCTCCGGACATTAGCTCCGGACAAAGCCACGGAAGTTGGCACAAATTGCAGGAAGTAGTATTCTAGGCAATTATATATTAGATGTGAATTTGCTGTATGAACCTCTCCATGCTGCTGACTTCATGATAACACCTACAGCAGATATCTCATAAATAACAATTATAGAAGCACCACTTTCATCTTTGCTGATGCATGAGTTTGAGAAAGTGAAACATTTAACATTATGGTGTAACAAATAATAACACTTCATTGTGTTTAATTAAAGAAGAAAAGTCTCCAGTGCTGACGATACAGATGGTTCTGCATGAATTCTTGGCAATTTTATTTGTACCGTTTAGTATCGGCTCCTTTACTTATACAATAAAATAAAGAAAAACAAAACAAACAAAAATGAGCATATACCCTAAGCAAAAATATCAGTAAACTGCAACAGTAATATAAATGAGAGCGAGTACTTAGTTAATGCTATTTTGCTAAAAAAAAAAAAAAAAAACATAAAATCCACCCTACTGCGATAAGGTGACCCAATTGGGACAGTCCTAACCTCTTAACAATAACTGCTTTATTACTGGCTTCATTGCTATGGTAGCAGTGTCCACTTTTTTAAATGGGGACACGATAGGAGATCCTAAAAACGGTCCTGTCACGGTCATATCACTCAGTGTGCCTGGGATGCAGTTACTGACCGCTCAGCCATCCAATCTGGTACAGGGGCGTGCTAAGCTGTTAGTACTTTGATTGATAGCTCAGTCGTCCAGTTTGGTGCAGGGGTGTGCTGAGCTGTCAGTGTGTATTGACAGCTTGTCCCTCCAATCTGAGACTGGGAGATGCTGGCTGTCTCCAGGTGTTCATTGTCCCAGGTGATTGCCAGGCTATTTAGCTGGGCTGTTACTCCCAGACCTTTGCCAGACTTAGGCTACGTTCAGACTAGCGTTGTGCTAGTGTGCGTCGGGTTAGCGTCGGGCGACGCAGCGGCGACGCACGCGTCATGCGCCCCTATGTTTAACATGGGGGATGCATGCGTTTTTGTTTGTTGCGTTTTGCGACGCGTGCGTCTTTTTTGCCGCAAGCGTCGGACCAAGAAAACGCAACAAGTTGCATTTTTCTTGCGTCCGATTTTCGGCAAAAAACGACGCACGCATCTCAAAACGCAGCGTTTTTGCGTGCATTTTGCCGCGTTTTTGCGTGCGTTGTGCGTTGCGTCGCCGACGCAGCGGCGCACAACGCTAGTCTGAACGTAGCCTAATATTCAGCTACTGAGTGGTTTGTCTCTCTGTGCCTTGTGTTCTGTTTGTAAATCTTTTTTTGCCTGACCTTGGACCTCTTTCTGAACATCCGCCTGTTTAATCCCTTCTTCTCTGATCCGCTATTTTCCTGTTTTTTTTACCTCAGAACGTGACCTGACTACGTTTTTGTCTCACCCTTCTATTTATGACGTACCCTCCTGGCTTTTGACCGAGGACTCCTTCACTATCTCGTCTCACAGCTTGTCCATGAGAAGTGACTCAGTGTCAAAAGTCCTCATTCTATAATTACATATTATGGATGCCGAACACTGATAGCAAATTAACCCTGATTTGTATTCCTTTAAGGACACAGACAATTTTTGTTTTTGAGCTTTTTTTTTACATCAATATAGCTGTTTGGAAGCTTATTTCTGTGTGATGTGTTGTAGTTTTAATTGACACCATTAATTTTATCATAAATTATACTGAAAAGGGGAAAATAATTCAAAGTACTCGATTTGGCCGCCCCGCTCATGCATAGCAAAACTCGTACACTCAACAGGCAGCCCTGGCTGACCAGCCTGAGCAAAGAACTGAGACGGGCTTCCAGGATCGCTGAGCGGAGATGGAAGAGATCCCGCTCTGCCGACCACTTCACTGCATACAAGCAGTCCCTCGCCAGCTTCAAGTCCACGCTCACTGCTGCAAAACAAACTTACTTCTCATCTCCCATATCCTCCCTGTCTCACAACCCTAAACAGCTTTTCAACACTTTCAATACTCTACTCCGTCCCCCTGCATCCCCTCCCTCCCCTCTCATTTCTGCTGACGACTTTGTCTCCTTCTTTAAACAGAAGATCGATAAGATCAGAGAAAGCTTTGGCCCACAGCGCCCAATGCCCCTCTTAGCTGCTCAACCCTGTTCCTCCAAAACAGCTTCTCCACCATGACAGAAGATCAGCTCTCCACCCTCCTGTCAAGATCACACCTCATCACCTGCACGCTTAACCCGCTCCCATCCCACCTCATCCTTAACCTTGCCACGGTCTTCATCCCAACCCTAACACACCTCTTTAACCTCGCACTCACAACAAGTGGCTTCCCCTCAGCCTTCAAACATGCCAAGATCACACCCATCCTCAAAAAGCCCTCCCTCAACCCATCCTCTGTGTCTATCTATTGCCCAATATCTCTTCTCCCTTATGCCTCAAAATTACGGGAACAACATGTCCAACTTGAACTGTCCTCCCACCTCTCCTCCTGCTCCCTCTTTGACCAGTTACAATCTGGCTTCCGACCCCATCACTCAACTGAAACTGCCCTAACTAAAGTCACCAATGACCTACTAATTGCCAAGAGCAAGCGGCACTACTCTGTTTTCCTTCTCCTGGACCTGTCTTCTGCCTCTGATACTGTGGACCACTCCCTTCTGCTACAGATCCTCTCATCTCTTGGCGTCACAAACTTGGCCCTATCCTGGATCTCCTCATATCTGACAGACCAAACATTCAGTGTCTCCCTCCCCCACGCCACCTCCTCACTTCACCCCTTGTCTGCCGGTGTTCCTCAAGGCTCTGTTCTAGGACCCCTTCTCTTCTCCATCTACACCTTCAGCCTGGGACAGCTCATAGAATCCCAAGGTATGCAGTATCATCTCTACACCGACGACAGGCAGATCTACCTATCCGGACCTGACCTCACCTCCTTACTTAACAAAATCCCACGCTGTCTGTCTGCTATCTCGGCCTTCTTTTCTGCTCGCTTTCTAAAACTGAACATGGATAAAACAGAATTCATCATCTTTCCTGTTATGACCTGGTGGTAAGGACAATAATGGACCTGATGGTTAAGAGCACACGGAATGACCTGATAGTTACTAATAATATAGGACGAGCTCTGAGACGTGGGAACTCTGCTGACCGCAATCCCTAATCCTATCACACACACTAGAAATAGCCGTGGATTGCTCCTAACGCTCCCTATGCAACTCGACACAGCCTAAGAAACTAGCTAGCCCTAGAGATAGAAAAATAAAGCCTACCTTGCCTCAGAGAAATTCCCCAAAGGAAAAGGCAGCCCCCCACATATAATGACTGTGAGTAAAGATGAAAATTACAAACACAGAGATGAAATAGATTTTGCAAAGTGAGGCCCGACTTACTGAACAGACAGAGGATAGGAAAGGCAGCTTTGCGGTCAGCACAAAAAACTACAAAAAGACCACGCAGAGGGCGCAAAAAAGACCCTCCGCACCGACTCACGGTGCGGAGGCGCTCCCTCTGCGTCCCAGAGCTTCCAGCAAGCAAGACAAAAATCAAAATAGCAAGCTGGACAGAAAAATAGCAAACCAGAGAAAAACAAGCAGGAACTTAGCTTCTGCTGGGAAGACAGGTCACAAGAACGATCCTGGAGAGAACTAGACCAATACTGGAACATAGACAGGTGGCATGGAGCAATGATCTAAGTGGAGTTAAATAGAGCAGCCAGCTAACGAATTAACCTCGTCACCTGTGGAAGGAAACTCAGAAGCCGCAGCTCCACTCACAACCACCAGAGGAAGCCCATGGACAGAACCAGCCGAAGTACCATTCATGACCACAGGAGGGAGCTTGACAACAGAATTCACAACACTTTCCCCCATCTCACTCTACCCCTCCACCAGACCTATCCATCAATGTCAATGGCTGCTCACTTTCCCCTGTCCCACATGCCGGGTGCCTGGGGGTGATCCTCTACTCTGCCCTCTCCTTCTAGCCACATATCCAAACCCTTGCCTCCTTCTGCCATCTCAAACTCAAAAATATTTCCAGGATCCACGCATTCCTTGACCGCAACACCACAAAAACACTAGTGCATGCCCTTATCATCTCCCGCCTTGAATACTGCAACCTCCTCCTCTCTGGCCTCCCCGCTAGCAATCTGTCACAACTCCAATCCATCCGACACTCTGCTGCCCGACTAATCTACCTGTCTCCCCAATATTCCCCAGCCTCTCCCCTATTCCAAGCCCTTCACTGGCTTCCTATTGCCCAGAGACTCCAGTTCAAAACCCTTACAATGACATACAAACCCATCCACAACCTGTCTCCTCCATACATCTGTGACATGGTCTCCCGGTACTTACCTACACACAACCTCCGATCTTCTCAAGATCTCCTTCTCGACTCCCCTCTCATCTCTTCTTCCCACAACCGCATCCAAAACTTCTCCCGTACTTCCCCCATACTCTGGAACTCTCTACCCCAACACATCAGACTCTCGCCTACCATTGAAACCTTCAAAAAGAACCTGAAGAATCACCTCTTCCGACAAGCCTACAGCCTGCAGTGATCCTCAACCTACTGAACTGCCACACAACCAGCTCTACCCTCTCCTAGTGTAACCTCACCCATCACCTGCAGAGTGTGAGCCCTCCTTATGTACCTGTGTGCCTTGTTTTTTTGCTCATGTTTAATGTATTTGTCTATATTTGTCCCCTTTTTCACATGTAAAGCACCATGAAATAAATGGGGCTATAAAAATGTATAATATTAATAATAATAATAATAATAATAATAATAATAATAATAAATAAGTACAGTAAAATAGTAAAAAACTCAACAATTCGGTAATTTTTTTTAGGTGGGTGAGGGTTCATTCTTAGAACTTTCATTGTATTGTAAAAATGACCTTAAAAACATGAGTCATCAGGACAGTATGATGATGGCAGTACCAAACTTGTATAGTCTTGTAATAAGACATTTATAGAAGTGCCATTACTGACTAAACAAACTGTTTTGCATTTCTCTATTTTTATATGGAGAAAAAGGGGGTGTTTGTTTTTTTTAAAATTGCTATTGTTTTGCTTTTTATTTTTGCTATTGTTTTTTATTTTTAAATCAGTTTTTTATTCTACATACAGGACTTAAATTTTCGATTATTTGATCACTTTGACTACCCTCTGCAGGGCATCAGTATTGTAGTATATAGTAGAACTTACAATTTTCTATGAAGCCCAGCCAATCTCTGGAAGCTCCTTCAAGATTGTTGAAAGACCATTCCCGGTGACTACCTCTTGAAGCTCATCAAGAGAATGCCAAGAGTGTGCAAAGCAGTCATCAAAGCAAAAGGTGGCTACTTTGAAGAACCTAGAATATAAGACATATTTTCAGTTGTTTCACACTTTTTTGTTAAGTATATAATTCTACATGTGGTAATTCATAGTTTTGATGCCTTCAGTGTGAATTTACAATTTTCAGTCATGAAAATACAGAAAAATCTTTAAATGAGAAGGTGTGTCCAAACTTTTGGTCTGTACTGTATAAAAACAGTTTTTATTACATAGTTAATTAAAAATATACATAAGAAACAACTATAAAAAAGCAGAGTGCCCAGAAGGGGGAAGTGTATACCATCAATAATAAAAGGTGGAAGTATAAAAGTGCCCACTTAATACACTAATCACAAATACTTTTAAATCTGATTGCCTAGTCACAATAGGTTTGCATACCAGCTACGTATATGTAATTGTAGAGGAGTCTACATCAAGGAGAATGTCTCCAAAATAGGTTTTGGTACAATACCTCAGAAGTAAATTAGAACGTATACTCAAGGAGACTCAATAAGCAAATAGGAGGCAGGTAAAGAAAAAGACCTAAACACTGATAGCAATCTTGAAGGTACTATGCTTGTTATTATATGTAAGGTTGGTATATATTACCTTACTAAAAAGCAGGAGCACCGATGAGTAGATGGATGGCACTTTTCCCTCATCCCAACGCACGTTTCGCTGTCGCTTCTTCTGGGGGCGCCCGGACCACAGCACCTTCTCCAAATCACTCACAGAATAATCAAGGTTGCTATGGACTGACCTGGTTGGACTAGTGATATTGCAACCACTAGGGGCAGCACCAGCAGGTAGCATAGTCTGGGATAGCCAATGAGTTGGTACACAGTAACAGCAATGTAGTTTGAAGGAATAAGCAGGAATCGTAGTTAAGGAAACCAGAGGTTGTTTGCCAGGAGCAGCAGTGTCGTTATATGAGGGTTTGAGGTTTAGGAGGTTATAGCTCTGGAACACTTCAATGGATTCCACTGATTCTGAGAATGTTTTTTCGTGACATATTGTACTTCATGTTAGTGGTAAAAATTCTTCGATATGACTTAAGTTTATTAATGAGAAAAACTAATTTGGCAAAAATTAAATTTTTTTGTAATTTTCAAACTTTTAATTTTTGTACCTTTAAGTCAGAGAGTCATAGCACACAAAATAGTTAATAAATAACATTTCCCGCATGTCTACTTTACATCAGCACAATTTTGGAATCATAATTTTTTTTTTTGGTAGGACGTTATAAGAGTTATAAGTAGGCCAGCGATTTCTCATTTTTCCAACAAAATTTACAAAACCATTTTTTTAAGGACCACCTCACATTTGAAGTGATTTTGAGGGGCCTGAAAGTGACAGAAAATACCCCAAAGTGACACCATTCTAAAAACTGCACCCCTCAAGGTGCTTAAAACCACATTCAAGAAGTTTATTAACCCTTCATGTGCTTCACAAGAACTAAAGCAATGTGGAAGGAAAAAATTTGCATTTTACTTTTTTAACAAAAAAATGTTACTTCAGAGCCAAACTTTTTTATTTTCACAAGGGTATCAGGAGAAAATGGACCACAAAATTTGTTGTTCAATTTCACCTGAGTACGCCTATATCCTGTATGTGAGGGAAAGCCACTGTTTGGGCGCATGGCCGGGCTCAGAAGGGAGGGAGCACAGTTTGACTTTTTGTCAATCCAAAGAAAAAATATTGAGCAGCACAGCTTAAAGACCTAGAGCTGACCGTAGTCCCTATATGGTGCACAGGAGAGCATGACAGCGGATCAGGGTGCTCACATGAAAAAAGTACTTCGACCTAAACGAGTAGAAAAAAGTTGCGGCAGCACTCAGCAGTCCTTGAGTGGTATAAATCCTTTATTCAAGCAATTATAACATCATGTTCATGGCTCGGGGGTGTTGGTGAAACAAGAGTGTGCAGGGGTCAACAACGGCCGTTTCGCGCTAACGGTAGCGCTTCCATGGGTGACCCCATTTCGCTCTCCTCTGGTATGCTAGATGTTATCAGAGGAGAGAGAAATGAATGGAAAATTGGATTTTTTTTGCGATCGATGTTATTCCCTGAATAACGGCGTTGCGAGACTGGGGAAGATAAAAACCAACCCAAAACTGACCGATTTTCCAGCGCTGGGGGGGCGCTATACCCTTATTTTTCAGCGGCGTTAAAAAATCGGCACTGGGGAATAAGGACCCTTAACTGCTGCCCTTAAAAGGCGTATCGATGGTTGTTAAGGGGCTAATTCGTGGGCTTGAAGCACCTGACAATACAAGGGTGACATCAACCCCACAAATATTAATCCCACTTGCCACTGTCACTGTGCAAGTATGAAGAGTGAGGCTTAGCACCAGATTTGGCACATCTTATGGATGTGCCATTTCTGGGGCGGCTGAGGGCTGATGTTGGTAGCCTGTGGGGGGGGGGGGGGGCAATATCTCTGATCTTAATATCTCTATTAACTTTAGATCAGAGATATTAGGGCTTACATCTAAATCTCCAAATGACGTAATTCATTGTGGGATCCATTCTGTATAATGAGGAAGCAGAGTTACTCTGGACTCTGTTTGGCCTCTGTTTGGCAGTGTCCTTCTTTTCAGAGATGCACAAAACTGTTGCCAACCGAGCTTTTATGCATGCCTAAAAAGACAGACACCACCTGATCACAGGCCATACAGTGTCCACAGTGCCTCCATCCGCCTCATTATAGGGAATCTTCATCCAGGGAATCCGTCTGGATAACGTATTTCAGCGATTATACCCAAACCCCGGTGTAAGCGCTCAAGGTAGAGCGCAGGATAAATGTGAGCCAAGCCTTACTGCGATCTTTGGAAGACAGAATGATCAAATCAACAGCAGGTGAAAACTTTGTTGTATTTATTTTTTATACTGTTTTCGTGCAGTATAAGTGATTAGACAACTTTATTCTTCGTGTCAGTACAATTACAACATTACCAGATTAGATTTGGTTACGTACACATGCTAAAAAAACAGGAACACATGGGCTACTTGCACAGTGAACAAGTCTGTATGATCATGTTCACACACCACCAAGAAACCTGAGGACAAAAAAGAGAATAGTAAAACCAAAAACACTCAGTTTGAAAAAATGTTGCAGTAATCCGCAAGTGCTAGTAAAAGATGTAAAAAACAGGGTATTTGGTTGATACGTTTTTTGCAAAAAATGTATACTAAGCTGCTCTACCAATCATCACGGTATACCCTTATCAGAGCAGTCCTAACTAATGTATGCAATCCCTATCTGATGTATTTAAAAACCTGATCATCTGTATATAACCTGTGTGAACAGGGTTCAGAGAGGAAAAATCCATGTGTGCATACAGGGTAGAACAGCTTTTGTGCAGATAGCCCAAGAGGAGTGGTGGAACTCCCCAGTCTTGTAGACACAAGAGAACAATTATGGAAACAGGAACACATGGGCTACTTGCACAGTGAACAAGTCTGTATGATCATGTTCACACACCACCAAGAAATCCTCAGGTTTCACACATGCTAAAAAAAGTAGTTTTTTTTACAAAAAAGAGTTTTTGCATTGCTTTATATTCAGAGCTAAAATATGTCTATTTTTCTGGCAACAGAGTCATATGAGGGCTTGTTTTTTTGAGGGACGAGTTTACACTTTTCTTTATTTTATTCGGAAATGTAACATACATGGATCGCTTTTTATTCCGATTTTTGGGAGGCAGAATTAACAAAAAACAGCACTTTTTTTATGCCATTAACTTTGTCGTAAAAGTGATAAGGCAGCTTTATTCTTCTGGCAAGTACGAGAACAGCGATACCACATTCATATAATTTTTTATGTTTGCCCCTTTTACACAATAAAAACAATTATTTCTGAAAAAAAGAATTGTTCTTGCATTATTCTGAGAGCTATAACTTTTTCATTTATCTGGTGATGGACGTGTATGGCGGCTTGCTTTTTTGCTGGACAAGGTGGCGTTTTTAGGGATATCGTTTTTATTTACATTCATCTTTTTGATCGAGTTCTATTTCACTTTTGTTTCAATGGGACAATGAAAAAGCATAGTTTTTTGCCACTTTTTTTAGATGTTCAATGAAAGGTTAACTAGTTTGACAGTTTTATATGTAGGATTGTTCTGGATGCGGCGATAAAAATATGTGTACTTTGTTTATTTTTTTTTGTTTTTACATAAATATATGTATTTATTGTTATACATTTTTTATTTAACTTTTTTTACTTAGTCCCTGTGTGGGACTTTAACTTTTATTACTCTTATCTTGATATAATGCATTGCAATGCGCCAACACTGCAATGCATTATACCCATCAGTGCTACACTGACAGAACGCCTTTTAAAACATGCTCCTGGCATGGTCTAAACAGGCCTCTATAGCTGGAAGAACCAGACGTCGTCATTTGACCTTGAGTTGCCATGATAACGATTGTCAACCTGTGATGATATCTTGGGGGGAGCCGATTGGATGGGAGAGGGAGCACATTTCCCCTCCCAGCCTTCTAAATGTTGCGATTGCTTTTGATCAGGGCACTTAGAGGGTTAAACAGTTCATCCATTTGCTGGAATAGAACTTAACGGTACGTCCAATGTTGGGAAGGGGTTAAGACTACTGGGATTGACTACATCTGTTGCTCTCTCTACTTCGGTATATACGCAACTAAAGAACCCATTTAGTAATTTTGCCTTCTCTTGATCCTTGGGATTTTATTTGCTTTTTTGGCAATCTGCCCCTTATATTCTACTTTAACTGATTTGATTCCCTTTTTACAGATTCTACTCAGCAAAAACTAAAGCTGACCCATCAGATTTAATTATTCTAAAAATGTTCTTTTTTCTCATTAATTGCCTTCCTAACCGTAGGTGTAAGTCAAGTGGGGATAATGATGACACTGATGGTGACTCTGACCAGGATCTGCTTGATGATGCCGTCTGGCTACCAATTGGCACCAGTCGTCGGGGCAGTAGTACTGCCATACACAAGCCACAAATTGCCTCATTTGCCTCCACTACGTAAGTATATTTGTGGGAAGGAAGTAAAAAGTGATTTGTAATATATGGCACATTACTCTCCTCAGTCACAGTACGATTATGTTACCTCTTACAGCAACACCATCAGTTTGAGTCAATGTTCTGCACAGAACAGTGTGTCTGATCACAAATGACTAAAAACTGTAATTGTCTTTACCTTTTTTAATTTAAAAAAACATGAAAAGTCTGTTAGTGCACTTAAATGGACTGTTGTTATTACCGGTTTACGATACGTTTATATGGTGAGGTCATTTTGACATTACTAAGGCTGTGTTTGAATTAAAGAGATTAAACCCCTTCACCACCTTTGGTTTTTCCATTTTTTCGCTCCCCTCCTTCCCAGAGCCATAACTTTTTTATTTTTCCGTCAACATGGCCATGTGAGGGCTTGTTTTTTGTGGGACAAGATTTACATTTGAACGACATAATTGGCTTTGCCATATGGTGTACTGGAAAGCAGGAAAAAAATTCAAAGTGCAGTGAAACTGCCGAAAAAAAGTGCAATTCCACAATCGGTTTTTGTTTTGCATTTTTACCATGTTCACTAAATGCTAAAACGGACCTGCCATTATGATTCTCCAGGTCATTATGACTTTGTAGACACCAAATATGTCTATTTTCTTTTTTATTTAAGTGGTGAAAAAAAATTCCAAAGTTTCTAAAAAAAAAAAGTCTCCCTTTTTGGAGACCCGCAGCATCTCCATTTTTTTGTGATCTGGGGTTGGATGAGGCCTTGTTGTTTGCATACCAAGCTGACATTTTTAATCATACCATTTTGGTGCAGATACGATCTTTCGATCGCCCATTATTGCACTTTAATGCAATGTTGCGGCAACAAAAAAAACATAATTATGGCATTTTTATTTTTTTTCCTCATTACACCATTTACTGATTGGATTAATTCTTTTTACATATTGATAGATCGGACAATTCTGAATGCAGCAATACCATATATGTGTTTTTTTTTATATAGTTTTATTTTCAATAGGGGGATGGGGGTGATTTGAACTTTTATATATTTTTTATTTTTTAAATATTTTTGAAAAATTATTTTTACTTTACACTTTCTTCAGTAGTCTCCATGGGAGACTAGAAGCTGTGATCATCTGATCGCTTGTGCTACACATAGCAGGGCTTCAGCCCTACTCTGTGCAGAAGAAGTGCTCACTTGCTATGAGCATCGACCGCTGGGTGGTGCTCACAGTAATCTGGCAATGACAACCACAGGGGTCTGCTGCAGACCTCGGGTTGTCATGCCAACCTGTCGGCGACCCGCTGTCATGTGACACGGGCACCGATGGGTAGGATTAGTGACGGGATTATGTTAGAGATTGATCGCCATTCTACCCATGGCTGTTAGGGGCACAGGCCCAGGCATGTTGCATGAAAATAGTGGTCCTGGCTGAGTATGTGGACCTGTGCTGTTAAGACACTACATCCTTGCAGGCCGCATGTAACCGATGTTGCTGGTTGGCCAGGACCAGATGTTTTACAGTTCAATGCCAAAATTTAAAAATAAATCTTTTACTGAACATTATCTTGGGGAGGGTTATATTCAGTAACTAGCGGGTAAATATATTTTCAAAGATTTCCTTCATAATATAATATTTTCCTCATGCAAATTAAATTCCTTTATCCTCTCTCTCTTTACTTGTTCTCTATCTTCACTGTTCCTAACTACGTTGCCACAACCCAGTTCGACACTACAGCCCAGCTAGCAAGAGTACTTTACTCAACCCATAGTTCCGCTTCTTCTTTCCCCTCTGGGTAACTATGGTGCCAGCATGGCTGGTACTTATCTTCTCTTCTACTGACACTCTGGAACTCTCACCCCGGGTACTCTCTTCGTCTTGCGTACTCCATCCTATCTAGGCCCATTACCTTTAGGAGCATTTATCTCTAGGCTGTACTGCTACACGTCCTTTCCCAGGACTCGTCTCTGGTAAATTACTCTGTCTCTCAGTCACTCATCCACTCAGCCACTCATTTTTGCTCCGGATCACACTATTGATTTCTCCTGGTCTCCTCCCACTACTAGGGACACCCATGAAATGCTGCACTGCTCACACCAGACATTAGATCTGTTCTCTATGCACTCTGGGTCCTTTCTGCCCTTCTTAAAGGAAACTGTCTCTGTCCCTTCAGCTTAGCCCATTCCCTCCCACACTCTGGGCTAATCCCAACCATTGACTCCAACTCTCCCTACTGTTGAGCAATTCACAATACTAACATAGGAGTAATTACCGTACATCACAGTTCACATTACACAATACAACCATTCACATGTTCCGATCTAGAGACAAAGACATTCTGCTGCAAGTTCTCCAGAAATGACAGTTACAATTCTCCATAGAACTTTACCAACTGTTTTCTCCGACCTCCGCAATGGGAAAATCTCTATTCATTGATGACAGCTTTTACCCGTGAATTCAGAATTTTAAGAATGAGTTCAGGAGAAGAAAGATTCAAATTTCTCAAACAAGATGTATTGCAAAGTTTATTTTACAAGTCGCTATCGATTTATGAAAAAATAAAATTAAATTAAACAATGGTTATTTTTTTTATCTATAACACCAAATGAGTCTGGGCCACATGTTTTTTTTTATTATTATAATGTCCTGATACATAGAACCATTGTGTGCAAAGACTTTTTTTCTCCTGACTGTATACATGTGATACAATAAACCGCTGCAAAACAAACCAAAAAATCTAAACTGTACAGATGAATAACATCAACTAAAAATGTGCTACAATCAAGCTTTATGCACCTACAACTGAGGTCTGCTGCAGGGCTCTGTCCATGGTACTGAGAGCCCTGGTGGGTCGTGCTCTGATCACACAATGTAGCGAGTCTGACATACGATGGTAGACGTAACTCATTCTCATTTACCAGTAACACATCGCCATAACCTATAGTCAGACATTTAGCTTTATTATTATGTACTCCACAATATCCAGAATTTCCTATAATGACGCATACTAAAATGGCAAATCTGAGACAATTTAGTGATTATTTACTTCTGCGTAAAGGAAAATTCCATATAGAACTGATTATTCCTTTTTAAGAGGAATATTCAGATCATCCCATATCTCCCAAAATATCAGTGTTTCTTTGATCCCTGTGTTCTCCACCCTCCCTGTAGACCCTGTAATGGGCATTACACAATGTATGAATTATACCGGGTGTGTCCCTTTAAAAGTAAATTTAATTGGCAACCATATGATCCCGCTGATATTTTGGGCAATGATTTGTGAATTGCAGATTGACGCGAGAAAAGGTTTATACGAGTTATGCCGATGCCTGTGTTTGTGACACTGAGCAAGGAGTAATAATGTTCCTCCCATAAGATTTATTTTCAGAAGCATGATCCCATGAGAAGCAGAAACAACATCGTTAACTCTCATCTTGCCGCATATTTATATCCAGCCAAATCGCCAACTTAGGTGAGAAGAGACAGCAAAATGTCACTGCAGTGTGGTGAGAAGACAAAGGCAGAAATTCTGCTGGGATTAAAACAGAGGATTGTTGTGCGGACCACATAAATATGTAGTTAACTTGTATTTTAGTACCTGTAATAAAAAGAGAGAAGAACTTACAACACTCACAAAGCTGCATAACAAACTTCTATTATTTCTAAAATAAGTGCATATCACAGGAAAGAGTTACAGTGGGGGAAATAAGTATTTGATCCCTTGCTGATTTTGTAAGTTTGCCCACTGACAAAGACATGAACAGTCTATAATTTTAAGGGTAGGTTCATTTTAACATTGAGAGATAGAATATCAAAAATAAAATCCAGAAAATCACATTGTATAAATTGTATACATTTATTTGCATTTTGCAGTATGAAATAAGTACAGTATTTGATCTCCTACTAACCATTAAGAGTTCTGGCTCCTACAGACCAGTTAAACGCTCCTAATCAACTCGTTACATGCATTAAAGACAGCTGTCTTACATAGTCACCTTTATAAAAGACTCCTGTCCACAGACTCAATTATTCAGTGAGACTCTAACCTCTACAACATGGGCAAGACCAAAGAGCTTTATAAGGATGTCAGGAGGACAAGATCGTAGACCTGCACAAAGCTGTAATAGCTACAAAACCATAAGTAAGACGCTGGGTGAGAAGGAGGCATCTGTTGGTGCAATAGTAAGAAAATGGAAGGAATACAAAATGACTGTCAATCGACATCGATCCGGGGCACCATGTAAAATCTCACCTCGTGGGGTATCCCTGATGATGAGGTGTCATGCCGTTCTGTCTGTTTCTGGTTTTCGGCATGACAATGCATATGTTTGCTTTAACCCTTTACTCTTTTACCCCTAATTTGATCTGCGATACTGTTGGCTGTTACCTTAATGGAGCCTTCCCAGTTCCCTGCTCTGCTGCGCAGTCGTATATGGGTGTTTAGGTATTTGCCCTGCTGCATACCTTCCTCATGTGCGGTCCCTGGTTGTTGCTTTGAAGCTATCCGCGGGTTGAGAGGTCATTTGCAGTTGGTGCATGATTTTCCACGTGGTTCAGTTCTTGCAGTCTCAGCCAGGTGCCCTGAGCCTCAGATTCTGCACTGTGTGCTGTAATGGTTTCTGTTTGTGCTTACGGTGTGCGCGGCCACACCTCCCCTGCTTTTATCAGGGTTAGGCTGTGTACTTTAAATGCTGTCCCCAGCCAATTGCTGAGGGGAAGATCATATATAAAGCTCCCCTGCCCGATGGGCAGGGCGTGAGCTACACTCACAAAGCTCTTGAACTTTGCTATGTGTGTGTTTGTGTTTCTGCACTTCTCCCGTCTATGTTTTCGTACCAAAGTCCTTGCCTTGACTCCTGTTTTGTCCTGTTCTGGCGCCTGTCCTGGAGGCAGTATATCCTGGCCCGAATCCTTGATCCTGTACCTGAACCTGTCTGAACTGTGTCTGCTGTGATTATATTCCTGGAATCCCTCTGCATCTGGAGCCTCACTCCCAGTGACTTTGAGTCTCTTGAAAGCAGTGTTTCTGCTGAGCATCTACTACTCTGTGCTCTGATTACCATGCGGTGTTAACCCCGTCTGGCTCATGTCCAGTACGGCGGTGTTTGCACCATCACGCTTGAGTTCCTTCCTAGGTCCGATGCCCGGAGCCTGACGACTGCAGTCTGGAACCTGATGACCGCTGGCTGGAGCTTGGAGCCTGATGACTCTGGTGGTGCCTGTAGGTCGTGTTGGATGTCCAGAACCGAACGACTCCTGTCTGATGTCTGCCGGTGACCCTGGGTCCAGATGTCCTGATGTCCTGTCTGTATCCTGATGTCCTGCCTGTGTCTTGATGACCTCATGGACCCTGATGTCCTGATATCCTGTCTGTTCCCTGGTGTCCTGATGTCTTGAGGTCTTTCCTGAGTCCTGATGTCCTGTTTGTATCCTGATGTCTTGCCTGTACCTTGATGTCCTCATGTACCCTGATGTCCTGCCTGGGTCCTGATGTCCCGCCTATCTGTGCCTCGGTGATCCGTTGGTGCCTTGGGGTCCACTGGGTGGTACCCTTCTGAGGTGTGGAACCGGGAGCCTGACATTGTCATGTTTTGTTTATGTACTGTGTGACTTTGCTTTAGTAATCTTTACTTTCTCTATACCTGAAGTATCGGTGTAATCAAGTCATACGTGTCTCTTTCCTTGTCCACATGCTCAGCTGCCACAGAACCCCGGTCGCTGCCCTCCCCTAGTTCGGGTAGGCCGGGTCCCCCTCTGCGGTTTATAGGGTCCGTATTTCATCCCCGGGGGACGCACGCCCCCCGCCTTCTGAGATTGGTCGGCTTGGGGACGTCTATGGGCTGGGCCGCATCTGCGGCCGCAGCTGATCATGACATGAGGAAGGTGAGATATCAGCCTAAAATTACATGGGGGGAACTTGTTAATGATCTCTAGGCAGCTGGGACCACAGTCACCAAGAAAACCATTGGTAACACATTACGCCATAAAGGTATAAAATCCTACAAAGCCCGCTAGGTCCCCCTGCTCAAGAAGCCACATGTGCAGGCCCGTCTGAAATTTGCCAATGAACACCTGGATGATTCTGCGAGTGATTGGGAGAAGGTGCTGCGGTCAGATGAGACAAAAATTGAGGGCTTTGGCATTAACTCAACTCGCCGTGTTTGGAGGAAGAGAAATGCTGCCTATGACCCAAAGAAACCAGTCACGACTGTCAAGCATGGAGGTGGAAACATTATGTTTTGGGGGTGTTTCTCTGCTGAGGGCACAGGACTACTCAACCGCATCAATGGGAGAAAGGATGGAGCCATGTACCTTAACCCCTTAGTGACAGAGCCAATTTGCAGCTTAATGACAGACCAATTTTTACAATTCTGACCCCTGTCAGTTTATGAGGTTATGTAAAGAAACACCGTGAGCACAGCTATGAGGTGGTGCTAAAGTTAGGTTCCCAAACCATAAATGCAATAAATGTAAACCTAGCACTCAGCTTAAATGCGTTGAGATAGGATTTATTGTAGTACACGAAAAACGTTTCGGTCCAAGTAGAACCTTCTTCACTAACTACAACAGTAAACGAATAGGTATAACATAATATAATATAAAGATTAACACAAATAAAAAGAAAATAAAGTATATACAACGGAAACAATGGTCATTGAAGCATATATCCAGAACTGCAGATAAACAGATAAACATCGCCAACAGCGTCGCACAATCCTACATAATAACAGATGAATGGATGGAATGATTCACATACAGTGAGACATAGTGAGAACGATCACCCGCGTAGGGTGTGTAACACATACTGAGCTGTACTGGGCATGTGGGGTATGTGGCTCTCAAATTAGAGACCGGATGTGCTAGGCGTTATCTACAAAGAGAGATCTAGCTGAGTGAAAACAGTGTGAGTAGTATGGAGTAAATGAGGAGGGAAAGAGTACTTACAATGGGAGCCCGTAGCGGTTAGCAAATGAAACTGCAAATGGAGTGATAATAGTCATTACTAACAGAGGTAAAGTGTGCCACCCTTTATAAGGGTCAAGAAATAGCGGTAATACCTTTGATGTGCGTGTGGGTCGGGCAAACGTGCCACCGGACGCAGAATCCACTGCAAGTCTAAGGATCCCACGGCGGGTCTAAGGAGGCGGGATCCCACGTGAAGTTAAATGTGGGAGGAGGGCGGGTCTAATTGGCTAGCGGCCAATGGGTGAACGAGTACTGTTGTACCGGAAGTGACATACCGGAACAATATGGACATGCGTTCCACCACATGTAAAGATTGCGTTCCAGCAGCTCCATGCTGGAATTGTCAATAGAGGAGTGGACACGGACATAAAACAGCCTAGCGGTTGTGGATGGCAGTTAAAGGAGGTGGGGAAAGTGGATAGGGAATCGAGATAACCGGACAGTAAAACAGCCGAGAGTAATCATAAGATGTAGGGAGAAAAAAGGGGAGAAAAAAGGAAACAGAAATAGAGGCCACAATGTGAACATATTCTGGTGACAATAATAAGAGTGCATGTTGTACTAGATGAGCTATAGAGGAGACCAAGTACACATGGTGCGTTTTTAGGTGAATAAGGGTGTATTCTTTTAGCCGTGGTCTATAAGGAGGTGGTAGTGATCGATTCCAAAGATAAGAAGAATAAACTTGTGATCCATACATATTAATACAGACGGCTCTATAGGAGACAAAATTATACGTTAGTGGAATGACCAGAGAGAGTTTCCTTAAGTCAAAGAGCACAATGTACCATTCACATCAATTTCGATAGCCGGTAATCATATCCATCAGACATCTCAATTCAACAAAATATGGTCATTATATGAAAGCTGATAATTCATATTCCCTATTAAGGCCCTTAGGGCTCATGGTTATAACTACCGGATCCCACTGATTCTGAGAATGTTTTTTTGTGACATTGTTCTTCATGTTAGTGGTAACATTTCTTTAATATGACTTGCATTTATTTATGAAAAAAATGGAAATATGGCAAAAATTTATAAAATTTTGCAATTTTAAAACTTTTAATTTTCATGCCCTTAAATCAGAGAGATATATCACACAAAATACTTAATAAATAACATTTCCCACATGCAGGTACGGACTGGGACTAAAATTCAGCCCTGGCATTTGCAATCACACAGGCCCATGTTGTCCCATTTCCAAGCAACAGATGGGGATATATTATTAACATTATCGTGGATGGAGGAAAGCAAGATTTACAAGACCAATATTTCTAATTATACCTGTGGCCTGCTGGGGTAAGTGACGGAGTCAGCGACTTTGTTGTGCTCCATCATAACTGTTAACAGTATGGGTGTCTTGAGAACACTGATTCTGCTAACAACATAGCAGACAAGGCAGCCCATGACCAGACAGGCCCTTCTGGCATTTGCCAGAATTGCTCAATGGCCAGTCCGGCCCTGCCCACATGTTTTCTTTACATCAGCACCATTTTGGAAACAATTTTTTTTTTTGCTAGGAAGTTATAAAGGTTAAGGCTGGAGTCACACACAACGTATAAAAATACGGTCCATTTCTTACAGACCAATTACGCCGAAATGTTCCCTGAACAGTGATCCGTATGTCATCCGTAGTCAAGGTGTGGCTGCGTGTTTTGCGCATGTAAACCTCCATACGGCATCCGTACGGCGAGATTTTCTCGCCAGCTTCCAAAATGGACAAAGAATGGATCCATGGGCTCAAATATTCGTGAAAACATGTATACAGTCTATATATATGTACAATATATTTATGTCAGTGAGACACATATATATATATATATATATTAATATATTTATATTTAATACAGAGCTAGATAGCAGAAAAGCCGGTAATTCAATTACCGGCTTTTGCTATCTCCTTATCAAACCCGACAGGATATGAGACATGGTTTACCTACAAAAACCAAGAGAAAGAAAAAAGCAGCAAATAGTCCGGAATAATGCAAAAAATACAAAATACTTTATTAATAATCACAACAGGTAAAAACATAACGGGGGGATATAACAATCCCCATACTACACATAGCATGCACAAGAAATGGGCAGGTGGTAGGTGCCAGTAGTATAAAGCTTATACACACTACTACCCTGTGGATACAATCCACCAAGCAATATAGGTACTGCAAAAGTAGCCAAAAATATCTACATATATTGAGACTCATATGATACAAGTAATAGGACCAATGCATAATACCACATATACATACCGGGTAGAGCGCAAAGATCACGAGTATCGAAAGGCACCACACACCTGTCCCCCCCGACGCGCGTTTCGGCTACTGCCTTTTTCAAGGGCCTTGAAAAAGGCAGTAGCCGAAACGCGCGTCGGGGGGGACAGGTGTGTGGTGCCTTTCGATACTCGTGATCTTTGCGCTCTACCCGGTATGTATATGTGGTATTATGCATTGGCCCTATTACTTGTATCATATGAGTCTCAATATATGTAGATATTTTTGGCTACTTTTGCAGTACCTATATTGCTTGGTGGATTGTATCCACAGGGTAGTAGTGTGTATAAGCTTTATACTACTGGCACCTACCACCTGCCCATTTCTTGTGCATGCTATGTGTAGTATGGGGATTGTTATATCCCCCCGTTATGTTTTTACCTGTTGTGATTATTAATAAAGTTTTTTGTATTTTTTGCATTATTCCGGACTATTTGCTGCTTTTTTCTTTCTCTTGGTTTTGGTTATTATCATGCAGTGTGTCCAATATGGTCCTACATAGGGTCCCGTTACACTATATATATATTGATATACCCTGAATGGGTTTTTGTAATAATGTTGGTGACCTTCCGTTCATCCACCTTGTGTATTTATGGTTTACCTACAGTAAACCATTTCATAACCCTTATTTTTTTACATATTCCACACTAATAATGTACGAAGTGTCTGTGTGCAAAATTTGGGAGCTCTAGGTGTTAAAATAAAGGGTTAAATCATGGAAAAAACTGGTGTGGGCTCCCTTGCAATTTTCTCCGCCAGAGTGGGAAAGCCAGAGACTGAGGGCAGATATTAGTAGCCTGGAGAGGGTCCATGGTTATTGCCCCCCCCCCCCTGGCTAAAAACATCTGCCCCCAGCCACCCCAGAAAAGGCACATCTGGAAGATGCACCTATTCTGGCACTTAGCCTCTCTCTTCCCATTCCTGAGTAGCGTTGGCATATGGGGTAATAACTAGTGATGGGCGAGCACTAAAATACTCGGGTGCTCGTTGCGCGGGTCGAGCAAATTGATTGTAATACTCGGGTACTCGGCCAGAACAACGAGCCCAATGTAAGTCTATGGGAGACCCGAGTATTTTTACCGCGATCCCCCCCGCGGGTCCTTTTAAGGTCTAAAAAGTCTAAAAATGATGGAAACACTGCAGAAATGACACAGGGACGTCATGGGGATCGCCCCTGGAAGCATTCTTATCTCCTAGTTAACAGCTTTAATCATTTTTTTCCAAGATTCATGCCATTTTTCCCGGTGCCAAAAAAACCCACATTAAAACAAAACCAAAACGGATTTTGCTGGGAAATGTGTCAAGGTACATCCTTTGCAGGTTAATGACTTGCCTGTAAGGCCAAATATTTAACCCCAGAACAAAAATGTCCTCCCCCACTTAGTCTTAGTTCAGACGCTGCATTTTTTAAGCGTTTTTCAACTTTAACATTGCTTTCAACCACTACAAATGCATTAACTGGGAAATGTCATTGTAACATTTAACGCCCCTAGCTGGCCATGTGGTGTGTGACACATACGCTGACCCATCTTGTTTCATTTATGAAGGAGGGACTCTTAAAGTCACAGAGCCTATTTTTACTGGTGCATTAGGCGGCATTAATCTTCTTTAAGGGCCATTATTAAACAGTGGGTCTCCTAAACTGTTGTAGCCTATGCTGTGAGTGGATGGGCTGCCAAGAATTACGACGCACCACAATACCCCTATCATAAGATGTCCAGGGGGGACTCCTGAAAAAGTGTTGAATTGAATGCAAGGCTAGCCCTGCTGCATAGTCAGTCATATGCATCCCATTAGGCCTTGGAACCCACATACTGGATGGGCCCATGAAAATCCACTTCACAATATGCATTTTGTGCTCCATACTCCTTTGTTTTATGCATTGGCAGGAAGGCCAGCCCTGCTGCATTGTCAGTCATATGCACCCCTTTAGGCCTTGGAACCCACATACTGGATGGGCCCATGAAAATCCACTCGTATTTTGTAATGGTATGATGGTTCCCTTTTTGCACAATTATTTACAGGAGAATTTAGCAATTTTATTTGCCATGTTTCTAACACTAAGGTTCAGATACGGCTTTAACCCCTTAAGCCCCGAGGGTGGTTTGCACGTTAATGACCGGGCCAATTTTTACAATTCTGACCACTGTCCCTTTATGAGGTTATAACTTTGGAACGCTTCAATGGGTCTTGGCGATTCTGACATTGTTTTCTCGTGAGATATTGTTCTTTATGTTAGTGGTAAAATTTATTTGATATAACTTGCGTTTATTTGAGAAAAAAATGGAAATTTGGCAAAAATTTTGAAAATTTCGCAATTTTCCAACTTTGAATTTTTATCCTCTTAAATCACAGAGATATGTCATGCAAAATACTTAATAAGTAACATTTCCCACATGTCTACTTTACATCAGCACAATTTTGGAACCAACATTTTTTTTGTTAGGGAGTTATAAGGGTTAAAAGTTGACCAGCAATTTCTCATTTTTACAACACCATTTTTTTCATTTGAAGTCAATTTGAGGGGTCTATATGATAGAAAATACCCAAGTGTGACACCATTCTAAAAACTCTACCCCTCAAGGTGCTCAAAACCACATTCAAGAAGTATATTAACCCTTCAGGTGTTTTACAGGAATTTTTGGAATGTTTAAATAAAAATGAACATTTAACTTTTTTTCACACAAAATTTATTTCAGCTCCAATTTGTTTTATTTTACCAAGGGTAACAGGAGAAAATGGACCCCGAAAGTTGTTGTACAATTTGTCCTGAGTACGTTGATACCCCATATGTGGGGGTAAACCACTGTTTGGGTGCATGGCAGATCTCGGAAGGAAAGGAGCGCCATTTGACTTTTCAATGCAAAATTGACTGGAATTGAGATGGGACGCCATGTTGTGTTTGGAGAGCCCCTGATGTGCCTAAACATTGAAACCCCCCACAAGTGACACCATTTTGGAAAGTAGACCCCTTAAGGAACTTATCTAGATGTGTGGTGAGCACTTTGACCCACCAAGTGCTTCATAGAAGTTTATAATGCAGAGCCGTAAAAATAAAAAATCATATTTTTTCACAAAAATGATAATTTTGCTCCCAATTTTTTATTTTCCCAAGGGTAAGAGAAGAAATTAGACCACAAAAGTTGTTGTGCAATTTGTCCTGAGTACGCTGATACCCCATATGTGGGTGTAAACCATTGTTTGGGCGCATAGCAGAGCTCGGAAGGGAAGGAGCGCCATTTGACTTTTCAATGCAAAATTGACTGGAATTGAGATGGGACGCCATGTTGCGTTTGGAGAGCCCCTGATGTGCCTAAACATTGAAACCACCCACAAGTGACACCATTTTGGAAAGCAGACCCCCTAAGGAACTTATCTAGATGTGTTTTGAGAGCTTTGAACCCCCAAGTGTTTCACTACAGTTTATAACGCAGAGCCGTGAAAATAAAAATTCTTTTTTTTTCACAAAAATGATTTTTTAGCCCCCAGTTTTGCATTTTCACAAGGGTAATAGGATAAATTGGACCACACAAGTTGTTGTCCAATTTGTCCTGAGTACGCTGATACCCCATATGTGGGGGGCAACCACTGTTTGGGTGCATGGCAGAGCTCGGAAGGGAAGGAGCGCCATTTGGAATACTGTTATGGCTGGCAATCAGGCAACACAGCGTGCAGTAATCAGCGCACATACAGAGATCTGGCAATTACCAAAAACAATAGGACGAGCTCTGAGACGTGGAATCTCTGTAGACTGCAGTACCTGATCTATCCTCACACAACTATAAGCAGCAGTGGATTGCGCCTAACAACTACCTATGCAACTCGGCACTGCCTGAGGAGCTGACTAGCCTGAAGATAGAAATACAAGCCTGACTTACCTCAGAGAAATACCCCAAAGGAATAGGCAGCCCCCCACATATAATGACTGTTAGCAAGATGAAAAGACAAACGTAGGAATGAAATAGATTCAGCAAAGTGAGGCCCGATATTCTAGACAGAGCGAGGATAGCAAAGAGAACTATGCAGTCTACAAAAAACCCTAAAACGAAAACCACGCAAAGGGGCAAAAAGACCCACCGTGCCGAACTAACAGCACGGCGGTGCACCCCTCTGCTTCTCAGAGCTTCCAGCAAAAGACAATAGCAAGCTGGACAGAAAAAAACAGAAAACAAACTAGAAGCACTTATCTAGCAGAGCAGCAGGCCCAAGGAAAGATGCAGTAGCTCAGATCCAACACTGGAACATTGACAAGGAGCAAGGAAGACAGACTCAGGTGGAGCTAAATAGCAAGGCAGCCAACGAGCTCACCAAAACACCTGAGGGAGGAAGCCCAGAGACTGCAATACCACTTGTGACCACAGAAGTGAACTCAGCCACAGAATTCACAACAGTACCCCCCCCTTGAGGAGGGGTCACCGAACCCTCACCAGAACCCCCAGGCCGACCAGGATGAGCCACATGAAAGGCACGAACAAGATCTGGGGCATGGACATCAGAGGCAAAAACCCAGGAATTATCTTCCTGAGCATAACCCTTCCATTTGACCAGATACTGGAGTTTCCGTCTAGAGACACGAGAATCCAAAATCTTCTCCACAATATACTCCAATTCCCCCTCCACCAAAACAGGGGCAGGAGGCTCCACAGATGGAACCATAGGTGCCACGTATCTCCTCAACAACGACCTATGGAATACATTATGTATGGAAAAGGAGTCTGGGAGGGTCAGACGAAAAGACACCGGATTGAGAATCTCAGAAATCCTATACGGACCAATAAAACGAGGTTTAAATTTAGGAGAGGAAACCTTCATAGGAATATGACGAGAAGATAACCAAACCAAATCCCCAACACGAAGTCGGGGTCCCACACGGCGTCTGCGATTAGCGAAAAGCTGAGCCTTCTCCTGGGACAAGGTCAAATTGTCCACTACCTGAGTCCAGATCTGCTGCAACCTGTCCACCACAGAATCCACACCAGGACAGTCCGAAGACTCAACCTGTCCTGAAGAGAAACGAGGATGGAACCCAGAATTGCAGAAAAATGGAGAGACCAAGGTAGCCGAGCTGGCCCGATTATTAAGGGCGAACTCAGCCAACGGCAAAAATGACACCCAATCATCCTGGTCAGCGGAAACAAAACATCTCAGATATGTTTCCAAGGTCTGATTGGTTCGTTCGGTCTGGCCATTAGTCTGAGGATGGAAGGCCGAGGAGAAAGATAGGTCAATGCCCATCCTACCACAAAAGGCTCGCCAGAACCTCGAGACAAACTGGGAACCTCTGTCAGAAACAATATTCTCAGGAATGCCATGTAAACGAACCACATGCTGGAAGAACAAAGGCACCAAATCAGAGGAGGAAGGCAATTTAACCAAGGGCACCAGATGGACCATTTTAGAAAAGCGATCACAGACCACCCAAATGACCGACATTTTTTGAGAAACGGGAAGGTCAGAAATGAAATCCATCGAAATATGTGTCCAAGGCCTCTTCGGGACCGGCAAGGGCAAAAGCAACCCACTGGCACGTGAACAGCAGGGCTTAGCCCTAGCACAAATTCCACAGGACTGCACAAAAGCACGCACATCCCGTGACAGAGATGGCCACCAGAAGGATCTAGCAACCAACTCCCTGGTACCAAAGATTCCTGGATGACCAGCCAGCACCGAACAATGAAGTTCAGAGATAACTTTACTAGTCCACCTATCAGGGACGAACAGTTTCTCGGCCGGACAACGATCAGGTTTATTAGCCTGAAATTTCTGCAACACTCTCCGCAAATCAGGGGAGATGGCAGACACAATGACTCCTTCCTTGAGGATACTCGCCGGCTCAGATAACCCCGGAGAGTCGGGCACAAAACTCCTAGACAGAGCATCCGCCTTCACATTTTTAGAGCCCGGAAGGTATGAAATCACAAAATCAAAACGAGCAAAAAATAACGACCAACGGGCCTGTCTAGGATTCAAGCGCTTGGCAGACTCGAGATAAGTCAAGTTCTTATGATCAGTCAATACCACCACGCGATGCTTAGCACCCTCAAGCCAATGACGCCACTCCTCGAATGCCCACTTCATGGCCAGCAACTCTCGGTTGCCCACATCATAATTACGCACAGCAGCAGAAAATTTCCTGGAAAAGAAAGCACATGGTTTGAACACTGAGCAACCAGAACCTCTCTGTGACAAAACCGCCCCTGCACCAATCTCAGAAGCATCAACCTCGACCTGGAACGGAAGAGAAACATCAGGTTGACACAACACAGGGGCACAGCAAAAACGACGCTTCAACTCCTGAAAAGCTTCCACGGCAGCAGAAGACCAATTAACCAAATCAGCACCCTTCTTGGTCAAATCGGTCAATGGTCTGGCAATGCTAGAAAAATTACAGATGAAGCGACGATAAAAATTAGCAAAGCCCAGGAATTTCTGCAGACTTTTTAGAGATGTCGGCTGAGTCCAATCCTGGATGGCCTGAACCTTAACCGGATCCATCTCGATAGTAGAAGGGGAAAAGATGAACCCCAAAAATGAAACTTTCTGCACACCGAAGAGACACTTTGATCCCTTCACGAACAAGGAATTAGCACGCAGTACCTGGAAAACCATTCTGACTTGCTTCACATGAGACTCCCAATCATCTGAGAAGATCAAAATGTCATCCAAGTAAACAATCAAGAATTTATCCAGATACTCACGGAAAATGTCATGCATAAAAGACTGAAAAACAGATGGAGCATTGGCAAGTCCGAACGGCATCACCAGATACTCAAAATGACCCTCGGGCGTATTAAATGCCGTTTTCCATTCATCTCCCTGCCTAATTCTAACCAGATTATACGCACCACGAAGATCAATCTTAGTAAACCAACTAGCCCCCTTAATCCGAGCAAACAAGTCAGAAATCAATGGCAAGGGATACTGAAACTTAACAGTGATCTTATTAAGAAGGCGGTAATCAATACACGGTCTTAGCGAACCATCCTTCTTGGCTACAAAAAAGAACCCTGCTCCCAATGGTGACGACGATGGGCGAATATGTCCCTTCTCCAGGGACTCCTTCACATAACTGCGCATAGCGGTGTGTTCAGGTACGGACAAATTAAATAAACGACCCTTAGGGAATTTACTACCAGGAATCAAATCGATAGCACAATCACAATTCCTATGCGGAGGTAGGGCATCAGACTTGGACTCTTCAAATACATCCTGAAAGTCCGACAAGAACTCTGGGATGTCAGAAGGAATGGATGACGAAATAGACAAAAATGGAACATCACCATGTACTCCCTGACAACCCCAGCTGGTTACCGACATAGAGTTCCAATCCAATACTGGATTATGGGTTTGTAGCCATGGCAACCCCAACACGACCACATCATGCAAATTATGCAGTACCAGAAAGCGAATAACTTCCTGATGTGCAGGAGCCATGCACATGGTCAGCTGGGCCCAGTACTGAGGCTTATTCTTGGCCAAAGGTGTAGCATCAATTCCTCTCAACGGAATAGGACACCGCAAAGGCTCCAAGAAAAATCCACAACATTTAGCATAATCCAAATCCATCAGATTCAGGGCAGCGCCTGAATCCACAAACGCCATGACAGAATACGATGACAAAGAGCACATTAAGGTAATGGACAAAAGGAATTTGGACTGTACAGTACCAATAACGGCAGAGCTATCGAACCGCCTAGTGCGTTTAGGACAATTAGAAATAGCATGAGTAGAATCACCACAATAGAAACACAGTCTGTTCAGACGTCTGTGTTCTTGCCGTTCTACTTTAGTCATAGTCCTGTCGCACTGCATAGGCTCAGGTTTACTCTCAGGCAGTACCGCCAGATGGTGCACAGATTTACGCTCGCGCAAGCGACGACCGATCTGAATGGCCAAGGACATAGACTCATTCAAACCAGCAGGCATAGGAAATCCCACCATTACATCCTTAAGAGCTTCAGAGAGACCCTTTCTGAACAAAGCCGCTAGTGCAGATTCATTCCACAGAGTGAGTACTGACCATTTCCTAAATTTCTGACAATATACTTCTACATCATCCTGACCCTGGCATAAAGCCAGCAGATTTTTCTCAGCCTGATCCACTGAATTAGGCTCATCGTAAAGCAATCCGAGCGCCAGGAAAAATGCATCAACATTACTCAATGCAGAATCTCCTGGTGCAAGAGAAAACGCCCAGTCCTGTGGGTCGCCGCGCAAAAAAGAAATAATAATCAAAACCTGTTGAATAGGATTACCAGAAGAATGAGGTTTCAAGGCCAAAAATAGCTTACAATTATTTCTGAAGCTCAGGAACTTAGTTCTGTCACCAAAAAACAAATCAGGAATCGGAATTCTTGGTTCTAGCATCGATTTCTGATCAATAGTATCTTGAATCTTTTGTACATTTACAACGAGATTATCCATTGAGGAGCACAGAGCCTGAATATCCATGTCCACAGCTGTGTCCTGAAGCACTCTAATGTCTAGGGGAAAAAAAAGACTGAAGACAGAGCTAAGAAAAAAAAATGATGTCAGGATTTCTTTTTTCCCTCTATTGGGAATCATTGGTGTGGCTCCTTGTACTGTTATGGCTGGCAATCAGGCAACACAGCGTGCAGTAATCAGCGCACATACAGAGATCTGGCAATTACCAAAAACAATAGGACGAGCTCTGAGACGTGGAATCTCTGTAGACTGCAGTACCTGATCTATCCTCACACAACTATAAGCAGCAGTGGATTGCGCCTAACAACTACCTATGCAACTCGGCACTGCCTGAGGAGCTGACTAGCCTGAAGATAGAAATACAAGCCTGACTTACCTCAGAGAAATACCCCAAAGGAATAGGCAGCCCCCCACATATAATGACTGTTAGCAAGATGAAAAGACAAACGTAGGAATGAAATAGATTCAGCAAAGTGAGGCCCGATATTCTAGACAGAGCGAGGATAGCAAAGAGAACTATGCAGTCTACAAAAAACCCTAAAACGAAAACCACGCAAAGGGGCAAAAAGACCCACCGTGCCGAACTAACAGCACGGCGGTGCACCCCTCTGCTTCTCAGAGCTTCCAGCAAAAGACAATAGCAAGCTGGACAGAAAAAAACAGAAAACAAACTAGAAGCACTTATCTAGCAGAGCAGCAGGCCCAAGGAAAGATGCAGTAGCTCAGATCCAACACTGGAACATTGACAAGGAGCAAGGAAGACAGACTCAGGTGGAGCTAAATAGCAAGGCAGCCAACGAGCTCACCAAAACACCTGAGGGAGGAAGCCCAGAGACTGCAATACCACTTGTGACCACAGAAGTGAACTCAGCCACAGAATTCACAACAGAATACAGACTTAGATGGATTGGTCTGCAGGCGTCACATTGCATTTGCAGAGCCCTGATGTACACAAACAGTAGAAACCCCCCACAAGTGACCCCATATTGGAAACTAGACCTCCCAAGGAACTTATCTAGATGTGTTGTGAGAACTTTGAACCCCCAAGTCTTTCACTGCAGTTTACAACGCAGAGCCGTGAAAATAAAAAAATCTTATTTTTCCCACAAAATTGATTTTTAGCCCCCCAAATTTTTATTTTCCCAAGGATAACAAGAGAACTTGGACCCCAAAAGTTGTTGTCCAATTTGTCCCGAGTACGCTGATACCCCATATGTTGGGGTAAACCCCTGTTTGGGCGCACCGGAGAGCTCGGAAGGGAAGGAGCACTGTTTTACTTTTTCAACGCAGAATTGGCTGGAATTGAGATCGGACGCCATGTCGCGTTTGGAGAGCCCCTGATGTGCCTGAACAGTGGAAACTCCCCAATTCTACCTGAAACCCTAATCCAACACCCCTAACCCTAATCCCAACGGTAACCCTAACCATACCCCTAACCCTGACACACCCCTAATTCTAATCCCAACCCTAATCCCAACCGTAAATGTAATCCAAACCCTAACCCTAATTTTAGCCCCAACCCTAACCCTAACTTTAGCCCCAACCCTAACCCTAACTTTAGCTCCAACCCTAGCCCCAACCCCAACCCTATCACTATCCCTAGCCCCAACCCTAACCCTAACCCTAGCCCCAACCCTAGCCCTAACCCTAGCCCAAACCCTAGCCCCAACCCTAGCCCCAACCCTAGCCCTAACCCTAGCCCTAACACTAGCCCCAACCATAGCCCCAACCCTAGCCCCAACCCTAGCCCTAACCCTAACCCTAGCCCTAACCCTAGCCCCAACCCTAGCCCCAACCGTAGCCCCAACCCTGGCCCTAACCCTAACCCTAGCCATAACCCTAGCCCTAACCCTGACCCTAGCCCTAACCCTAACCCTAGCCCTAATGGGAAAATGGAAATAAATACATTTTTTTAATTTTATTATTTTTCCCTAACTAAGGGGGTGATGAAGGGGGGTTTGATTTACTTTTATAAGGCTTTTTTTTAGAGGATTTTTATGATTGGCAGCCGTCACACACTGAAAGACGCTTTTTTATAGCAAAAAAGTTTTTGCGTCTCCACATTTTGAGACCTATAATTTTTCCATATTTTGGTCCACAGAGTCATCTGAGGTCTTGTTTTTTGCGGGACGAGTTGACGTTTTTATTGGTAACATTTTTGGATATGTGACAGTTTTTGATCACTTTTTATTCCGATTTTTGTGAGGCAGAATGACTAAAAACCAGCTATTCATGAATTTCTTTTGGGGGAGGCGTTTATACCGTTACGCGTTTGGTAAAATTGATAAAGCAGTTTTATTCGTCGGGTCAGTACGATTACAGCGATACCTCATTTACATAATTTTTTAATGTTTTGGCGCTTTTATACGATAAAAACTATTTTATAGAAAAAATAATTATTTTTGCATCGCTTTATTCTCAGGACTATAACTTTTTTATTTTTTTGCTTATGATGCTTTGTGGTGGCTCGTTTTTTGCGGGACAAGATGATGTTTTCAGCGGTACCATGGTTATTTATATCCGTCTTTTCTATCGCGTGTTATTCTACTTTTTGTTTGGCGGTATGATAGTAAAGCGTTGTTTTTTGGCTCGTTTTTTTTTTTTCTTACGGTGTTCACTGAAGGGGTTAACTAGTGGGACAGTTTTATAGGTTGGGTCGTTACGGATACTAAATATGTGTACTTTTATTGTTTTTTTTTTTAAGATAAAGAAATGTATTTATGGGAATAATATTTTTTATTTATTTATTTATTTAGTAATTTTTTTTTTAATTTTTTTTTTACACATGTAGAATTTTTTTAAAAACTTTTTTACTTTGTCCCGGGGGGGACATCACAGATCGCCGATCTTACAGTTTGCACAGCACTCTGTAAGATCGGCGATCTCACTCACATCGCTGCAGGCTTACCAGCACCTGCAGTCGACCCGGAAGTACTCCCTGCAGCCCCGTGGCCATTTTGGATCCGGGGACTGCAGGGAGAAGACGCTCGGTACAAGGTGAGCACATCACCTTGTACCGATCGTCTCAGGGAAGCACGCAGGGAGCCCCCTCCCTGCGCGATGCTTCCTTGTACCGCCGGCACACCGTGATCATGTTTGATCGCGGTGTGCCGGGGGTTAATGTGCCGGGAGCGGTCCGTGACTGCTCCTGGCACAAAGTGCCGGATGTCAGCTGCGATAGTCAGCTGACACCCGGCTGCGATCGGCCGCGCTCCCCCAGTGAGCGCGGCCGATTGCTATGACGTACTATCCCGTCGGTGGGAATTAAGGCCCACCCCATTTCGACGGGATAGTACGTCATATGGGATTAAGGGGTTAAAAATGGCTAATACTTGCAATACAACGCAATTTTATTGCTAACAACAAAGTTCAAGGAATAGTATGATTAAATAGTGTGAGTGCGTACAATTTTGTATATGTTAACATACACAGGTTAATAAGTACATATAAGGTTTAAATAAATATTGTGATTATACGTATATATGAAGATTAACTACATACAGTATACTTAGAGCATCACCAAGAGGCTTTTAAACATCATCTGTCTGGAATATCAGAGAAGCAACACCATGACAGAGAACCCCTGGGAGATTACCTACACTGCATGGGCATCCCCAATTATGCAGGTATCAGCACACTGTACATGTACAGGTACCCCAGTTTTGGCATCTGTCTTAGTCATGTTTCTCTGGTTTTCTATAGTGATTTACACTATGTAGTAACTCTAGTTTCACCCAGACCTTCAAGTGTCCACTTTTCAAGGTTGGATGAAACTGAGATATCATGGACTCATCAGACGAGGGGCCATAAACCCCTAGAAAATAAAAGCCACAAGGATTTAGATCAAACCACCATCGGCATAGTTTCAGTAAACCTTAATGTTTTACAATGACAAACAGCAAACATATAGAGGCGTAGAACTGTTTGTGAAGTGAATAAACAAACATTTATCAAGATTGTGTCACTATGAGCATTGTCTGTCACATCTGTAAATGTTTTACAAGAAATGCAGTTGTGATTATCTGAATGCATTCGGTATACAGTATTTAAATCTTGGTTACAAATCGCCATTTGTATATTTGCTATTTGTACATTTGAGGCAGCCAAAGTTATGGCTCTCAAGGAGAGAAACTACTGTAGTCGACAAAGAAATATTTGTAATGAACTACTGAGCCAAACTAACAGCATTGCTTTATTAAATTTATATGAAGTATATTGTGTCCAATGTGAGCAACCAGGAAACACAAAAACGAGCTTTTTAAGGGAGCTCTTTAAGGTACAGAAATGTTATGAAGTCTTTGCCAACAAGGATGTGGTTTCACCAATGTGGGGTACCTTTTTTAAAAATATACTGGTGCCATCGCAGGCCCCTTGCCAAAAATTCACCCGCCTATAACAGTACAGAGCATGTTCACCCTGGTGATCTACTGGCAGGAACAGGACAGATTGCAAGAGACAGAGTTAAGAAGTAGACCCAAAGTTACTGTATGTCATGCCCAATTCCCCAATGTGTTGTCCTTTTTAAAAAAAAAATAAAAGTGTGCCATCACAGCCCCCTTTTCCAAAATGCACCATACAGAGCACGTTCACCCTGGTGATCTACTGGCAGGAACAGGACAGATTGCAGGAGACAGAGTTAAGAAGTAGGCCCAAAGTTATATCATGCCCAATTCCCCAATGTGTTGTCCTTTTCAAAAAAATAAAAGTGTGCCATCACAGCCCCTTTGCCCAAAGTGCACCGTACAGAGCACGTTCACCCTGGTGATCTAGTGGCAGTTAAAGGACACATTGCAGGAGACAGAGTTAAGAAGTAGGTCCAATGCAGTGGTGTGTGTCTCTGAGGATTGTAATGCAGTGCATGATCTACCAAACAATTCCCCAGTGTGGTTACCTTTTTTAAAAATAGACTAGTTCCATTGCAGGCCGCTTACCCAAAATTCTTCAGCCTATAAGAGTACAAAGCAAGTTCACCGTGGTCATCTAGTGGCACTTAAAGGACACATTGCTGGAGACAGACTTAAGAAGTAGGCCAAATGTAATGTAATGCCCAATTCCCCAATGTGGGGTCCTGTTTTTACAAAATAAAATAGTTCCTTCGCAGCCCCCGTGCCCAAAAATCACCGGCCTACAACAGTATAGCGCACGTTCACCGTGGTCATCTAGTGGTTCTGGATGATGAGCATGAGGATAAGGAGGAGGATAACAACAAACAGACCAAATGTGGAAACGTATACCCATGTGTAGTTGTGAAGAGGTGCATGAGAATACACCTCCCCAAAAGACAGAATGTGAGGTTATGTTTCGCTGTTTTCACTTGGTGGTGTACAGAAGTCTTTCCCAATCCAGGCCTTGTTCATTTTTATAAGAGTCAGCATGTCAGCATTTTCAGTCGACAGGCGGATGCGCTTATCTGTTATAATTCCACCAGCGGCACTAATAACCCTCTCTGACAGAACGCTAGCAGCAGGGCAGGCGAGGACCTCCGTGGCGTAGAGAGCCAGTTCATGCCACGTGTCCAGCTTGGATACCCAATAATTAAAAGGCACAGAGGAATCACGGAGGATGTTTGTACGATCTGCAAGATACTCCCTCACCATCTTCCAAAACATTGCACTTCTTGTGACAGCACCCATTGCCTCTGTGCCACCACGATGGGAGGGTCTGAGAAAACTGTCCCAGAACTTGGCCTTTGTTCCCCTGCCTGAGCTGGATTGTACTTCTGTCTCTCTCGCTTGGACTCCTTGGTTGTACAACAAACTCTGACGTCTGCTGCCAGGGTTCTCACATGGGAATTTTCTAAGTAATTCCGTTACAAGGGCCCTCTGGTACTGCAACATTTTAGTACACCTCTCTGCCTCAGGCAGAAGAGATTGAAAGTTCTCCTTGTAGAGTGGGTCTAGAAGTGTCACCAACCAGTAATTAGGGGCACCCAAAATTTTGATAATCCGAGGGTCACCTGAAATGCAGCGCAACATAAAGTCAGCCATCTGTGCCAGACTGCTAACAGGCAAGACTTCCGTGTCCTCACCAATAGGACGACTGACCATGCTGTCCTCCTCCTCCTCATCCTCCTCCTCCCTGTCCTCAGGCCATCCCCGCTGAACAGAAGGTAATACAGATGTGTTTGTAGTAACGTCTATAGCGCATGAAAGTAGCTCCCGTTCTTCCTCCTCATTGCCTACCAATCCACATTGAGAAGACATGAGGCTGGGCTGAGTGTAATCCCCCTGTATGTTTCCGAATCCTTGCTCCATGTCCTCGTGCTCCGCCTGCAATGCATCCTCTTTGATTGTGAGCAGAGAAATATTCTGAATGCTGAGAAGCGGGATGGTGTCATCGCTGCTCACCATCTTGGTGCAGTCCTCAAAGTTTTGGAGGATGTTACATATGTCTGACATCCATATCCACTCCTGAGGTCTTATGTGTGGAGTCTGACCTGAAATTCGACAGCCTTGTTGATGTTGGTAGTCAACAACGGCCCTCTTCTGCTCACAAATCCTTTCCAACATATGCAGCGTAGAGTTCCAGCACGTGGGGACATCACACAACAGTCGGTGAGCTGGAAGCTGAAAACGCTGTTGAAGCACGGCAAGGGCGGCTGAAGCTGTAGCTGACTTTCTAAAATGGGCAGAGAGACGGCGTACTTTCACTAGCAGATCCGGCAGCTCCGGGTAGCTTTTCAGAAAACGTTGAACCACAAGGTTAAGCACATGGGCCAAGCAAGGTATGTGTGTGAGCTCACCTTGCCTCAGAGACGCCACCATGTTACGGCCATTTTCACACACAACCATGCCTGGCTGTAAGTTCAGCGGTGTCATCCAAACATCTGACTGCTCCTTCAGTGCTGTCCACAACTCTTCTGCATTGTGTGGTTTGTCACCTATGCAGATTAGTTTCAGCACAGCCTGTTGCCGCTTGGCTGAGGCAGTGCTGCAGTGCTTCCAGCTTCTGACTGATGTGTTGATTTCAGAGATGGAGAATGAAGAAGAGGAGGTGGTACAGGAGCTGTAGTCTGTAGGGGCAACCCTGATTGACGTAGGGCCAGCAATCCTCGGCGTGGGGAGGATGTGTTCCATCCCAAGGTCCAACTGGGTCTTGGCTTCCACTATGTTAACCCAGTGTGCCGTCATTGAGATGTACCATCCCTGCCCAAAAGCACTTGTCCATGTGTGCGTGGTTAGGTGGACTTTCCCTGTAACAGCATTGTTGAGGGCACGGGTAATGTTGTGGGACACATGCTGGTGTAATGCTGATATGGCACACCAGGATAAATAGTGGCGACTGGGGACTGAGTACCTTGGGACAGCCACTGCCATCAGGTTGTGGAAAGCTTCCGTCTCAGCAAGCCTAAAAGGCAGCATTTCTAGCTCAAGCAGAAGAGAAATATTAGAATTCAGGACTGTGGCCTGTGGGGCGTTGGCTGGGTATTTCCGCTTGCTTTCCAAATACTGGCCTATAAGGACGTGGACGGACTTGCTGATGGTGCTGCTTGACTGTGGGCCACAAGAGGTGCAGGGCTAGAGGCATCTTCACATGCACGGTGTACTGGGGATTGGCTTCTCCGCAAAACAGTGGAAGAAGCAGTGATGTGACCAGCAGGTAGTGGTCCTGGAGCCTGGGGTTCGGCCCACAAAGTCGGGTGCTTTGCTTACATGTGCCTGATCATACTGGTGGTGGTCAGGCTGGTTGTTTTGCTACCCCTGCCGATGCGGGCATGGCAGGTGTTGCAAATGGCCTGTTAGGGGTTATCGGCAGAGTCTTTAAAATATAACCAGACTCGGGAAGATCTAACAGTTGGAATGGCAACTTCCCTCATGTTGGTGTTACTGGGAACGGATGCACGCCTTCAGTCTGTGGCCACCACACTGCTTCTTCCTGCCTGTGGTTGGGATTTGCCTCCTTCCCCAATTGTGCTGCTGTCCTCGCTATGCATGTCCTCCTGCCAGGTTGGGTCAGTCACTATGTCATCCACCACCTCGTCTTCCACATCCGCACCCTGCTCCTCCTCCTGACTTTCTCGCAATTGTGTCTCTTATCATCGTCCAGCTCTTGTGACACTTTCCCACCATCGCCTTCGTGTGACCGGGGCTAGTCAAAGCTTTGGGCAGCGCTACATGCAATCTCATCTTTCCCCCCTTAAAGTTGAATGGCAGAGATTTCTGAATCTTGAAATTTAAAACTGAAAAGCTCTTCAGAGTGTCCAAGTGGGGGATCAGTTGTCTCAGGGCACTCGGCATCGTGGCAGGAAGAAGGATCAGGGTGAGGAATATCCTGGCCACATCACGGCTACTCAGACTTGACAGTGTGGAAGACAAGGTGGTGGTGGTGGCTAAGTGACTGGAAGCATTATCCGCTATCCAACCAACAACCGTTTCACACTGCTCTGGCTTCAATAGTGGTGTGCTGTGGTCCCCTAGAAACTGGGACAGGGAGGTCGAGCGAGATGTGGGTCTTTGTTGTTGCCCACTTTCACCTTGGCCATGGCCACGTCCTCTGAATGTACCATCAGCATCACATCCACTTCCCTGTCCCTTGCCCCTTGCCTTAACCATTTTAAATGGACTACTGCACTATGGTGGACACACATACAGTGCCTGCAGCCCTTGCACTGATGTGGATATGCAGTGCCCTGCCTGCCTCACGCTGCAATATCGGGACCCACGAATTAGCCCTAAAAAGGACTGTTGGTTTCTCAGGAGCTGTGGATGTAAGAGATGCAGACCCACACTAACTCTAAAAACCACTATTCTGACCCTATCTCGGCAGCAGCTCTTCCTACTCTCACTGAATCCGGAGTTGAATGCAGCGAGCAGGGCGGCGCCAGGTCTCTTATACTCGGGATGATGATGTGCGGCAAAGCCAATCATTGCACAACCACAACACAGATGGCTGCGGCGTTTCATGGCCTGGCAGACAATCCCTGCACCGTGATTGGGTCTATAAAGTCTGCCAAAAACGCTGGGTGGAGACACCAGTTACCGCCGAATAAGTCCGGAAATGCTCGCTGCTCGCCGAGTACACCGAGTATAATGATACTCGGGCGAGTGCCAAATAGTGGTGAGTACGTTCGCTCATCACTAGTAATGAATGCAAAGTATGAGGCTTCTTAAACCAAAACTAACAGGTCTGTGAGAACCGGAATTCTTGCTGGTTGGTAGGTGAACATATACTTATTTTATGCAATAATATGCAATTTAATTATTTAAACATCATACAATGTGATTTTCTGTTTTTTTTTATTTTAAGATTCTGTCTCTCACAGGTGAAGTGTACCTACGATAAAAATGACAGACCTCTCCATTCTTTGTAGGTGGAGAAACTTGCAAAATTGTCAGTATATCAAATACCTATTTTCCCCACTGTATATGTGAGTATCCTACAAGATGAGTTACTTTGTTAACTCATTTACTATGGGAATGAAAAGGACTACATAGTGTTCCACCAGGACAATGACCTGAAGCATATGTCAAGATTCGCAAAGAAATGGATTAATGACAATGAAGAAGAGGTGCTGGATTGGCCCACACAGTCCCTCAACCTCAACCCAATCAAACATTTGTTAGGTAGAGTTGAAGAAAAAGCTATAGACATACTCAAGTGAGTCGACTAGTATGCACAAACTTTGGGAACATGTAGAAGAGACCTGGGATCAGAATTCAGTCAAGTCTCCCACTATTTTCGCAGCAGTGTTCCCTAGTGATCATGGTACCTTTTGCAAGGAAATCCATCAATACTACTCCGTGCTGGTCCCAAAATACTGTGAGCATGACCTTGCCTGCCGAGGGTTGGGCACGTGCCTTCTTTGGAGGCGGTGAGTCATGAAGCTTCCATTGCATCGACTGGATCATAGTGATGGATGCAGCTTTCATCCTGTGTCATCAGTCTGTTGAAAAAGTCCTCCTGGTTTCCATGGCACATCGTCAATAGAGCCTGAGAGCATTTGACTTGTTCCTGCCTCTGGAAAGGTGTGAGCAGCTAGGGAAGATGGTCTTGGATGATTTTTTCCACGGACCCCACACTATGCTTGACATTTTGGACTAAGTGGTGAATGGTTATGCTGCGATTTTTCAAAATGGCAACCTCCACTTGCTGGATGGTGTGTTCATCAATTTCAGAGTAGGGTGGCCCTGGAATTGGAGCTGTTTGCACCGAAGTCTGACCACTTTTGAATTGACGATGCCAGTTCTTGACTACATCACATGATGGGGAATCATCACCATAAACCTCTTTTGGTCTACCCTATTTTTGATAACCAGCCAAGATAAAGCGGACAGCTGTAGGCTGATATAATCAGGGTGGGAAGGTCCCTGGTTATTGGCCCTTCCCAGCCTAAAAATACAAGCCCACAGTCGCCCCAGAATTGGCACATCACATGAGATGCGCCAATTCTGGCGCTTGGCCTGGCTATTCCTGATTTGCCCTGGTATGGTGGCAATTGGGGTAATGGTTTTTGGAATTGATATCAGATGTGTAATGTCAGCTGGCATCAAGACCTAGTGTTAGTAGTGGAGTGGTGTCTATCAGACACCCCTATTACTAACCCAGTAATTTAAAAGAAAAAAGCACACACACAAATATTTGATGTGCTCATAAGATTTGCCAAGTCATGCTGCACTCTATGAGACTCGGTGACTCTAGTGAGCGGTGTAGTTACTGATGCCACTGTTATTCAGAGCTACCGGGCAGGGCAGGCGTCAGCACCTGGCGTACCCGGGCAAGTGCCGGGGCCCTGGCGAGACGGGGGGCCCATTTACGGTAGTAACGGTTAGTACACTCACACAGTCCACACAGACACACTTCCGTCATGCGCTCCTGGGGTAGGCCCCACTGACGCTGTGCTGTTGTGTGACAGTCTCCCAGCCAGGACTCGGAGGCGGAGGCTGAGCACATCCATCATCACCGCCCCGCTGCACAGCTGCAGGAATACTCACCTCCGGGACCGGGACCGTCACCATGGATACGCTCGCAGAGTCACTTCCGGGCTGTCTTTCCTGTCACTTCCGGTTGGGTGAGAGCTCGACATCACCCTAAGAGCTCAGAGAAGAGATCTGTCATTCACGTCCTCCACCGTCCAGGTCCAGGCATCCAGCGGCAGCGCAGGCGCAGCGCCAAGCTAGAAGAAAGACGAGCAGGAGGCAGCAGGAGCAGCACTGCAGTCAGGTGCACGGATGGTGCGACCCGGTCCCTGTGTCCACAACGAAAGCAAGCAACGGCAAAGTGTGAGTCATTCCAAGTTCCTGGTGGTCCAAACGCATTGTGGGGTCAGGGGGATGCAGCCGGCTGTGAGCCTGGGAGTCACAGTGGATCATCATTGTTGTGAATTCTGTTGTCGGGCTCCCTCTTGTGGTCATGAATGGTACTTCGGCTGGTTCTGTCCATGGACTTCCTCTGGTGGGTGTTTCTGAGTTTCAGAGGTGACTAGGTTAATTCGTTAGCTGCTGCTCTATTTAACTCCACTTAGATCTTTGCTCTATGCCACCTGTCAATGTTCCAGTATTGGTCTAGTTCATGCCTGGATCGTTCTTGTGACCTGTCTTCCCATCAGAAGCTAAGTTCCAGCTTGTATTTCTTTGGTTTTCTATTTTTCTGTCCAGGTTGCTATTTAATTTGTTGTCTTGCTTGCTGGAAGCTCTGGGACGCAGAGGGAGCGCCTCCGCACCATGAGTCGGTGCGGAGGGTCTTTTTGCGCCCTCTGCGTGGTCTTTTTGTAGGTTTTTGTGCTGACCGCAAAGTAACCTTTCCTATCCTCGGTCTGTTCAGTAAGTCGGGCCTCACTTTGCTAAATCTATTTCATCTTTACTCACAGTCATTATATGTGGGGGGCTGCCTTTTCCTTTGAGGAATTTCTCTGAGGCAAGGTAGGCTTTATTTTTCTATCTTTAGGGCTAGCTAGTTTCTTAGGCTGTGCCGAGTTGCATAGGGAGCGTTAGGCGCAATCCACGGCTATTTCTAGTGTGTTTGATAGGTTTAGGGATTGCGGTCAGCAGAGTTCCCACGTCCCAGAGCTCGTCCTTATTATCAGTAACTATCAGGTCATTCCGTGTGCTCTTAACCACCAGGTCCATTATTGTCCTGACCACCAGGTCATAACACATCATGCCTGGTCTCTGCTCTGTGCAACTTTTCTCTGTCTGGGACTTGTGCAGTGTGCAACAATATGGTATGTTAGCAATGCTGGGACTTGTAGTCCCAGACTGTCTGTATGTACAAAATTGCTGGCTGAGTTATATACTACGTATGTGGGCTGTGTTATATACTACGTCACGGCCCGGGCCTGTGCTATATACTACGTGGGTGGCTGTGTTATTTAGTGCGTGGGCTGTGCTATATACTGCATGGGCTGTGTTATATTACTGCGTGGGCTGTGTTATATTACTGCGTGGGCTGTGTTATATTACTGCGTTGGCTGTGTTATATACTGCGTGCCGGGCTGTGCGATATACTGCGTGGCTGTGTTATATTACTACGTGGGATGTGTTATATACTGCATGCCGGGCTGTGCTATATACTGTGTGCCGGGCTTTGCAATATACTGTGTGGCTGTGTTATATACTGCGTGAGCTGTGTTATATACTACGTGAGCTGTGCTACATACTACGTACTATGTGGCTGTTATATACTGCGTGGGCTGTTCTATATACTACGTGGCCTATGCTATATACTACGTGGCTGTGCTATATACTACGTGGCTGTGCTACATACTACGTGGCTGTGTTATATACTACGTGGCTGGGCACTATACTACGTGGCCTGTGCTATATACTATGTGGCCTGAGCTATATGCTACTTGGCTGTGGTATATTTCTCTGCTGTATCTGTGCATCATGAATTGTGGTATGTGTTAAAGAGAGGGGCCCACTGAGACTCTTTCGCCCGGGGCCCTCAAAAACCTGGAGCCGGCCCTGCTGCCGGGTCTCTCCGGATTTGGCAATTTTGATTCTGTACTGCAACCATAGGTTAACCCTGGCCATGTCTCAAGAGTGATGATGTTACTGACATCATCGCTCATGTCATGAGACATGACCAGGAGTGACCTATGAAGCGTCATTCTCAGAAGGACACTCCATAGATTGCAGTACAGAATCTGTGGACGTCGTGGGAACGCCATGGATTACGTTAAAGCTGCGAGGATTATTTTTTAATAATAAATTAGTGAATGAGAGAGTATTTTTAGTTTTTATTTCTTTATCTCTCTCTTTATATATTTCAAGTTCCCATTTAGGGACTTCAAGTTCAGTGACCTACGTCGGAATCCCTGGACTGGATGGCTTTTTCATATAAATTAGTGAAACAGGGCAAGAGTCGGGGGTCTTTTTTTCTTTTAACTTACCGTGTATACTCGAGTATAAGCCGACCCGAGTATAAGCCGACCCCCCTAATTTTGCCACAAAAAACTGGGAAAACTTATTGACTCGAGTATAAGCCTAGGGTGGAAAATGCAGCAGCTACCGGTGAATTTCAAAAATAAAAATAGATGCTCCATACCGTTCATTATGGCCCCATAGCTGTGCCATATAGTGCTCTGCACAGTTCATTAAAGCCCCATAGCTGTGCCATATAGCGCTCTGTACCATTCATTATGGCCCCTTAGCTGTGCCATATAGTGCTCTGCACCGTTCATTATTGCCCCATAGATGTACCATAGAAAGGTGTGCCATACAGTGCTCCGCACCGTTCATTATTGCCCCATAGCTGTGCCATATAGTGCCCTGTACCGTTCATTATTGCCCCATAACTGTGCCATATAGTGCTCTGCTCCGTTCATTATTGCCCCATAGCTGTGCCATATAGTGCTCTGCAGCGTTCATTCTTGCCCCATAGCTGTGCCATATAGTGCTCTGCACCATTCATTATTGCCCCATAGCTGTGCCATATAGTGCTCTGCACCGTTCATTATTGCCCCATAGCTGTGCCATATAGTGCTCTGCTTCGTTCATTGTTGCCCCATAGCTGTGCCATATAGTGCTCTGCACCGTTCATTATTGCCCCGTAGCTGTGCCATATAGTGCTCTGCACAGTTTATTATTGCCCCATAGCTGTGCCATATAGTGCTCTGCACCCTTCATTATTGCCCCATAGCTGTGCTATATAGTGCTCTGCACAGTTCATTATTGCCCCATAGCTGTGCCATATAGTGCTCTGCACCGTTCATTATTGCCCCATAGCTGTGCCATATAGTGCTCTGCACCCTTCATTATTGCCCCATAGCTGTGCCATATAGTGCTCTACACCCTTCATTATTGCCCCATAGCTGTGCCATATAGTGCTCTGCACCGTTCATTTTTGTCGCATAGCTGTGCCATATAGTGCTCTGCACCGTTCATTCTTGCCCCATAGCTGTGCCATATAGTGCTCTGCACCGTTCATTCTTGCCCCATAGCTGTGCCATATAGTGCTCTGCACCATTCATTATTGTCCCATAGCTGTGCCATATAGTGCTCTGTACCGTTCATTCTTGCCCCATAGCTGTGCCATATAGTGCTCTGCACCGTTCATTATTGCCCCATTGATGTACCATAGAAAGCTGTGCCATTGCTGCTGCTGAAATAATAAAAAAAAAATGCCATACTCACCTTTCTTGCTTGCAGCTCCCGGCGTCTCGTCCCGGCGTCTCTCTGCACTGACTGATCAGGCAGAGGGCGGCGCGCACACTATATGCGTCATCGCGCCCTCTGACCTGAACAGTCAGAGCAGAGAGACGCCGGGCAGATGGAGCGGCGCCGGGAAGATGGAGCGGCGCCGGGAAGATGGAGCGGCGCCCGGCGTGTGGAACGCGGACAGGTGAATATAAAATACTCACCTAGTCCCGGCGATCCTGACGCTGCCCCTGCCTGTCACACTGTCTCCGGGTGCCGCAGCTCTTCCTGTCAGCGGTCACTGGCACCGCTCAGAGGAATGAATATGTGGCTCCACCCCTATGGGAGTGGAGTCCATATTCATTTCTTTAATGAGCGGTCCCACGTGACCGCTGAACAGGGGGAGAGCTGCGGCACCCGGAGACAGTGTGACAGGCATGGGGAGCGCCAGGATCGCCAGGACTAGGTGAGTATGCCTCAGCGCCCTCTCCTCCTCACCCGCCGACCCTGCCGCCCACCGTGACTCGAGTATAAGCCGAGAGGGGCACTTTCAGCCCAAAAATTTGGGCTGAAAATCTCGGTTTATACTCGAGTATATACGGTAAGTGGTTAGAAATGGGGGTGTCTGAGAGACACTTCACCATTATTAACAACACGGCTTGATACCAGCTAACATTATACAGCTACAGCTGCCATCAACCCCATAAACCACTACCTCGACTGCCACCACACAGGAGCAATTGGGAAGAGCTTGGAAAGTGCCAGAATTATTGCATCTCATGTGATGCACCAATTCTGGGGTGGTTGTGACCTTGCATTTTTAGGCTGAGAAGGGCCTAATAACCAGCGACCTTCCTGGCCTGATAACATCAGCCCGGATCCCCGCAGATTTACCTTGGCTGGTTATCAAAAATAGGAGGGACCCCATGGATCACTGATCACCGATATGCTTTTCAATTTTTTTTCAAATAAAGGTGTGAGTATCTTTCTTTCAATTAAAGGATTTTATTCTGGCTGTGGCTTTTTTAAAATCTAACTATGTGGTTAGTAATAGATAGGTGTCTTATAGATGCCTCTCTATTACTAACCGCTGGGCTTGATGTCAGCTGCCAATACAAAGCTGACATCAACACCACAACTATTGCAGCACTTGCCACTGAACCAGGGCAAGTGGGAAGAGCGAGTCTACGATCCATATTTATTGATGCGCCATTTCTGGGACAGCTGAGAGCTGATGTTTTTAGTCTGGGAGTGGGCCAATATTTATGACCCTTTCCTATGCTATTAATATCAGCACACAGCTGTCTACATAGCCTTTGCTGATTATGGAGTATAGGCGGGACCCCACTTAATTTTTTTTTTTGGGGGGGTCTCTTCTATAATAACCAGTAATAACCAGTAAAAGCTAAGCAAACAGCTATGAGCTTATATTTATATCCTGGGAACCTTTATGGCTACTGGCTCCTTCCCAGAACATTAACCACTGCCCTCAGCCGTTGACTTTCCCATTGCTGCCTTTTCACAGCTGCTGGCTCATGCTGTTATCTGACAGTGTGGGAACTGCAGCTCTCTGACTGGATCAGAGCCCGATCAAGGCCCGTGTTTGCCATGCTGACATGCAGATAACAGCTTGACAAACATCAGATGTTCAGGCACCTCATTCATTTCAATAAGTCCGGGTTTGGGTACCCAAACCAAACTTTTTTTTAGATGTTCGGGCGAACCTATAGGACCCGAACATCCAAGGGTTCACCCTTTCCTACTCATTATGGTACTTTACAGGAACAGTCTACAGTATAAGGCTATGTTCACACTTTGCGGATTTTGCTGCGGATCCGCAGCGGATTTGACCGCTGCGGATCCGCAGCAGTTTCCCATGAGTTTACATTCCAATGTAAACCTATGGGAAACAAAAAACGCTGTGCACATGCTGCAGAAAAATCCGCGCGGAAACGCTGCGGATTACATTCCGCAGCATGTCACTTCTTTTCTGCGGATTTTCACCTGCTCCAATAGAAAACTGCAGATGAAAATCCGCAGAAGAAAACGCAGTAAAAACCGTGATAAATCCGCAGTAAAAACCGCAACGGGTTTTCACTGCGGATTTTGGAATTCTGCTGCGGAAAAATCCGCAGTGGAATCCGCAAAGTGTGAACATAGCCTAATAACTATAGAAGACATTTTCCAAAGACAGCTATATCACAAAGCAGTTGTCATTGAATACAAGTAGGTTACACGTGGAACAGACCACAGATGTTCTCTTACAAGAGCATTGCAGGGTGACAATGGATTGCCAGTGCAGATGGGAACTGCTGATAATCCACGTGGTTGCAATCTTGGTACACATGTGCAGCTCAGCCTCAAGCTTTTAGTATATACAATAAGCATCAAAGGATGTTAGGTTCAAGTCCCTTAAAGGGAACCTGTCACCCCCAAAATGGAAGGTGAGCTAAGCCCACTGGCATCAGGGGCTTATCTACAGCATTCTGTAATGCTGTAGATAAGCCCCCGATGTATCCTGAAAGATGAGAAAAAGAGATTCGATTGTACTCACCCAGGGGCATTCCCTGCTGCGGTCCGGTCCCATGGGTGTCGCGGTCCGGTGCGGGGCCTCCCATCTTCATAGGATGATGTTCTCTTCTTGTCTTCATGCTGTGGCTCCGGCTCAGGCGTACTTTGTCTATCCTGTTGAGGGCAGAGCAAAGTACTGCAGTGCGCAGGCCCCAGGCATCTCTGACCTTTCCCGGCGCCTGCGCACTGCAGTACGTTGCTCTGCCCTCAACAAGGCAGACAAAGTACACCTGCGCCAGAGCTGCGGCATGAAGACAAGAGGAGGACTTGATCGTAAGAAGATGGGAGGCCCCGGACCACGACACCCATCGTACCGGGACCACCCCTGGATGAGTATAATCTAACCTCTTTTTCTCATCTTTCAGGTTAGATCAGGGCTTATCTACAGCATTACAGAATGCTGTTGATAATTCCCGATGCTGGTGGGCTTAGCTCAACTTCCATTTTGGGGGTGACAGGTTCCCTTTAAATAGTACCAATAAACATGCAAGTTCACCATGCAAAAAGCAATCTTTCACAAAGTAGAAATCGACAAAAAAAAGTGAAAAAAGTTATAGGTCTTGGAAAATAGCAACACACCAATTTTTTTTTCCACAGCTCTACTTTTTTAACCACTAATTAATTAAAAAATTATAACATTTTGCTGCCGCTGTATTTACACTGGAATGAGTAGTCATATTGCTGGATCATTCGTAAAAACTAAACGAAACCCCAAAAAACTAATATATATATGTATAAACTGTACATATATATATATATATATATATATATATATATATACAATGCTCAAAAAAAAGGGAACACTTAAACAACAGAATATAACTCCAAGTAAATCAAACTTCTGTTAAATCAAACTGTCCACTTAGGAAGCAACACTGATTGACAATCAATTTCACATGCTGTTGTGCAAATGGAATAGACAACAGATGGAAATTATTGGCAATTATCAAGCCACACTCAATAAAGGAGTGGTTCTGCAGGTGGGGACCACAGACCACATCTCAGTACCAATGCTTTCTGCCTGATGTTTTGGTCACTATTGAATGTTGGTTTTGCTTTCACACTCGTGGTAGCATGAGACGGACTCTACAACCCACACAAGTGGCTCAGGTAGTGCAGCTCATCCAGGATGGCACATCAATGTGAGCTGTGGCAAGGTTTGCTGTGTCTATCAGCGTAGTGTCCAGAGGCTGGAGGCGCTACCAGGAGACAGGCCAGTACACCAGGAGATGTAGAGGGTGCCATAGGAGGGCAACAACCCAGCAGCATGACCACTATCTCAGCCTTTGTGCAAGGAGCAACAGGACGAGCACTGCCAGCGCCCTGAAAAACGACCTGCAGCAGTCCACAAATGTGCATTTTTCTGCACAAATGGTTAGAAACCGACTCCATGAGGATGGTCTGAATGCCCAACATCCACAGATCGGGGTTGTGATCACAGCCCAACACCATGCAGGACGCTTGGCATTTGCCACAGAACACCAGGATTGGCAAAGTCGCCACTGGCGCCCTGTGCTCTTCACAGATGAAAGCAGGTTCACACTGAGCACATGTGACAGACATGACAGAGTCTGGAGATGCCGTGGAGAGCGATCTGCTGCCTGCAACATCCTTCAGCATGAACGGTTTGGCAGTGGGTCAGTAATGGTGTGGGGTGGCATTTCTTTGGAGGGCCGCACAGCCCTCCATGTACTCGCCAGAGGAATCCTGACTGCCATTAGGTACCGTGATGAAATCCTCAGACCCCTTGTGAGACCATATGCTGGTGCGGTTGGCCTTGGGTTCCTCCTAATGAAGGACAATGCCAGACTCATGTGGCTGGAGTGTGTCAGTAGTTCCCTTCAAGATGAAGGCATTGAAGCTATGAACTGGCCCGCCCATTCCCCAGACCTGAATCCGATTGAACACATCTGGGACATCATTTCTCGCACCATCCACCAGCGTCACGTTGCACCACAGACTGTCCAGGAGTTGGCAGATGCTTTAGTCCAGGTCTGGGAGGAGATCCTTCAGGAGACCATCCACCGTCTCATCAGGAGCATGCCCAGGCGTTGTAGGGAGGTCAGTTATGATCCAGTGACCTTGGAGCTGCATGAGAACTTTCACTGGAGAAAGTGGCCACTATACTGACCGCAACCCTGAACTTAACCCCACAACTAGAAGTAGCCGTGGAGTGTACCTAACACACCTAGACACCTCGTCACAGCCGGAGGACTAAATACACCTAAAGATGGAAATCGGAATACTATCTTGCCTCAGAGAAAATCCCCAAAGGATAGACAGCCCCCCACAAATATTGGCGGTGAGTCGGAGAGGAAAAAACATACACAGGCAGGAAAAACAGGATTTAGCACAGGAGGCCACTCTAGCTAGATAGGACAGAATAGTACAGAGTTCTGTGCGGTCAGTATTAAAACCCTTCAAAAAATCCACAGCAGAATATACAAAAAACTTCCTACATCCAACTAAAGATGTAGGAGCGTATATCTGCAACTCCAGTGAAACCAACTAGACTGAGAAAACACAGACACAGTCTAATCTGGACAAAAGAAAAACAAACAAACAGTACTGAAAATATGCACACTGCATGTGTGCCACAGGAAAAGAAACAGACACTTATCTTTGCTGAACTGGCAAATAAGCAGGAGAGGCCAGGCAGAGATCCAACACTTCCAAAGAAACATTGACAACTGGCAAGGGCTAAAGGATACTGCACACCTAAATATCCCAGTCAGAATTGTAATTATCCGATACACCTGGCCAGGACTGCGAGTCAGAGACAACTGCATTCCCACCAACAACCACTGGAGGGAACCCAAGAGCAGAATTCACAACAGAGGTCATACAGGCACGTGGAGGTCACACACACTACTGAGCATCATTTCCTTGTCTTGAGGCATTTCCACCACTGAAGTTGGATCAGCCTGTAACTTCCTTTTCCACTTTGATTTTGAGCATCATTCCAACTCCAGACCTCCTTGGGATATTAGTTGTGATTTACGTTGATCATTTTTAGGTTTTATTGTTCTCAACACATTCCACTATGTAATGAATAAAGATTCGCAGCTGGAATATTTCATTCAGTGATATCTAGGATGCGGGATTTTAGTGTTTCCTTTAATTTTTTGAGCAGTATATATATATATATATATATATATATATAAATATATATATATATATATATATATATATATATATATATAGATAAAGAAAAATGAGTGCAGCACAACGCTCACCAATGGGTGCCAGGCCTCCTAGAAAAGACCGTCCTCATGTCCATCCAAGTAATATGCTAGGCAAAAAACGGAAGGCAGCACTCCAATAGGTAATGAAGGTGAAAAAAGCTGTGAAGTTTATTTCAGACCCACATCTCGTTTTTTGCCTAGTATATATATATATATATATATATATATATATATATACAGAAGAGACCAAAAGTTTGGACACACCTTCTCATTTAAAGATTTTTCTATATTTTCATGACTATGAAAATTGCAAATTCACACTGAAGGCATCAAAATTATGAATTAGCACTTGTGGAATTATATACTTAACAAAAAAGTGTAAAACAACTGAAATTATGTCTTATATTCTAGGTTCTTCAAAGTAGCCACCTTTTGCATTGATGATTGCTTTGCACACTCTTGGCACTCTCTTGATGAGCTTCAAGAGGTAGTCACCGGGAATGGTCTTCCAACAATCTTGGAAGTGCTTAGCACTTGTTGGCCCTTTTGCCTTCACTCTGCGGTCCAGCTCACCCCAAACCATCTCGATTGGGTTCAGGTCTGGTGACTCTGGAGGCCAGGTCATCTGGCGTAGCACCCCATCACTCTCCTTCTTGGTCAAATAGTCCTTACACAGCCTGAAGGTGTGTTTGGGGTCATTGTCCTGTTGAAAAACAAATGATGGTCCAACTAAACACAAACCGGATGGAATAGCATGCCGCTGCAAGATGCTGTGGTAGCCATGCTTTTTCAGTATGCCTTCAATTTTTATCTTCTTGAGTATGAAGATGCCTTCAATTTTGCCTTCAATTTTGCTGGTGTCACCAGCAAAGCACCCCCACACCATCACACCTCCTCCTCCATGCTTCATGGTGGGAACCAGGCATGTAGAGTCCATCAGTTCACCTTTTCTGCATCGCACAAATACACGGTGGTTGGAACCAAAGATCTCAAATTTGGAGTCATCAGACCAAAGCACAGATTTCCACTGGTCTAATGTCCATTCCTTGTGTTCTTTAGCCCAAACAAGTCTCTTCTGCTTGTTGCCTGTCCTTAGCAGTGGTTTCCTAGCAGCTATTTTACCATGAAGGCCTGCTGCACAAAGTCTCCTCTTAACAGTTGTTGTAGAGATGTGTCCTCTGCTAGAACTCTGTGTGGCATTGACCTGGTCTCTAATCTGAGCTGCTGTTAACCTGCGATTTCTGAGGCTGGTGACTCGGATAAACTTATCCTCAGAAGCAGAGGTGACTATTGGTCTTCCTTTCCTGGGGCAGTCCTCATTAGAGCCAGTTTCTTTGTAGCGCTTGATGGTTTTTGCAACTGCGCTTGGGGACACTTTCAAAGTTTTCCCAATTTTTCGGACTGACTGACCTTCATTTCTTAAAGTAATGATGGCCACTCGTTTTTCTTTACTTAGCTGCTTTTTTTATTGCCATAATACAAATTCTAACAGTCTATTCAGTAGGACTATCAGCTGTGTATCCACCACACTTCTGCACAACACAACTGATGGTCTCAACCTCATTTATAAGGCAAGAAATCCCACTTATTAAACCTGACAGGGCACACCTGTGAAGTGAAAACCATTTCCGGTGACTATCTCTTGAAGCTCATCAAGAGAATGCCAAGAGTGTGCAAAACAGTCATCAAAGCAAAAGGTGGCTACTTTGAAGAACCTAGAATGTAATACATAATTTCAGTTGTGTTACGAACGCTGCGCATACTTACCCGGCTTCTACGAACGCTGCACATACTTACCCGGCTTCTCCCATCCCTCGGCGCACTCGCGATCCTGTCCAGCGCCGCTCTGCTTCCTCCTTCGCCGGCTCACGGCGTCCGGTCCCTCTTCGCATGCGCGGTCGCGTCTCCTCCATCGCAGAGCCTTCTGGGAGGTTGCGACCCGGTGGCTCCGCCCCAACATGGCGGCGCCCATCGGGTATTTCTTCCCGGCGTCTCCCTAGGTAAGACGCCTTTGCTTTGTAGGTGCACTGTCTGCCGTCAGTGTCCCTATGCCCTAGGCTCCCCTGTACCAGTGTCTTCTCTCAGCCCAGTCTTTACTTTGTCTCAGTGTCCTGCCAGCCCGTGTTCCTGCTGTGTCTTGCCTGTCCGTTTTCCTGCTGTGTCCTGCCTGTCCGTGTTCCTGCTGTATCCTGCCAGTCCGTGTTCCTGCTGTATCCTGCCAGTCCGTGTTCCTGCTGTATCCTGCCAGTCCGTGTTCCTGCTGTATCCTGCCAGTCCGTGTTCCTGCTGTATCCTGCCAGTCCGTGTTCCTGCTGTATCCTGCCAGTCCGTGTTCCTGCTGTATCCTGCTAGTCCGTGTTCCTGCTGTGTTCTGCCAGCCCGTGTTCCTGCTGTGTCCTGCCTGTCCGTGTTCCTGCTGAGTCCTTCCGGTCCGTGTTCCTGCTGAGTCCTGCCAGTCCGTGTTCCTGCTGTGTTCTGCCATTCCGTGTTCCAGTCATTTTCAGTTAAGTCTTGTTTTCCTATTATTCCCTGCCATCCTTATAGCCTGTGGTTTCCTTCTTTATCTTGGGTCGCCCCTTTGGCTCTAGCTGTTGTGTCTCCATTCCCCCGAGGTCCTGCTCCTAACACTCCCTGTATAGGGGGTGATTCCATCTGGTCCGCTCGAACCCGGGGGCTCTAGAGTCACGACCCAGAGGGTCCACTCTCGGATTTCTGCCCGAGTACTTACAGTAAGCAAAGGCCATGGACCCCGCTGGGGCTTCTGCTGCGCAGAAAGAGCTACTCTTTTTGCGAGAGAATCAGTCCCGCATGATGTCTTTTATAGCGTTTGTCCACGCTCCAGTCCTCCGATCCTGGCAACGCCGCTCTACTCGTTGGCTTACAGCAAGAGTTAGCTCAGCAGCGTGACACCCAGGCCCATATACTTAGTTATATGTCTTCTATTGACGATCGGCTGCTTTCCATCCAGACAGCCGCTTCTACGTCTGCTCCTGCGTCCCACCCTCCACCCCGCTTGGCTAACCGCCTCGGTACAATGGGGATCCTAAGTCCTGCCGAGGATTTCTAAACCAATGCCGTCTTCACTTTGAGCTTCTGCCCCAGCATTACCCGACGGATCGGTCCAAAGTTGCGTTTTTGATTTCCCATCTGGAGGGTGACGCCTTGGCATGGGTTAATCCACTCTGGGAGCGAGACGATCCCTTAGTCTCCCGATTGTCTGAATTTTTGGAGACTTTCCGTCTTGTCTTTGGCGAACCTGGACATCTGGCCTCTACAACTGAAGCTCTATTTTCTCTCCATCAGGGATCGTTATCCGTAGGCCAGTACGCTATTCAGTTCCGCACACTCTCCTCTGACTTGGGCTGGAACAATGAGGCGTTGGTGGGTGCTTTTTGGCGGGGTCTCTCTGGGCGCATAAAAGATGAGTTAGCCGGTCGGGACACCCCTACTGTTTTGGAGGAATTAATTTCCTTAGCTACCCGTATTGACCTTCGGTTCCAAGAACGCGCCCACGAGCGGAGGTCTCTTCGTCCTTCTTCTGCCACCCGTAAGCCACTCAGTCCTCAGCCTAGAACCTCCTCTCAGGCGTCTGCACCGGAACCTATGCAAGTGGACCGTCTTAAGATGTCCGAACAACGTCGTAAAGAGAGGCGCACTCAGGGGTTATGCTTTTACTGCGGGAGTGCTGCTCATTTATTACGCTCTTGCCCTGAACGTCCGGAAAACTCCTCCGCCTAGGTCAGGTAAGAGAGGCCTCCCTAGGTGTGTGTGATCCCTCTCAACCCCTTACTTTGTCCGTTCTTTTGCATATTGCGGGCAAAGGCATTTCTCTGGATGCGTATGTGGATTCGGGCGCAGCAGGGAATTTTATTAGGTTGGAGGAGGTTTTGAAATTCTCCGTTCCAGTCAAAACCTTAGAGGCTCCTGTGATTCTTGCATCTGTGGATGGTAAACCGTTACAGGAGACCATTACTCAAGTAACACTTGAGGTGGAACTTCAGGTTGGGGCTCTGCACAAGGACAGAATTGCATTTTATGTTTTAGCGGGTCTGTCTCATCCTATGCTCTTAGGTCTTCCTTGGTTACGGAACCACGAGCCCATTTTAGATTGGCGCAATGGTAATATCTTGCGCTGGGGTGAGCTTTGTCGGGAACGTTGTCTGCTGCCGGTGCGTCCTGTGGGATCTTCCTCTAATTCTTCTCCTTCCTCTTCTTTTCCCACCTTACCCTGTGTCTACAGCGCTTATTCTGATGTCTTCAACAAGAAGGAGGCTGAGGGTCTTCCGCCTCACCGGCTCTATGATTGTCCCATAGATCTCGTGCCTGGAACTAACCCGCCCAGGGGCAGGATCTATCCTCTCTCTCCTGCTGAGACTCAAGCTATGTCTGAGTACATTCAAGAAAATCTTGCTAAAGGATTCATTCGCAAGTCTTCTTCTCCGGCCGGAGCAGGGTTTTTTTTCGTGAAGAAGAAAGACGGTTCTCTCCGTCCCTGCATTGATTATCGAGGCCTAAACAACATCACGGTGAAGAACAAATATCCTCTGCCACTCATTCCGGAACTCTTCGACCGTCTTCAGGGTGCGCAAATTTTTACCAAATTAGATCTACGTGGCGCATATAATTTGGTTCGTATTCGTGCAGGCGATGAGTGGAAGACTGCCTTCAATACTCGTGACGGTCACTACGAGTACTTGGTTATGCCGTTTGGTCTCTGCAACGCCCCCGCGGTTTTCCAGGAATTTGTGAACAATGTATTTCGGGATCTTCTCTACTCCTCGGTCGTGGTTTACCTTGACGACATTCTCATCTTTTCTCCGGATCTCTCCACTCACAGGCGAGATGTCCGTCGTGTTCTGCAAAGGCTAAGAGAGAATCATCTGTTCGCTAAGATTGAGAAGTGTGTCTTTGAACAATCTTCTCTTCCCTTCCTGGGATATATTGTCTCAAGATCTGGCTTAGAGATGGATCCAGAGAAGGTTTCTGCTGTCCTGAATTGGCCTCGTCCTCTTGGAACAAAAGCAATCCAGCGTTTTCTTGGCTTTGCCAACTACTATAGACAATTTATTCCTCATTTTTCTTCCATGACCAAGCCTATCTCTGCTCTAGTTCGCAAGGGAGTCAACTCCAGTCTTTGGACCCCTGAGGCTGAAGAGTCCTTTCTGTCTCTTAAACAAAGCTTCGCTACGGCCCCTGTGCTTCATCGTCCTGATGCTAATAGACCGTTTGTCCTTGAGGTCGACGCATCCTCTATTGGAGCTGGTGCTGTACTTTTGCAAAGATCCTCGTCCGGACGTTTGGTGACCTGTGGTTTTTTTTCTAAAACCTTTTCCGCTCCTGAGCGTAACTACTCTATTGGAGATAAAGAACTTTTGGCTATCAAGCTAGCCTTGGAGGAATGGCGTTATCTCCTTGAGGGGGCTCTTCATCCATTCACCATTTACACAGACCACAAGAATCTGGCCTATATTCAGTCTGCCCAAAGACTAAATCCACGACAAGCCAGATGGTCTTTATTCTTCGGACGATTTGAATTTGAACTTCATTTCCGACCCGGAAATAAGAATGTCAAAGCAGATGCTCTTTCAAGATCCTTTCAGCCTCTGGACCTAGAGGATTCTCCGGCTTACATCATTGATCCTGCGAAGATCGTCACTCTTGCTCCTCTAAGAGTGATTTCAACTCCTCCTGGCAAGACTCTTGTGGCTAACCAAGACAAGGAGAGAGTTTTACGTTGGGGTCACTCCTCCAAAATTGCAGGACATGTAGGAGTCAAGAAGACACTTTCCCTTATCTCTCGGCATTACTGGTGGCCATCTCTCCGACAAGACGTCACCAAATTCATCGCTTCTTGTCCTTCTTGTGCAAAAAATAAAGTCCCTAGGCAGCTTCCTTCCGGTCTCCTGCATCCTCTGCCTGTGCCTTCCGTTCCTTGGAGTCATATAGCTATGGACTTCATCACTGATCTACCTTGTTCCTCGAATTGCTCTGTCATCTTGGTTGTTGTAGATCGGTTCTCCAAGATGGCTCACTTCATCGCATTGCCTGGTCTGCCTTCCGCTCCTGAGTTGGCAAAGATCTGTTTACACCAAGTCTTCCGTCTTCATGGTTTTCCTCATCATATCGTCTCTGACCGTGGAGTACAATTTACCTCACGTTTTTGGAGAGCTCTCTGCAGTCTATTAAAGGTTAACTTGGACTTTTCTTCCGCCTATCACCCTCAGTCCAACGGACAAGTGGAGCGAGTTAATCAAGTCCTGACTACATATCTGCGACATTTCTCCAATGCACACCAAGATGACTGGGTCTCTCTTCTCCCCTGGGCTGAATTCTCATATAACAATCTTCCCAGCGAGTCTTCCTCCAAAACTCCCTTTTTTGTAGTCTATGGTCAACATCCGAACATTCCTCTTCCTGTTTCTCTTTCCTCGGGGGTACCGGCAGCGGATTTCTTGTCCCGGGAATTCTCTACGATTTGGAGTGAGACCAAAGTGGCTCTTGAGAGAGCTAGCCTTAATATGAAAAAGTTTGCTGACAAAAGGCATTTGGATGCTCCGCCATATTCTCCGGGTGATAAAGTTTGGCTTTCCTCTCGCTATATCAAGCTTAAAATTCCCTCTTGCAAACTGGGTCCCCGCTATATTGGTCCTTTTCCTATCTTGAGTCGCATTAATGATGTTTCTTATAAGTTGAAGTTGCCTGCCTCTTTGCGCATTCCCAATGCCTTCCATGTGTCCCTTCTCAAGCCTGCAGTCTTTAATCGTTTTCACTCCGCTACCTCTTCCTCTCCTCAGCTCTGTACTTCTGATGGAATCTTTAATGTTAAAGACATTCTTGCCAAAAAGGTAGTTAGGGGTAAAACTTATTTTTTGATTGATTGGGAGGGATTTGGTCCTGAGGAGAGGTCCTGGGAGCCCCGAGAGAACATCAATGCTCCTCTTATCATGAAAAGATTCCTTTCTAGCCTTAAAAAGAGGGGGACAAAGGAGGGGGGTACTGTTACGAACGCTGCGCATACTTACCCGGCTTCTACGAACGCTGCGCATACTTACCCGGCTTCTCCCATCCCTCGGCGCACTCGCGATCCTGTCCAGCGCCGCTCTGCTTCCTCCTTCGCCGGCTCACGGCGTCCGGTCCCTCTGCGCATGTGCGGTCGCGTCTCCTCCATCGCAGAGCCTTCTGGGAGGTCGCGACCCGGTGGCTCCGCCCCAACATGGCGGCGCCCATCGGGTATTTCTTCCCGGCGTCTCCCTAGGTAAGACGCCTTTGCTTTGTAGGTGCACTGTCTGCCGTCAGTGTCCCTATTGTTATGGCTGGCAATCAGGCAACACAGCGTGCAGTAATCAGCGCACATACAGAGATCTGGCAATAACCAAAAACAATAGGACGAGCTCTGAGACGTGGAATCTTTGTAGACTGCAGTACCTGATCTATCCTCACACAACTATAAGCAGCAGTGGATTGCGCCTATCACTACCTATGCAACTCGGCACTGCCTGAGGAGCTGACTAGCCTGAAGATAGAAATACAAGCCTGACTTACCTCAGAGAAAAACCCCAAAGGAATAGGCAGCCCCCCACATATAATGACTGTTAGCAAGATGAGAAGACAAACGTAGGAATGAAATAGATTCAGCAAAGTGAGGCCCGATATTCTAGACAGAGCGAGGATAGCAAAGAGAACTATGCAGTCTACAAAAAACCCTAAAACGAAAACCACGCAAAGGGGCAAAAAGACCCACCGTGCCGAACTAACAGCACGGCGGTGCACCCCTTTGCTTCTCAGAGCTTCCAGCAAAAGATAATAGCAAGCTGGACAGAAAAAACAGAAAACAAACTAGAAGCACTTATCTAGCAGAGCAGCAGGCCCAAGGAAAGATGCAGTAGCTCAGATCCAACACTGGAACATTGACAAGGAGCAAGGAAGACAGACTCAGGTGGAGCTAAATAGCAAGGCAGCCAACGAGCTCACCAAAACACCTGAGGGAGGAAACCCAGAGACTGCAATACCACTTGTGACCACAGAAGTGAACTCAGCCACAGAATTCACAACAGTACCCCCCCCTTGAGGAGGGGTCACCGAACCCTCACCAGAACCCCCAGGCCGACCAGGATGAGCCACATGAAAGGCACGAACAAGATCTGGGGCATGGACATCAGAGGCAAAAACCCAGGAATTATCTTCCTGAGCATAACCCTTCCATTTGACCAGATACTGGAGTTTCCGTCTAGAGACACGAGAATCCAAAATCTTCTCCACAATATACTCCAATTCCCCCTCCAAAACAGGGGCAGGAGGCTCCACAGATGGAACCATAGGTGCCACGTATATCTCCTCAACAACGACCTATGGAATACATTATGTATGGAAAAGGAGTCTGGGAGGGTCAGACGAAAAGACACCGGATTGAGAATCTCAGAAATCCTATACGGACCAATAAAACGAGGTTTAAATTTAGGAGAGGAAACCTTCATAGGAATATGACGAGAAGATAACCAAACCAGATCCCCAACACGAAGTCGGGGTCCCACACGGCGTCTGCGATTAGCGAAAAGCTGAGCCTTCTCCTGGGACAAGGTCAAATTGTCCACTACCTGAGTCCAGATCTGCTGCAACCTGTCCACCACAGAATCCACACCAGGACAGTCCGAAGACTCAACCTGTCCTGAAGAGAAACGAGGATGGAACCCAGAATTGCAGAAAAATGGAGAGACCAAGGTAGCCGAGCTGGCCCGATTATTAAGGGCGAACTCAGCCAACGGCAAAAATGACACCCAATCATCCTGGTCAGCGGAAACAAAACATCTCAGATATGTTTCCAAGGTCTGATTGGTTCGTTCGGTCTGGCCATTAGTCTGAGGATGGAAGGCCGAGGAGAAAGATAGGTCAATGTCCATCCTACCACAAAAGGCTCGCCAGAACCTCGAGACAAACTGGGAACCTCTGTCAGAAACAATATTCTCAGGAATGCCATGTAAACGAACCACATGCTGGAAGAACAAAGGCACCAAATCAGAGGAGGAAGGCAATTTAACCAAGGGCACCAGATGGACCATTTTAGAAAAGCTATCACAGACCACCCAAATGACCGACATTTTTTGAGAAACGGGAAGGTCAGAAATGAAATCCATCGAAATATGTGTCCAAGGCCTCTTCGGGACCGGCAAGGGCAAAAGCAACCCACTGGCACGTGAACAGCAGGGCTTAGCCCTAGCACAAATTCCACAGGACTGCACAAAAGCACGCACATCCCGTGACAGAGACGGCCACCAGAAGGATCTAGCAACCAACTCCCTGGTACCAAAGATTCCTGGATGACCGGCCAGCACCGAACAATGAAGTTCAGAGATAACTTTACTAGTCCACCTATCAGGGACGAACAGTTTCTCGGCCGGACAACGATCAGGTTTATTAGCCTGAAATTTCTGCAACACTCTCCGCAAATCAGGGGAGATGGCAGACACAATGACTCCTTCCTTGAGGATACTCGCCGGCTCAGATAACCCCGGAGAGTCGGGCACAAAACTCCTAGACAGAGCATCCGCCTTCACATTTTTAGAGCCCGGAAGGTATGAAATCACAAAATCAAAACGAGCAAAAAATAACGACCAACGGGCCTGTCTAGGATTCAAGCGCTTGGCAGACTCAAGATAAGTAAGGTTCTTATGATCAGTCAAAACCACCACGCGATGCTTAGCACCCTCAAGCCAATGACGCCACTCCTCGAATGCCCACTTCATGGCCAGCAACTCTCGGTTGCCCACATCATAATTACGCTCAGCAGCAGAAAATTTCCTGGAAAAGAAAGCACATGGTTTGAACACTGAGCAACCAGAACCTCTCTGTGACAAAACCGCCCCTGCACCAATCTCAGAAGCATCAACCTCGACCTGGAACGGAAGAGAAACATCAGGTTGACACAACACAGGGGCACAGCAAAAACGACGCTTCAACTCCTGAAAAGCTTCCACGGCAGCAGAAGACCAATTAACCAAATCAGCACCCTTCTTGGTCAAATCGGTCAATAGTCTGGCAATGCTAGAAAAATTACAGATGAAGCGACGATAAAAATTAGCAAAGCCCAGGAATTTCTGCAGACTTTTTAGAGATGTCGGCTGAGTCCAATCCTGGATGGCCTGAACCTTAACCGGATCCATCTCGATAGTAGAAGGGGAAAAGATGAACCCCAAAAATGAAACTTTCTGCACACCGAAGAGACACTTTGATCCCTTCACGAACAAGGAATTAGCACGCAGTACCTGGAAAACCATTCTGACTTGCTTCACATGAGACTCCCAATCATCTGAGAAGATCAAAATGTCATCCAAGTAAACAATCAAGAATTTATCCAGATACTCACGGAAAATGTCATGCATAAAAGACTGAAAAACAGATGGAGCATTGGCAAGTCCGAACGGCATCACCAGATACTCAAAATGACCCTCGGGCGTATTAAATGCCGTTTTCCATTCATCTCCCTGCCTGATTCTCACCAGATTATACGCACCACGAAGATCAATCTTAGTAAACCAACTAGCCCCCTTAATCCGAGCAAACAAGTCAGAAATCAATGGCAAGGGATACTGAAACTTAACAGTGATCTTATTAAGAAGGCGGTAATCAATACACGGTCTTAGCGAACCATCCTTCTTGGCTACAAAAAAGAACCCTGCTCCCAATGGTGACGACGATGGGCGAATATGTCCCTTCTCCAGGGACTCCTTCACATAACTGCGCATAGCGGTGTGTTCAGGTACGGACAAATTAAATAAACGACCCTTAGGGAATTTACTACCAGGAATCAAATCGATAGCACAATCACAATTCCTATGCGGAGGTAGGGCATCAGACTTGGACTCTTCAAATACATCCTGAAAGTCCGACAAGAACTCTGGGATGTCAGAAGGAATGGATGACGAAATAGACAAAAATGGAACATCACCATGTACTCCCTGACAACCCCAGCTGGTTACCGACATAGAGTTCCAATCCAATACTGGATTATGGGTTTGTAGCCATGGCAACCCCAACACGACCACATCATGCAAATTATGCAGTACCAGAAAGCGAATAACTTCCTGATGTGCAGGAGCCATGCACATGGTCAGCTGGGCCCAGTACTGAGGCTTATTCTTGGCCAAAGGTGTAGCATCAATTCCTCTCAACGGAATAGGACACCGCAAAGGCTCCAAGAAAAATCCACAACGTTTAGCATAATCCAAATCCATCAGATTCAGGGCAGCGCCTGAATCCACAAACGCCATGACAGAATACGATGACAAAGAGCATATCAAGGTAATGGACAGAAGGAATTTGGACTGTACAGTACCAATAACGGCAGAGCTATCGAACCGCCTAGTGCGTTTAGGACAATTAGAAATAGCATGAGTAGAATCACCACAATAGAAACACAGTCTGTTCAGACGTCTGTGTTCTTGCCGTTCTACTTTAGTCATAGTCCTGTCGCACTGCATAGGCTCAGGTTTACTCTCAGACAATACCGCCAGATGGTGCACAGATTTACGCTCGCGCAAGCGACGACCGATCTGAATGGCCAAGGACATAGACTCATTCAAACCAGCAGGCATAGGAAATCCCACCATTACATCCTTAAGAGCTTCAGAGAGACTCTTTCTGAACAAAGCCGCTAGTGCAGATTCATTCCACAGAGTGAGTACTGACCACTTCCTAAATTTCTGACAATATACTTCTACATCATCCTGACCCTGGCATAAAGCCAGCAGATTTTTCTCAGCCTGATCCACTGAATTAGGCTCATCGTAAAGCAATCCCAGCGCCTGGAAAAATGCATCAACATTACTCAATGCAGAATCTCCTGGTGCAAGAGAAAACGCCCAGTCCTGTGGGTCGCCGCGCAAAAAAGAAATAATAATCAAAACCTGTTGAATAGGATTACCAGAAGAATGAGGTTTCAAGGCCAAAAATAGCTTACAATTATTTCTGAAGCTCAGGAACTTAGTTCTGTCACCAAAAAACAAATCAGGAATCGGAATTCTTGGTTCTAGCATCGATTTCTGATCAATAGTATCTTGAATCTTTTGTACATTTACAACGAGATTATCCATTGAGGAGCACAGAGCCTGAATATCCATGTCCACAGCTGTGTCCTGAAGCACTCTAATGTCTAGGGGAAAAAAAAGACTGAAGACAGAGCTAAGAAAAAAAAATGATGTCAGGATTTCTTTTTTCCCTCTATTGGGAATCATTGGTGTGGCTCCTTGTACTGTTATGGCTGGCAATCAGGCAACACAGCGTGCAGTAATCAGCGCACATACAGAGATCTGGCAATAACCAAAAACAATAGGACGAGCTCTGAGACGTGGAATCTTTGTAGACTGCAGTACCTGATCTATCCTCACACAACTATAAGCAGCAGTGGATTGCGCCTATCACTACCTATGCAACTCGGCACTGCCTGAGGAGCTGACTAGCCTGAAGATAGAAATACAAGCCTGACTTACCTCAGAGAAAAACCCCAAAGGAATAGGCAGCCCCCCACATATAATGACTGTTAGCAAGATGAAAAGACAAACGTAGGAATGAAATAGATTCAGCAAAGTGAGGCCCGATATTCTAGACAGAGCGAGGATAGCAAAGAGAACTATGCAGTCTACAAAAAACCCTAAAACGAAAACCACGCAAAGGGGCAAAAAGACCCACCGTGCCGAACTAACAGCACGGCGGTGCACCCCTTTGCTTCTCAGAGCTTCCAGCAAAAGATAATAGCAAGCTAGACAGAAAAAAACAGAAAACAAACTAGAAGCACTTATCTAGCAGAGCAGCAGGCCCAAGGAAAGATGCAGTAGCTCAGATCCAACACTGGAACATTGACAAGGAGCAAGGAAGACAGACTCAGGTGGAGCTAAATAGCAAGGCAGCCAACGAGCTCACCAAAACACCTGAGGGAGGAAACCCAGAGACTGCAATACCACTTGTGACCACAGAAGTGAACTCAGCCACAGAATTCACAACACCCTATGCCCTAGGCTCCCCTGTACCAGTGTCTTCTCTCAGCCCAGTCTTTACTTTGTCTCAGTGTCCTGCCAGCCCGTGTTCCTGCTGTGTCTTGCCTGTCCGTGTTCCTGCTGTGTCCTGCCTGTCCGTGTTCCTGCTGTATCCTGCCAGTCCGTGTTCCTGCTGTATCCTGCCAGTCCGTGTTCCTGCTGTATCCTGCCAGTCCGTGTTCCTGCTGTATCCTGCCAGTCCGTATTCCTGCTGTATCCTGCCAGTCCGTGTTCCTGCTGTATCCTGCCAGTCCGTGTTCCTGCTGTATCCTGCTAGTCCGTGTTCCTGCTGTGTTCTGCCAGCCTGTGTTCCTGCTGTGTCCTGCCTGTCCGTGTTCCTGCTGAGTCCTTCCGGTCCGTGTTCCTGCTGAGTCCTGCCAGTCCGTGTTCCTGCTGTGTTCTGCCATTCCGTGTTCCAGTCATTTTCAGTTAAGTCTTGTTTTCCTATTATTCCCTGCCATCCTTATAGCCTGTGGTTTCCTTCTTTATCTTGGGTCGTCCCTTTGGCTCTAGCTGTTGTGTCTCCATTCCCCCAAGGTCCTGCTCCTAACACTCCCTGTATAGGGGGTGATTCCATCTGGTCCGCTCGACCCCGGGGGCTCTAGAGTCACGACCCAGAGGGTCCACTCTCGGATTTCTGCCCGAGTACTTACAAGTTGTTTCACACTTTTTTGTTAAGTATATAATTCCACGTGTGTTAATTCATAGTTTTGATGCCTTCAGTGTGAATTTACAATTTTCATAGTCATGACAATACAGAAAAATCTTTAAATGAGAAAGTGTGTCCAAACTTTTGGTCTGTACTGTATATATATATATATATATATATATATATATATATATATATATATATATACATATTTATTTTATATTTTAGCAATCTAAAACTCTTATTTGTGTAAAACAAACAAAAGGATGGTCCAGTGGTTTTACCACTTTACTACAATACATTCGTACTTACTAATTATTTGCCATATATAAAATGAGTCGGGATTGGAAGAAAAGCGGAGTCAGAACCTCGGCTTACCGACTCTGTAGCCCTGGATTTTACACCACTGAACACATCTACTAACAGTTTACATCAAGGTGTGTTATAATAAGCGACATAAAACCAAACTGGACCTTGTGACGGAGATTACATAATGGAAGAGAGCAATAAAACAAGGAAAGTAGTGATAAAGATGAATGGTATTGTCAGCCGGACTGCACTCCTTGCTACTAGCCAGACCTTTTGCTGGATCATCAATCAGTAAATCGCTGATTCAGGCGTACAATTGATGATACTAAATAGCTTCCTTGTGGAGAACATGAAGAGACACACTACTCTCTAGCCTAAACACTACAGCTGCCACAAACAAAGGACATGTGTGAGTTTATTGAAGACTGGCCAATCTCTGGCTATCAGATTGATAGGACAGACTATGGAACTGGTCACTGACATAAGAAAATCATTGGCCAACAGATTTTTCAATTATGCTTTAATTTTCGTTGCCTCAGACCAATGTGCATTTGCACTCGCTCAGTATTCAAAGCAGATTTTTCTGCAGCAAAAATCAGTGAGTTGGCAGGAAAAATGCTATGTAAAATACACACTTTGTTAACGACTTTTGAGTGTGTTTTTGATGCTTTTTTTGGTGTTTTTTCCTTACATTTGAATGGATGAAAAACGCTGAAAGAACTGAAAATATGCAGATTTGAAAAAAAAAGCAAAAAACACTTTGATGGTTCAAATCTGCAAGAAAAAAATTAAGCAGCGTGTGCATGAGAGTTAACAAATCTCATTCACTTTATTGTCTGTACATGTCCCCGCTTAATTGTAAAGTGCTGCGGAATATGTTGGCGCTATATAAATAAAAATTATTATTATTATTATTATTATTCACTTTGCGGGGACTGTAAAACGCTGCATTGCCACATCTGTCCTAGGCAATGTGGTTAATGTCCTCCTTCAATAGGAAGGTTGCACATTTTGTTCCTGCATATTTGGTCCTGTATGTTGCTGCACTTTTGGACAGAATACACCTTATGAGCTTCAGTCATTGAAGTTTAACTGTCTCCTTTTCCAATGAATTCCTAGGTTTTAACCTTTAACGATGAAATTTCGATTCGATTCTCACGGATGTGTCATGTGTGACAGTCATTTTGGGTCCAGCTGTAGAAGGCCTTTGCACTTGGCTAAGCGCCTTCTTAATTTTCATCTCTGTTTTGGAGTGATAGCCTTCTCCCTTTAGAACCTAGCAACAACCTCCACCTTCTGCTGCTTATTGACACACCTTTGCTGGATGTTTACATACCCTGAGTTCCTTTAGCAAGGCGCTGGGATTAGGTTCCTGCTTGGCGATAGGTGCGGAACCTATTTAGGAACGTTAGGGCAGACAGGGTGTTATTAGATCTGCCCAGGGGTTTTCACTCCCCCCTTTTCCAGTGTTTGGGTTCCCCCACCCTCTTCTCATTGTTGTGCATCTAGCGTCTTCTTGACCCAGTGTGACATTAACATCCAGACATAGTGTTAGGGCTAGCGGAACGCACCAAATAATAAGACAGATAGAGTATGGTGCGTTCGCAGCCCGGGGTCCACCGTGCAGAGATGGAACCTGCTGCCAAGTAATGACGGACTATATGGCGGTACTCATAAGTATACACACGTGGGTTAAACTTCACCCAGCGTGAAGGAAGCGATCCTGTTGTGTCACAGGACCGCGGTACCGCACATAGAGCGCGAGCAAGTAGTCAGCGAACTCAAGCCCATCTAGGATTGAAGTCCGATTAGACCCTTGCTGGCACAACACCGCAACTGGGTGTGTAAAGAAACTAACAATTTTAAGGCACAAGAGTGCATGCGGTGCCGCACTGACGAACGCCACTAACCACCCAGGCTTGGGTAAGGAAAGCACAGAGGAAGTGCACGGCGCCGTACTGGCGGTCACAGCAACTGGACGCTGTAATGTGTGACTAGTGCTGTAGGCTAAGTCGGGCGCTAGATAGCAACCATACTCCTTCCGCGAACAGGCATTCAATAGGGTAGGGGTATCCAAGGACGACTTGCACTCACAACATACACACATTAACAATTGTACACTAGCGCATGGCCGTGCGGTCATGCGCAGTTTACATAGTTGCAGCACAGGAAGTGGCCACAGAAACTTTGCCCTTCCAAGACCTGCCAAGAGGACCAATGGAATGTGCTGCAGAGCCTGAGCACATGACCCTCGATCTCCAACGGGAGATCTTGCCCTGGGCATGCTCAGTGTGTGCAGACAAGGACTTAGTCCCAGAGAAGTCCGCTCGCTGCTGACCAGCACTGGCTTTAATGGCAGAAGCTGAAGAAGCAGCAGTAACTCTCTGTACAGAGTGAGACTGAGCAAGACGCTGGGACCGACGTCCTTGCTGAGCAGACTCCACTGCGGCTGGATGAGAATGGGAGACCGCAGCGGAGATGGCTCGAGATTCCCCCTGTGCAGAAGCGGGAACTCGAGACCTAACACATGTACATTTGTAGGAAAACAAAAACTGACACTTGCGTGGGTTTTTTTTGGTGTGGTTTTTTTTTTCTTTTTCCGGGTTGATGGACCTTGTTTCTGTGCTGTCAGAGCAGCTGCGGAGGTTGTTACTTGAAGTGACTGACCTTCGATTTTAGGTTCAGCAGCAACTGCAGCAACTGCAGACTCCTACTCTAGGGGACTCTGTGGGTAGGCCGGTCCAGCTTGAACCCAAAATTGCCCTCCCGAACAGGTTTTCAGGAGGTAGGGACAAGTTTTTTTGTATTCAAAGAAGCTCGTATATTGAATTTTAAACTTCGTCCTTACTCCTCTGAAGATGAGGAGCAACGAGTGGGAACTGTGATTTCACTGTTGCAAGGGGATCCCCAATCCTGGGTTCTTGCCTTGCCATAGGGTTCTATTTGTCTCCAGTCGGTAGAAGTTTTTTTTAGGGGCTTTAGCCCTTATCTATGATGATCCTGACCACATTTCCTTGGCTAAATCCAGGCTGCATCACCTTCAGAAGGGAAATCGTTCAGTGGAGACTTATAGTTCTGAATTCTGCATGTGAGCAACCGATACGAAATGGAATGACCCGGCTCTTAGAAGCAAATTTTGTCAAAGTCTTACAGAATGGTTGAAAGATGCTGTGGCAGTGTACGAAATGCCAGAGTCCTTGGAGGCTGCCATGTCATTTTTATATGTGTGGATAGACGCCTGCGGGACAGCAGAGGTGGTGCTAGAGAGCATGACTGAGAGAATTTCTGTGTTTTGTAGGCAGTGGAGCTGGAGTCAGTATGGTTGATGCTGAGTTTGCTAGAACTCATGGGTTTGCTTGCTCTACCTTAGCCAAGCCCATTCCTTAGCTAAGCCCATTGACTTGCGCAGAGAGCTATGACGCAAATTGTACATAACATAAGACTGAGGGTAGGGTCTTTGCACTATGAGGTAATTCCTTGTTATGTCCTGGAGGGTCTCCCCACGCCAATTGTACTGGGTTTACCCTGGTTGATGAAACATAATCCGATAGCGGATTGGCAATCCAGAGAGATTGTGGAGTGGGGAGACTACTGTCATAAGAACTGATTAAAAATGTCCCTTTCTGCTGTATCTATGGGGACCTTACCTGCATTTTTTGTTCTGGTTTTGAGGACATATTTTCTGAGAAGGGGTGCCAGGATTTGCCTCCCCATCGTGCATATGACTGTCCTATTAACCTGACTCCCAGAGCTAAACTACACAAGGCCATACTGTACAATCTTTCTGGCCCTGAGAGACAAGCCATGAAAGATTATATTGCTGAGAGTCTTGAGAAGGGACATTTCAGACCTTCATCTTCGCCCATGGCGGTAGGGTTCTTTTTGGTGAAGAAGAAAGATGGTGGTCTCCTTGGTGGTGGGAGCTAAGGTTTTCTCCAAGTTGGATGTAAGGGGGGCCTATAACCTGGTTGGAATCAGGGAGGAGGATGAATGGAATACGGCGTGCAATACCCCTGAGGGATATTTTGAGGGTCTGGTTATGCCTTTCGGTCTGACCAATGTACCAGTGGCGTTCCAGCATTTCATAAATTATAACAAGTCCACAAACTAAGAAAAAAGCAACACATCCGCACCGCTGTAAATCGTTAGACCCTCACAGGGCTCCTTCACTGCACTGTGCTGCCGTAGATAGCCTCACATATAACATCACATACCGGGGTGCTCCTCTAGTAACAGTCCATATAAAAATCCACAAAAAATAAGAAGAAAAAGAAGAGAAAAGAGCGCACTCACCGGTAGTGAAACGTCAGGTTTATTCGGACATTAACATAGAAAATGCAGGGAGGGTAGTGAATGCACACGGACGACGGCCGTTTCGTGCTCAATGCACTTCAACTGGACCAGTTGAAGTGCATTGAGCACGAAACGGCCGTCGTCCGTGTGCATTCACTACCCTCCCTGCGTTTTCTATGTTAATGTCCGAATAAACCTGACGTTTCACTACCGGTGAGTGCGCTCTTTTCTCTTCTTTTTCTTCTTATTTTTTGTGGATTTTCATAAATTATATTTTCCATCATTTGGTGGCCAGGTTTGTGGTGGTCTATCTGGATGATATTTTGGTTTATTCACATGATTTGGAGACACATCGGGGGCATGTTAAACAGGTGCTTCAGATATTAATGAATAACAAGCTTTATGCCAAACTAGAGAAATGTGTTTTCGCCGTCCAGGAGGTGCAGTTTTTGGGGTATCTGTTGTCATATTTGTGTTTTCGGATGGATCCAGAGAAGATTCGTGCTGTACTTCATTGGGACCATCCGGAGAACCTGAAGGCGTTATTGCGCTTTCTGAGTTTTACTAACTTTTACTGGAAGTGTATTCAAACTTTTTCGGTAATGGTGAAACTCCTTACTGACATGACAAGGAAGTGGTCGGATTTTTCTAAAAGATCAAATGCTGCCTATCAGGCTTTTTTCTCCTTAAAGAGTTGTTTTGACACTTTTGTCGTAGAAGTGGATGCGTCAGAGATGGAGGTTAGGGCTGTGTTGTCTCAGGGTCTGCCCCCTGGTAAATGGTGTCCATGCGCCTTCTTTTCCAAAAAATTATCCTCGGTTGATAGAAATTATGATGTGAGTAATAGAGAGCTTTTGGCAATTAAGTTGGCATTTGAGGAATGGCGACATTGGTTGGAGGGGGCTGTCCATCCTATTACTGTTATCACGGACCACAAGAACCTGTCAGATCTTCAATCTACTAAACGTATCAACCCCAGACAAGCTAGGTGGTCCCTGTTCTTTACTAGATTCAATTTTGTTGTCACTTTCCATCCAGGAACTAAAAGCACCAAGGCAGATGCTTTATCCCGGTGCTTCCCTGGTGATGGTGATCATGATAACCCTGCCCCAATTTTACAGAAGAGAGTAGTCATTTTGGCCTTATACCCTGACCTGGATTGAGAGGTGTTGGAGGATCAGGGGGACGCTCCTGTCTCCTTCCCTTCGGGGGAAGGGGGGGGGGGGGGCATTTCCGAACACCAAGACTCTTGCTTAGGTTTTTATTAATGACTTAGTGAAGCTTCACGCGCTTACCTCCGATATGGTGTCAGATCAGGGGACCCAATTTGTTTCTAAGTTCTGGAAAACTTTCTGTACTCGATTGGAGTTGCAGCTGTCCTTTTGCTCTGCTTTCCATCATCAGTCGAATGGACAAGCAGAATGCATTGATCAGAATTTTTGAGACTTATCTCAGGTGTTTTGTCTCTGAAAAGCAGGAGGATTGGGCATCTTGCTTACCGTTGGGCAAGTTTGCTATTAATAATCATTGCCAAGAATCTACCGGCAGATCACCATTCTTTGGTGCATACGGTTTCCATCCACAGTTTCATACTTTTAGTGGGGGAGGGGCTTCAGATGTTCCTGAGGAGGAACTTTTTCCTTTGTCGCTCTCCTCAGTGTGTCAGGGGGGTTCAGAGTAATTTGAAGGTCGTGGGAGACAGGTACGAACGTACGGCTGACAGGAAACACTCGCCAGCTCCGGACCTAAGTATGAATGACTTTGTGTGGTTGTCTACCATGAATATCAAGTTGAAGATCTATTCCTGGAAACTGGGACCTAGGTTTATTGGCCTCTATAAAATAACCTCCGACATTAACCCTGCAGATTTTTGCCTTGAGTTACCCCAGGCTCTTAAAATTCACAATGTGTTCCACAGGTCTCTGCTCGAGAAGTATGTTGAACCTCTTGAGTCCTCTCCCCTGCCGCCGCCTCCAATCATTATTGATGGTAATTTGGAGTTCCAGATTTTGAGGATTGTTGATTCTCCCTGTTGAAATGACTGGGATAATATTGCACTACACAATGCTCCTACAAGCAACTAGGACCACTGGGCATTTTTAGAGGTCACAATGTAGAATTTATAGATGTTGACCCCTGAAGAATCTTTATTTTTTTTTTTCCACAATTGTCCTTACTCAAGCTTTAGTACTCTAATTTAAGGAATGAAATACATATTGCTAAGGGCAATTGCTATCCAGGCTGTCTACCCACGAGCAGATTAAGGGAATTGTAGACGTAAATCTCTTAGCCAGAGCCCCAGGCTCTTACCTTCTATGAAGCTGAAAATCGACTTTCATGAGGCGTGTTAAAGAAGCGGCAGCTAATTTACTGTGACAATAGGTTTTAGTAAATAAGGCAAAGAAAATGGCACCTTGGTAAATGCTGAAAAGTCTGAGCCATGCAGGGGCCCGAGATGAGGTGTGACAGATTAGCCTATGTCATTGCAGACAGCACCAAGGCCTTAATTGCAGGACCGCGGTGACAAGCGGCTACTTGTAGGAGCTCTTATAAAGAAATAGCCATGCAATGTAAAATCCTGAAGAATGGATGATTTATCTGCAGTCTGTGATTAACCCCAGCCTAGGAAGGTTGCTGTTGACAGCAGACAGATTAGATCCTGATAGCCCTTGCAGCAATTCGAGTGGCACAAGCTGACCTCTATAGACTGACATGTCTCTGCCCTCTGCAGTCTGCCACCGAACACTTAGGTAAACAGTAGGATAAATGATTCCTTCCAGTGGTTTTTACACCTCCTCGATGTTAACACTTTCGTGACTCCACGTTTCACCTTAGCTGACTCCTTCCTAGCATCTGCTAATCTTTCAGGTTTCGCAATATTGTCTTTTTTTGTTTCAGACCATTCCACTGCGGTGTTTTTTTTTCATACAGACAGTATCGTACTTGCCAACATTTGAGAAAATTTCCAGTGTAAATATTGGGCTACAAAATGTGCAATGTTCTCTCTCTAACGCGTCTAAAGGACCTGGCCATTGATTTACTCAGAGATGGTTTATCATTAGGGATAACGTACATACAGCTTTAGATTTTAACTAGGGAATATCATTAGTAGCAGCTTTGAAAAATATGATCTGTGTATCTGAATACAGAGATTATATAGTATTAATCTGTTGTGAGGCAGTGACCGGTGTCATATGCGAGGGTCCCTATGTGTCCCCCAGGATGTGCTTAGAAGCATATTAGATCCGCTAGAGTGCCCTGTGCTCACAGCAGGTTGCCTGTGAGACACAGGGAAGAATAAAAGTGAGTGTGAACTGGGTCAAGTTATTTGACCCAGAAATTATTCAGGAAACCCGGTATGGGCTTTTATTTTTGAAACGTACTGCAGGAAAGTAGTGGGGCCGGTCCATTTCCTCCAGCCCAGATCTTATAGTAGCCCATGGCCATAGTATCAGGAGGAAAGGAAAACAAAACCCTGCAAGAGAGTTTGGGTGTGTCAGTATTGGTCTGGGTATCAGACCTAGCAGGAGGCTTAGGCCGGGATCACACATGCGAGAAACACGTCCGTGTCTCGCATGTGAAATCCAAGCTCTGGCGCCGGCACTTGGGAGCGGAGCGTGCGGCTCCATGTGTTCCTCCGCTCTGGAGTGCCGGTGCCAGAGCTTGGATTTCACATGCGAGACACGGACGTGTTTCTCGCATGTGTGATCCCGGCCTTATGAGGGGTTCTTTCCGTGTGGAGCAACACGGGCCAGGCAGAGCCTAAAAAGCCTGACACCCCGGCGTACACAGGGGTGTAATACGTTCACGGCAATGGATTGTGGACTGTCTTTGTTTTTCCCGGCTGCATACCGAAGGACTTGTTGCTTATGTTTTCGATTTGTGAGTATGCTATAAAATAAACAAGACTTTATTTTGAACTTTATATGGGTCACTGCCTTCTCACTGCACAGCAAGGACATTGCTGCATCACACTCTATAAACAGTGGAGGAATGGACCCAATAGACGGGCCAGTTCAGGCCGTTAAATGACCACCGAATGACCATTTACAAGTTGATCAACAGTTGTATGTCAGTTTGTACAAACAGATCAGTAAACATACTATGAGCGAAGAATGATCATTAATACCTTCATTCTGTGGCTATAAAAAAAAATCTTATCAGCAGCACATCTCCTGTTTATATAGAATAATGTGTTGCTGATAAAGAATATCTTTATGCCAACATAAAACTCATCACACACGACGAACAAGTGCTTTGCACATTTATCGCTGATTGGTAATGAACATTACTACAAACACTCTTTTGTCAATTACTGGCTCTTCTAAATTGACCATAAATTTGCAAGTTTGAAGTACTGGATATTTTATAATTCTTGTAATGATCTTTAGCTTCATGCAAAGGTTATGGCAGTGTTTCCAAACCTTTTTGGCCTGTGAAATAAAATTCATCACAGGGTACCTCAACCATATAATTTTCTGAACACCTAAAAACACAATGCACAACACCTATCAATCACCATTAGTTTCCTACACTGTGCCTATATATATATATATATATATATATATATATATGTATATATATATATACACTTACACACACCCTGCTCAGAAAAAAAGAAAAGGAACGCTAAAATACCACATCCTAGAAATCACTGAATGAAATATTTCAGTTGCAAATCTTTATTCATTGCATAGTGGAATGTGTTGAGCACAATAACATAAAAATTATCACTGTAAATCAAAATTAATATCCCATGGAGGTCTGGATTTGAAATGATACTCAAGATCAAATTGGAAAATCAAATTACAGGCTGATCCAACTTCAGTGGGAATGCCTCAAGACAAGGAAATTATGCTCAGTAGTGTGTGTGGCCTTCTCGTAGCTGTGTGACCTCCGTACTACGCCTGGGCATGCTCCTGATGAGGCGGCGGGTGTTCTCCTGAGGGATCTCCTCCAAGACCTTCATTAAAGCATCGGTCAACTCCTGGACAGTCTGTGGTGCAACTGGCGTGGGAGGACAGAATGAGACTTGATGTCCCACATGTGCTCGACTGGATTCAGCTCTGGGAAACAGGCAGGGCAGTTTATAACATCAAAGCCTTCATCATGAATGAACTAATGACACACTTCAGCCACATGAGGCATAGCATTGTCATGCATCAGAAGAAACCCAGGGCCCATTGCACCTACATATGGTCTCACAATGGGTCTGACGATCTTATCCCGGTGCCTGATGGCAGTCAGGGTACCTCTGGCGAGCACATGGAGGGCTGTATGGCCATGCAAAGAAATGCCCACTGCCAAACTGCTGTAGGATGTTGCAGGCAGCAGAATGTTCTCCGCGACATCGTCAGACTCTGTCGTGTATTTCACATCTGGTCAGTGTGAACCAGCTGTCATTTGTAAAGAGCACAGGGTGCCAGTGTCAAATCTGTCAATCTTGGTGTTCTTTGGCAAATGCGAATTGATATGCATGATGTTGGGCTATAAGCACAACACCCACTTGTAGAATGTGGACCTTCATACCACCCTGATGGAGTCTGTTTCTGACAGTTTGAGCAGCCACATGGATATTACTGGCCTGCTGGAGGTAATTTTGCAGGGCTCTGGCACTGCTCTTCCTGTTCCTCCTTGCACAAAAGAGAAGGTAGCGGTCCTGCTGCTGGGTTGTTGCCCTCCTACGCCCCCCCCCTCCACGTCTCCTGGTATCTGCTCTATGCTCTGGACACTGTGCTGACAGACACAGCTACCCTTCTTGCCACAGCTCGCATTGATGTTCCATCCTGGATGAGCTGCACTACCAGAACAACTTCTGTGGGTTGTAGACACCGCCTCATGCTACTGTTTCTCTAGTGGTGAGAGCAATGACATAATGCAAAATTGACCAAAATAACAGCCAAAAAGGATGAGAACAGAGACATGATCTGTGGTCACCCCCTGCAGAACCACTCCTTTATAGGGGTTCTCTTGCTAATTGATTATAATTTTTACCTGTTATCTGTTCCATTTGCACAACAGCAGGAGAAATTGATTCTCAATCTGTGTTTCTTCATAACTGGACAGGTTGATTTCACAGAAGTGGGATAACCTTGGAGTTATATTGTGTTCTTTAAGTGTTCCTTTTATTCTTTTGAGCAGTGTATATACCGTATGTTCCGGATTATAAGACGCACTTTTTTCCTGCAAATTTTGGGGGAAAATGGGTGTGCGTTTTATAATGCAGCTATACCGGCCGCTGTAGAGCAGGGTCCCAGGGTGGCTGCTGGAGGAGGCAAGAGTGGAGCATTGCTGCAGGCCGCAGGCTGGGATGAGGGGGTGTTGACAGAAAGCTGGAGGCTGCTGGGAGGAATCAAGTTTGTTTCCTCCTGGTAGCCGAATTTTCAGTGAGGACGCGGACAGATTTAGCGAGCTACTAACTTCATATCTGCAGGTTAATATCTTTTTGGAACCTACCAGATTCCCTTTAAGTCACTTAATTGTCAAAATTTACCAATATGTCATAAAATGTCAATTGTCTATCACCAGATCTAAGCACTACACTCGTGCCAAGGCAGCGTTTTTTACAAAAGACTGTCTAGGATTAGAAAAATATGACTGCCTTCTTCCAAAAACCACACCACCCCATCTAAAAATGATGTGCGCACTTCTGCAGCCTTCACTTCAATGGAAACGAGCTGCAATACCAGACATGACTTGAAGCAAGGGGTGGCGCTATTTTTGAATGAAGCTGGTTTTCTAATCCTAGAAACCACTTTAAGGAATTGTGTTCTGCGTCGCTACTTGAAATGCTTGTCCAGTGAAAACAATTTGTCATCACCTATCCACGGGATAGGTGTTAATTTATTGACCGGTGGGGGTTGACCACTGGCGCCCACACCAATTGGCAAACTGAAGCTGCAGTGCTCAATCAATGCTCCATTCATTGTCTATGGGTCTACCCGGCACTGTGCTTGACTTTTTTATGGCAGCCCCATAGAGAATAATGGAGCTGAGATCAGGCATGTGCACTGCTGCTCCATTGTTACAGCATAAAAGTGTCCTGTTAATGATAAAAATTCCCCGTTCAGCTGACTGGCTCGAGGCTCAGCTGTCGGACCGCCACCGATCAATACTTTGGATCAGTGACAATTTTATTTTCACTGGAGACCCTCTTTAAATAATGCAAAGAAGATCTCAAACTTTCTGTGGTCAGATATGAAATATTAGCCCGGCCGACACTGGCTCTATCACAGGTGGGATGGATAGTTCAGGGCAGTAAATCTTCTCTCAGAAACAACTACAAAATGTTCTGTGTTAAAAGTAGCTACTAAATGTGGAGGAGCTGAGGGTGCCAAAAACTCAGACCACACACGGGTTTGCTTACACTAAACTACACGTTCCAGAAGTGGAAATTCTTCTCTGTTAGTGGAATTGCACAGAACAACCCAAAATATATTACTATGCTGAACGCTCATTACTGCTCTTGTTTCTTGGAGTCCCTTATAGTTGCTTCCATGTCTAAAAAAATCAGTGAAGTGTGACAGGTGTGCAATGAGTTAACATCAGTTTACCTTGTAGGAGAAGTGTGCAGGGTGAGTGACATGGATAATGTGCCAGCATCATCAGTAAGGAGGGGTTTCATCCGAGTATGGTCAATGTGTCCAGTGTATTATAATGCACAGAATCCAGGGGACTAGCGTTGTAACGGAGCTTTATAATGATTCCAATTCTGGAGAATCTCTTCTTACAACTCCCTTGTTATTCCTCCAGGATATGTATTAATCAATTGACATCTGGGTATTACCATTCACCTTGTGAAAGCGGTATGTCCTTTGTAGTGCAGCAGGGTTAGTGCAGTGAGACAGACAGGCAGTGACCCAGGAAAGTTCAAAAAGTCTCTTTTATTGGTCAGCGTACTCACAAACAGAAAGTAAATAGGATTCTCCGGTTCGCAGCCGGAAACCGGTTGCCGTGGGCGACTGCACCACCGTGTACGTTGAGGAGTGCCAGGCCTTTTGGCTCTGCTTGGCTGCATGTTGCTTCACACATGCTGAAGCTATGGCAGAGCCTTCTGCTCTGCATGCATGCAAAACTAAACTGACACCCAACCCTCTGCTGCAGGGTTCTTATAAGGAACCTGTAGCCGTTGGCCACATAGAAAACCCGGCCGGGAGGAAACAGACTGCCTCACTACCATCCTGTAGTCCACTTAAAAAATAAAAGCCCATGGCAGGTTTTCCTCAATCTGCCTTGGACAAATAGCTTGCCCAAGACAAACACTTACTTTTATTTTGCATTGCAATCACAGCTATGCCTGTGACTGCAATGCACTCCCGTGGCCTCAATACGCTTCTGTGACACATTCTGGGGGGGACATAGCGACCCTCGCATATGACATCAGTCACTGCCTCACACCCTACACAGTCTGCTATGATTGTACACTGATTAGCACTGATCTTCGCTGATTGGACAGTGTCAGACTGCGAAGAGACACACCCCTATCTGGTAACACCCAGTTGTCAATGTATTCATATATTTCTAGGAAGAATTACAGAGGAACGGCACAACCTAGACGTATTGCTCCAGAATTATTTAATTATGAGCAAACAATTATCACTAATACAAGCATGCCTGGAGAACTGACAGTGACAGGTCCTCTTTAAAGGAGTATTCTCATCTAAAAAAATGATGGCAGTGGTGCCAATTATGCTATGACCTCGCACACCTGAACATGCCCAATGAACGGGTGCACGATACCTGCCGATTGTACATGCGTATTGTCAGCTGTGCGAGGTTCGTAATATCATCGGCACCACTCTGATGCAGAAGTGAACAGCGAAGAATGGCTCTACATGGTTAAAATATGTCATTTGCTGCTGAGATAACTGGGGATCAGTCAGTTTTTATTGGTGACAGTTTATGGGTGGACTGAAGAAAATGGTCTGATGCATTTTTGGGCTGTTCTGATTTCAAGCAGAGATCAGGACTGAAGTAATGTAGTCAGAGCAATAAACTAATAGAGTACGAGTAAAGATATAGCTATAGATAATGAACCCTGAGATAGAAACTGCATCCTGGCCCCAGAGACTGAGGGGGCTTAAGGGGATTGATTGGCCTTGGGGTAGAAGTCTGCAGTGACTGTGTGACTGCAGACTTGTGGGCCCTCACATCACATGCATTGAACACTGTGAAGATTCTTCGGCCTCGGGAGTGGGCAGTCATGTAACTGTAAGCATGCAATTTGCATACTTCCTGCCACATCCCAACTAGACGTGTCCAGCCTTGCTCAATTCACTTGCATTGAGCAAGTCCACACACACGTCTAGTCGGCACTTAATCGCATCTATGCAAATCGCATACTTACGGTCACCCGCCTGTCCGCTGCTGGAGAATCCTCAAGGCTCATAGTGCGTGTGATGTCACATACGTAGAGTGATTGCGGACTTGTACCCCTAGGCTAGACAAACCCTTTAAGGTCCCTTCTCCAAGGTAAGGCACCAGTATAATATATGGAACATAGTAAGAGAGGGTCTGATTACAGATTGGGAGAACGTTTTTTCAGGTTGTCAGAATCAGGAATAACACATTCACAGCAGTAGGGAGCAATGATCCTTGTTGCTCTGGCAAGTGGCTAAATAGCAAGCAAGACTATATAGAAAATCCCTGATGAGAACATCCACCTATGTGCTAGCCCTGCAAAGGACAGTGAACACTGGACTACCTTCGCCTGGCCCTCTATTAGGCAAAATGTTACCCACTTTACCAGGTGTTCATTGTGGCTACTATTCCACTGGTCAATCATTTTGAAAATGTAGCCCAGGATTAAAAAACAAACAAACAAAAAAAAACCGCATTTCTGACTTCCTACAAAAACAGTGTCATCCTTTTGCAATACCACACATAACCTATAGACAGGTGTCGTAATCTTTTTTGGAAGAAGGCAACCATGTTTTTCTAAGCGGGACAACTCCTTTAAACAGTGGCAGAAGTAGAATCTGCTGGACCCCGGTGAAAAATGTTGACTTGGACCCCCACCTGCATGTTGGTCAGATGTATGGGCCCTTGTAGTGTCCTAGATCCTATAAAAAGACATATGAGTTCACACTTTCTCTAATAATGCCCCCCGCCCTGGTCCCTTTCTGTAATAATGTCCCCCGTCCTGGTTACTTTCTATAATAATGTCTCCTGTGTTGCCCTTTCCAATAATGATATCCACTGTCCTGCCCCATTCCTGTAATAATATCCACTGTCCTGGCCCCTTCCTGTAAAACTATCCACTGTCTTGGCCCCTTCCTGCAATAATATCCACTGTCCTGCCCCCTTCCTGTAATAAGATCCACTGTCCTGGCCCCTTCCTGTAATAATATTGTAACAACTCTGCTGGCATCACAGCATGGCCTCTCATATCTCACACTATCTTACCCACTGCTCCAGGTCATGATGTTGTTTCTGTTTCTTGCCAGCTCCATATTCTGTTCCTCTGCTCTCTGCATGCCTCCTGGCTGTGTGTATAGGGGGGCGGCGCCTGAACTCTCTAGTTCTTATAGGAATCAAGTGCACCTGTCTAATCTGTTCCTGACCAATTACCAAGAGGCCTCCTGTATATAGTGCAGCTCCACCCTGTGGTCTGGGCCTGTGCAATGTGTTAGCTCAGTTTGTGTTTAGCTTCTGAGTTTGCCAGGCCTTGCTCTGGGTTACTCCCTCTCTAGTGGTCTTTCGCTGTGTTCGTGCCTTGATCTTGTTGTCCGCCCTCCAGGAGGCAGAATATCCTGGTCCCTGTGTCTTTGTCCTTGTGTCTTGTTCTATTGCCTTGTCTGTACTTTGTCCTACCTCTGTCTCCTTGTCTGTGGCTTCCTTCCCTGCTGTGTCTTTCCTTGTGCTCTCAGTCTGCTTACGCTCTGCACTCTTGCGGCTCTGCCTGCTCTGTACCTTTGTGGCTTTATCTCTACTCCGCACTCCTGCGGTTCTGCTCTGTTCTACTCTGCTCCACTCCCGTTGCTGCAGAAACCTCTTGCTGCAGATCCTCTCCACATTCCTTGTGGCTCCGCTCTGCTTAGCTTCTGCTGCTGCAGTAATCTCTTGCTGCAGCTCCTCTCCACTTTCCTTGTGGCTCCGCTCTGCTTAGCTTCGGCAGAAATCTCTTGCTGCAGCTCCTCTCCGCATTCCTTGAGGTTTTGCTCTGCTTAGCTTTTCTTGCTACGCTATCTCTTGCAGCTCTTCCGCTCCTATCTGCAGCCTTGCACTTCTCTTCCTGTGTGAACAGGTCCCAACCTGTTCCTTCATTCTCCTTTCCTTCTGCCTTGTTCCCGTACCTGCATCTCCTGTGTGACAGGTCCCAACCTCTTCCTTCATACTTCATTCCTTTCTGCTTGTTTTCTTACCTGCACCTCCAGTGTGAACAGGTCCCTACCTGTTTCTTCATACTACATATCCATACCTGCACCTCCTGTGTGAACAGGTCCCTACCTGTTCCTTCATACATCACACCAACCAGTCCTGTGTTCCTGCTGTCCCTGCCAGTTCTGTGTTCCTGCCAGCCCTGTGTTCTCTGCTGTGCCTGCCAACCCTGTGTTCTCTGCCGTGCCTGCCAGCCCTGTGTTCTCTGCCATGCCTGCCAGCCCTGTGTTTTCTGCTGTGTCTCTGCCAGCCCTGTGTCTCAGCCATGCCAGCCTACTCGTCTGAGTTTCAGCCGTGCTCTTCTGCCAGTCCTGCCTGATGCCCGCACCTGGAGTAGCACCTGGCAGCTGCCTGCTGCACAAGCCTGACCTCACCATCAGAGGCTCCAGTGAAAACCCAGGCAGCTGTCATAGTCACGCCCCTTCCAGGGAAGTCTAGTTTGTAGCGCAGTGGGGCCACAAACCCCCCGGGCTCATGCCCACCAGTCAGGGCGTGAGCGTGACAAATATCCACTGTCCTGGCCACTTCCTGTAATAATATCCACTCTCCTGGCCACTTACTGTAATAATGTCCCCCATCCTGGCCACTTCCTGTAATAATGGGCAACATGGTGGCTCAGTGGATAGCACTGCAGCCTTGCAGCGCTGGGGTCCTGGGTTCTAATCAACTCAGATGGACAACATCTGCAGAGTTTGTATGTTCTCCCCGTGTTTGCGTGGGTTTCCTCCGGGGTCTCCGTTTTCCTCCCACATTCCAAAGACATACTGATAGGGAATTTAGATTGTGAGCCCCATCGGGGACAGTGATGATAATGTGTGCAAACTGTGCAAACTGTAAAGCGCTGCGGAATATGTTAGCGCTATATAAAAATAAAGATTATTATTAAAAAAAAAATAAAGATTATTATAATGTCCCCTGTCCTGGCTACTTTCTGTAACAATATCCCCCATCCTTGCCCCTTCTTGAAATAATATTTATCGTTCTGGCCCCTTCCTGTAATAATATATTATAATAATATCCCCCATCTTGCCATAATGACCCCCATACTGCTATAATGACTTCGGACACACAATCAGCTGAAATAGGCCCCCTCCCGCATGGACCCTCTCGCACCCTCTGCGACAGCGATCATTACGCACCTGCCTTTATAGAAGATCTGTTAACAGAACAACAGTGTCCAGTTTTTGCTCTTATTTTATTCCCACTGCTCCCTTGAATATAACTATCTCTTTTATCCCTTGTGTGTCTGCATTTTTGGAGTTTCAGAAACATTTAGGAAACGCATTATGTGTGAAAGGGAGTTTCTCTTTGACATGGAATAGCATATACTGTATATCCTATGGGGCATCCGCTGCATTGACTGCTGCTAAATGGGGCTTCATAGATCATGCAGTCTAAAAATGCACATATTGTAGGAGACAATAGAACGGTATTGATTTATCTGAGATTTCGTGTCTGTGATTGATACTACTCAATAGTCCTTGAACTGCACTCTAAGGACAAATGCTCCTCTTTATCATCCACACCTCAGCAGACCGTCCTGAAATAAAGGGTCATTTTGGCATTGGCTTTAAGAAGAAAGCAGAGAAAAAAATAATTAAGGCCAATTTCAAACATTTTTTTTCTTACACATGAAAATCTCCACGTGTTTTTTTTTTTTTTATTATTATTTCTGTTTTTTTTTATAATGACCTGGACTTGTTTTTGGTCCTTATGTCAGTATTTACAAACCTTGGTAATTCAGATTTTCACGTATGAAAAAACCCAAAAATCTTAGCTCCTACTTATTTATTGAGAGCGCACAGATGACATCAGCGTACCTTTTTTTTTTCAAGGGGCCATTGATTTGCATTGATGAGTTTGGTCCATAACAGATCAAAAGTAGGACATGTCTATATACTGTATATATATATATATATATATATATATATATATATATATATATATATATATATATATATATATATATTTATTTACTGCAGGCAATAGCTCCCCCCAAAAAAAATGGACACTTGAAAAGCACATTCATAATAATGTTTCCGTGATCTCTCCGCCAAAATAATAGACAGCACACATACCATAAACATTGAGACCGCCCTAAGTTTGCATTTCAAGAGGTTGATGCAGTCTCTCATAGAAATAAAGTGTCAAGAGGCGATTGGGTCTCCCCACGTCTTCAATATAGACATTTTTGACTCAAGACATGGGAATATTCCCAGGCATTTCTGGAGTAGAGCCTTCTAGAAAATGAATGGTGAAAGGAACAGGGGAGGTCGGGATTACTGCCATCTGCATAGGTGAAGCTCTGGTACCACAAAGTGTTTCCTGAGAATGATGGACTCCTGGAGAGACTTATTAAAGAGATTGTCAGCTACTTTTACAGAGATGCCCTATCTTTATGATAGGGCATCAATGTGTGATTGGCCAGGGTCCAGCTATTATCGCTACCAGCGGCGGTGGCCCCAAGTACTTTTTTTGTGGAGTTGGCCATCTACTTGTTGTGGCCGGGACTTGTTACCGCCTCTTATTGAATTGAATATAAGGCGAATGTGCAGTTCCCCGCGGCGTCCACTACAAGTTGACGGCCAATCTCCGCAAGTAAGTACTTCTGGCCAGCGCTGCTGGCACTGATAGCAGCTGATTGGCGGGGGGTGCTGAATGCAAAAGTAGTGGACAACCTCTTTAACGGTAAAGCTCGCCATACGCAATAGATAGGTAACAGCCAAACAATGGTACGGCAGATCGTTTGGCAAGCTGCCATCTCTCCCGACTACCCCACATACAGTGGAGCGCTCTACATTTATCAATATGCTGCAGAAAGAACTCTATTCTTATTCTCAGTTGCAAACATTTCTGGGACTGCTACATATGGGGGAAACATTAAAAAACTCATATTACAAAGTGCAATTGTGTTCTAGCATTAAAAAGCTGCCCACTCTTCCTGGCAAAAAGCCTCCAGTGCCTGTAAATTCCTGGGCTGTCTAGCATGAACTGTGCGCTTGAGTACTCCCCAGAGTGGCTCAATGATATTGAGGTCAGGAGACTGAGATGGCCACTCCAGAACCTTCACTTTGTTTTGCTGTAGCCAATGACAAATCGACTTGGCCTTGTGTTTTGGATCGTTGGCATATTGGAATGTCCAAATATGTCCCATGCGCAGCTTCCAAATTTGATGATTCCAAATTTGCCTCCAGTATTTGCTGATAACATGCATTCATCTTTCCTTTAACTTTGACCAAGTTTCCAGTGCCTTTGTAGCTCACACATCCCCAAAGCATCAGCGATCCACCTACGTGCTTTACAGTAGGAATGGTGTTACTTTTATCATAGGCCTTGTTGACCTCTCTCCAAATGTAACGTTTATGGTTGTGGCCAAAAACTTCAATTTTGGTCTCATTACTCCAAATTACCTTGTTACAGAAATTTTGAGGCTTGTTTCTGTGCTGTTTGCGTATTGTAGGCAAGATACTTTGTGACATTTGCACAGTAATGGCTTTCTTCTGGAGACTCGACCATGCAGCCTATTTTTGTTCAAGTGTCTCCTTATTGTGCATCTTGAAACAGCCACACCACTAGTTTTCGGAGAGTCCTGTATTTCAGCTGATGTTATTTGTGGGTTTTTCTTTGTATCCCGAACAATTTTCCTGGCAGTTGTGGATTACATTTTTGTTGGTCTACCTGACCGTGGTTTTGTTGTTACAGAGCCCCTGATTTTCCATTTGTTAATCACAGTTTGAACGCTGCTGACTGGCATTATCAATTCTTTGGATATCTTTCTGTATCCCTTTCCTGTTTCATACAGTTCAACTACCTTTTCCAGTAAATCCACTGACAATTCTTTTGCTTTCCCCGTGACTCACAATCCAGAAACGTCAGTGGCTGGATAAAAGATGCAAGAGTCTATCTGGATCCCAGAAACTCAGCTTTTATGCACACACACTGATTACAAGCAAACAGGTCACAGGTGAGGATGTTACCTTTAGTAGCCATTCAAACCCATTTGTGTCAACTTCTGTGCATGTTATCAGGCCAAAATCACCAGGATATGTGAACTTTTGATCAGGGTTACTTGGATGTTTTGGGTTTTCATTATGATTTAAAAAGAGAAAACACAGTAGTTTGACAATAAATGGCTTCACCCAACCACTAACCATGAGTGGAGAAAAAGTTTTGGTGTTCTCATTCATATTATCTGACAAAAGGCCAAGAAAGGAAAAATTCTGCTGTGGTATGGAAACTATTGAGCGCAACTGTATATGTTACCCATCCTGGTATATATATATATGTGTTGATATATAGATATCCTGGTTATGCAATAAAAAGAGGGAAAACCGCAAGTAAAATGAAAAATGATCTTTAAATTTATGATGAAAGATCCACTTGAAATTCTGGTTTTGGTTTAACCACTGTGAACAATATGAAGACAAAACAGTCCCATTAGCCGCACATACGGGAAGCACAACAGTGGGATACTGTATACTAGTTAATTTTCCGCACAGTCAATCATATGGTTGGAAATGTATACACATACAATCAGTTCCATGTTTATTCTCAGTTGTCTTATTGTTTTGCAACACGAGCGAAGCAGTTAAAAAAACAAAAATCCTGCAGCCCCATCTTACAGGGGAGTATTCACAGCGTAACCACACATCCAAAAATCAAACTACCGTATATACTCGAGTATAAGCCAAGATTTTCAGCCCACTTTTTTGGGCTGAAAGTCCCCCTCTCAGCTTATACTCGAGTCACGGTGGGCGGCAGGTGAGGGGGAGCGGGAGCTGTCTAATTATACTTACCTGCTCCTGGTGCGGTCCCTGCAGGTCCCTGGCTTCCCGATGCCGGCAGCTTCCTCCTGTACTGAGCGGTCACATGGTAGCGCTCATTAAAGTAATGAATATGTGGCTAATTTGTGCAGCACTATATGGGGCCATAACGTTTGTGCAGCACTATATGGGGCCATAACGTTTGTGCAGCACTATATGGGGCCATAATGTTTGTGCAGCACTATATGGAGCCATAACCATATGTGGTAACGGTGACCGCTCATTACAGAAAGAAGCTGCAGCGCCGGGGAAGCAGGGACTGCACAGCGCCAGGAGCAGGTAAGTATAACGGGGAGGGGGAGCACTGCGCTGCGCGATACTCAACTGCTCCCCGTTTTGGCGCCGCTCCATCTTCAGCAGTGGCGCTCAGGTCAGAGGGCGCGGTGACGTGGTTAGTGCGCGCCCTCAGCCTGAACGCCAGTGCTGAAGATGGAGCGGCGCCGGAACGAGGAGCAGGTGAATATTGAAAGTGCCGGGGGCCTGAGCGACGGAGAGGTGAGTATGTGATGTTTTTTTTTTTTATCACAGCAAATGTGGCAAGTGTCTGTATGGAGCATCTATGGGACCATAACGTTTGTGCAGCACTATAAGGGGCCATAACGTTTGTGCAGCACTATATGGGGCCATAACGTTTGTGCAGCACTATATGGGGCCATAACGTTTGTGCAGCACTATATGGGGCCATAACGTTTGTGCAGCAATATATGGGGCCATAACGTTTGTGCAGCACTATATGGGGCCATAACGTTTGTGCAGCACTATATGGGGCCATAACGTTTGTGCAGCACTATATGGGGCCATAACGTTTGTGCAGCAATATATGGGGCCATAACGTTTGTGCAGCACTATATGGGGCCATAACGTTTGTGCAGCACTATATGGGGCCATAACATTTGTGCAGCACTATATGGGGCCATAACGTTTGTGCAGCACTACATGGGGCCATAAAGTTTGTGCAGCACTATATGGGGCCATAACGTTTGTGCAGCACTATATGGGGCCATAACGTTTGTGCAGCACTATATGGGGCCATAACGTTTGTGCAGCACTATATGGGGCCATAACGTTTGTGCAGCACTATATGGGGCCATAACGTTTGTGCAGCACTATATGGGGCCATAACGTTTGTGCAGCACTATATGGGGCCATAACGTTTGTGCAGCACTATATGGGGCCATAACGTTTGTGCAGCACTATATGGGGCCATAACGTTTGTGCAGCACTATATGGGGCCATAACGTTTGTGCAGCACTATATGGGGCCATAACGTTTGTGCAGCACTATATAGGGCCATAACGTTTGTGCAGCACTATATGGGGCCATAACGTTTGTGCAGCACTACATGGGGCCATAAAGTTTGTGCAGCACTATATGGGGCCATAACGTTTGTGCAGCACTATATGGGGCCATAACGTTTGTGCAGCACTATATGGGGCCATAACGTTTGTGCAGCACTATATGGGGCCATAACGTTTGTGCAGCACTATATGGGGCCATAACATTTGTGCAGCACTATATGGGGCCATAACGTTTGTGCAGCACTATATGGGGCCATAACGTTTGTGCAGCACTATATGGGGCCATAATGTTTGTGCAGCACTATATGGAGCCATAACGTTTGTGCAGCACTATATGTGGCCATAACGTTTGTGCAGCACTATATGGGGCCATAACGTTTGTGCAGCACTATAAGGGGCCATAACGTTTGTGCAGCACTATAAGGGGCCATAACGTTTGTGCAGCACTATATGGGGCCATAACGTTTGTGCAGCACTATATGGGACCATAACGTTTGTGCAGCACTATATGGGGCCATAACGTTTGTGCAGCACTATATGGGGCCATAACGTTTGTGCAGCACTATATGGGGCCATAACGTTTGTGCAGCACTACATGGGGCCATAAAGTTTGTGCAGCACTATATGGGGCCATAACGTTTGTGCAGCACTATATGGGGCCATAACGTTTGTGCAGCACTATATGGGGCCATAACGTTTGTGCAGAACTATATGGGGCCATAACGTTTGTGCAGTACTGTATGGGGCAAGTGTCTATATGGGGCCATAACGTTTGTGCAGCACTGTATGGGGCCATAACGTTTGTGCAGCACTATATGGGGCAAGTGTCTGTATGGTGCCATAGTCAAGGTTTGTGCAGCACTATATGGGGCTAATATCTTCATGGAGCATCTTATGGGGCCATAATCAGCATTTGTGCAGCATTATATTGGGCAAATATGTCTCTGGAGCATCTTATGAGGCCATTATTAACCTTTATGCAAGATTATATGGGGCATATTTTAATATGGAGCATTGTTGTGAATTCTGTTGTCGAACTCCCTCCTGTGGTCGTGAATGGTACTTCGGTGAGTTCTGTCTATGGGCTCCCTCTGGTGGCTGTGCGTGAAGCTGCTGCTTCTGAGGTTCCTTACACAGGTGACGTGGTTTATCCTTTGGTTGACTGCTCTACTTAACTCCTCTCAGATCGTTACTCCATGCCAGCTGTCAATGTTTTTGCATTGGTTCAGTTCGCTCTGGATCTCTCTGGTGACCTGCCTTCTCCTGCAGAAGCTAAGTTCCTTATAGTCATTATTTGTTCATTGTTTTCTTGTCCAGCTGGTTTTCATGATTTTGTCTTGCTAGCTGGAAGCTCTGGGATGCAGAGTGGCCCCTCCGCACCGTGAGTCGGTGCGGAGGTCTTTTTTGCACACTCTGCGTGGTCTTTTGTAGGTTTTGTGCTGATCGCAAAGTTACCTTTCCTATCCTCTGTCTATTTAGTAAGTCTGGCCTCCCTTTGCTGAAACCTGTTTCATTTCTGCGTTTGTGACTTTCATCTTTACTCACAGTCAATATATGTGGGGGGCTTCCTTTACCTTTGGGGAATTTCTCTGAGGCAAGGTAGGCTTTATTTTCTATCTCTAGGGCTAGATAGTTCTTAGGCTGTGACGAGGCGCCTAGGTCTGGTCAGGAGCGCTCCACGGCTATTTCTAGTGTGTGTGATAGGATTAGGGCTTGCGGTCAGCAGAGCTCCCACATCCCAGAGCTCGTCCTGTATGAGGCTTAACTATCAGGTCATTCCGGGTGCTCCTAACCACCAGGTCATAACAGTACAGCTGGCCCAAAGTATTAATGCATCTCAATAGAGGGATAAGAGAACTTCTGAGACCATTTTTTTTTTCTTTGCACTGTGTTTTGTCTTTCTTTTCCCCTAGACCTTTGGGTGGTTCAGGACACAGGTGTAGATATGGACATTCAAGGTCTGTCCTCTTGTATGGATCATCTCTCTGCAAGGGTACAAAACATTCAAGATTTTGTAGTTCAGAATCCTATGTTAGAGCCTAAAATTCCTATTCCTGACTTATTTTCTGGGGATAGATCTAGGTTCTTGAATTTCAAAAATAATTGTAAACTGTTTCTAGCTTTGAAACCCCGCTCCTCTGGTGACCCCGTTCAACAGGTAAAAATCATTATTTCTTTGTTGCGTGGTGACCCTCAAGACTGGGCATTTTCCATTGCGCCAGGAGATCCGGCATTGCGTGATGTTAATGCGTTTTTTCTGGCGCTTGGATTGCTTTATGATGAACCAAATTCAGTGGATCAGGCAGAGATAATCTTGCTGGCTTTGTGTCAGGGTCAGGATGAAGCGGAGGTGTACTGTCAGAAGTTTAGAAAGTGGTCTGTGCTTACTCAGTGGAATGAATGTGCCCTGGCGGCAATTTTCAGAAAGGGTCTTTCTGAAGCCCTTAACCCCTCTGTGACCTTAGACATACTATCCCGTCGAGGTGCCCTGGGCTTATCTGACCCTGGACGGGATAGTACGTCATAGCCGATCGGCCGCGGCGCTCACGGGGGGAGCGCGGCCGATCGCGGCCGGGTGTCAGCTGCTTATCGCAGCTGACATCCGGCACTATGTGCCAGGAGCGGTCACGGACCGCCCCTGGCACATTAACCCCTGGCACACCGCGATCAAAGATGATCGCGATGTGCCGGCGGTGCAGGGAAGCACCGCGCAGGGAGGGGGCTCCCTGCGGGCTTCCCTGAGACCCCCGGAGCAACGCGATGTGATCGCGTTGCTGCGAGGGTCTCACCTCCCTCCCTGCTCCCTCCAGCCCCGGATCCAAGATGGCCGCGGATCCGGGTCCTGCAGGGAGAGAGGTGGCTTCACAGAGCCTGCTCAGAGCAGGCACTGTGAAGCCTGCAGCGCTGCATGTCAGATCAGTGATCTGACAGAGTGCTGTGCAAACTGTCAGATCACTGATCTGTGATGTCCCCCCCTGGGACAAAGTAAAAAAGTAAAAAAAAATAATTTCCAAATGTGTAAAAAAAATAAAAAACAATATTCCAAAATAATGAAAAAAAAAAAAAAATATTATTCCCATAAATACATTTCTTCATCTAAATAAAAAAAAAAACCAATAAAAGTACACATATTTAGTATCGCCGCGTCCGTAACGACCCGACCTATAAAACTGTCCCACTAGTTAACCCCTTCAGTAAACACCGTAAGAAAAAAAAAAAAAAAAAAACGAGGCAAAAAACAACGCTTTATTATCATACCGCCGAACAAAAAGTGGAATAACACGCGATCAAAAGGACAGATATAAATAACCATGGTACCGCTGAAAGCGTCATATTGTCCCGCAAAAAAAGAGCCGCCATACAGCATCATCAGCAAAAAAATAAAAAAGTTATAGTCCTGAGAATAAAGCGATGCAAAAATAATTATTTTTTCTGTAAAATAGTTTTTATCGTATAAATGCGCCAAACCATAAAAAAATGATATAAATGAGGTATCGCTGTAATCGTACTGACCCGAAGAATAAAACTAATTTATCAATTTTACCAAACGCGGAACGGTATAAACGCCTCCCCCAATAGAAATTCATGAATAGCTGGCTTTTGGTCATTCTTCCTCACAAAAATCGGAATAAAAAGCGATCAAAAAATGTCACGTGCCCAAAAATGTTTTCAATAAAAACGTCAACTCGTCCCGCAAAAAACAAGACCTCACATGACTCTGTGGACCTAAATATGGAAAAATTATAGCTCTCAAAATGTGGTATTGCAAAAAATTTTTTTTGCAATAAAAAGGGTCTTTCAGTGTGTGACGGCTGCCAATCATAAAAATCCGCTAAAAAACTCGCTATAAAAGTAAATCAAACCCCCCTTCATCACCCCCTTAGTTAGGGAAAAATAAAAAAAAATGTATTTATTTCCATTTTCCCATTAGGGCTAGGGTTAGGGCTAGGGTTAGGGCTAGGGCTAGGGCTAGGGCTAGGGTTAGGGCTAGGGTTAGGGCTAGGGCTAGGGTTAGGGTTAGGGCTAGGGTTAGGGCTAGGGTTAGGGCTAGGGCTAGGGTTAGGGCTAGGGTTAGGGCTAGGGTTAGGGCTAGGGTTAGGGCTAGGGTTAGGGTTAGGGCTAGGGTTAGGGCTAGGGTTAGGGTTAGGGTTGGGGCTACAGTTAGGGTTGGGGCTAAAGTTAGGGTTAGGGTTTAGATTACATTTACAGTTGGGAATAGGGTTGGGATTAGGGTTAGGGGTGTGTCAGGGTTAGAGGTGTAGTTAGGGTTACCGTTGGAATTAGGGTTAGGGGTGTGTTTAGATTAGGGTTTCAGTTATAATTGGGGGGTTTCCACTGTTTCGGCACATCAGGGGCTCTCCAAACACGACATGGCGTCCGATCTCAATTCCAGCCAATTCTGCGTTGAAAAAGTAAAACAGTGCTCCTTCCCTTCCGAGCTCTCCTGTGTGCCCAAACAGGGGTTTACCCCAACATATGGGGTATCAGCGTACTCAGGACAAATTGGACAACAACTTTTGTGGACCAATTTCTCCTGTTACCCTTGGGAAAATACAAAACTGGGGGCTAAAAAATAATTTTTGTGGGAAAACAAAAAGATTTTTTATTTTCACGGCTCTGCGTTATAAACTGTAGTGAAACACTTGGGGGTTCAAAGTTCTCACAACACATCTAGATAAGTTCATTGAGAGGTCTAGTTTCCAATATGGGGTCACTTGTGGGGGGTTTCTACTGTTTAGGTACATTAGGGGCTCTGCAAACGCAATGTGACGCCTGCAGACCAATCCATCTAAGTCTGCATTCCAAATGATGCTCCTTCCCTTCCGAGCCCTCCCATGTGCCCAAACGGTGGTTCCCCCCCACATATCGGGTATCAGCGTACTCAGGACAAATTGGACAACAACATTTAGGGTCCAATTTCTCCTGCTAACCTTGGAAAAATACAAAACTGGGGGCTAAAATATAATTTTTGTGGAAAAAAAAATATTTTTTATTTGCATGGCTCTGCGTTATAAACTGTAGTGAAATACTTGGGGGTTCAAAGCTCTCACAACACATCAAGATGAGTTCCTTAGGGGGTCTACTTTCCAAAATGGTGTCACTTGTGGGGGGTTTCTACTGTTTAGGTACATTAGGGGCTCTGCAAACGCAATGTGACGCCTGCAGACCATTCCATCTAAGTCTGCATTCCAAATGGCGCTCCTTCCCTTCCGAGCCCTCCCATGCGCCCAAACGGTGGTTCCCCCCCACATATGGGGTATCAGCGTACTCAGGACAAATTGGACAACAACTTTTGGGGTCCAATTTCTCCTGTTACCCTAGGGAAAATACAAAACTGGGGGCTAAAAAATAATTTTTGTGGGAAAAAAATTTTGTTTTATTTTTATGGCTCTGCATTATAAACTTCTGTGAAGCCCTTGGTGGGTCAAAGTGCTCACCACACATCCAGATAAGTTCCTTAGGGGGTCTACTTTCCAAAATGGTGTCACTTGTGGGGGGTTTCAATGTTTAGGCACATCAGTGGCTCTCCAAACGCAACATGGCGTCCCATCTCAATTCCTGTCAATTTTGCATTGAAAAGTCAAACGGCGCTCCTTCCCTTCCGAGCTCTCCCATGCGCCCAAACAGTGGTTTACTGCCACATATGGGGTATCAGCGTACTCGGGACAAATTGGACAACAACTTTTGAGGTCCAATTTCTTCTCTTGCCCTTGGAAAAATAAAAAATTGGGGGCAAAAATATTATTTTTGTGAAAAAATATGATTTTTTATTTTTACGGTTCTGCATTATAAACTTCTGTGAAGCACTTGGTGGGTCAAAGTGCTCACCACACCTCTAGATAAGTTCCTTAGGGGGTCTACTTTCCAAAATGGTGTCACTTGTGGGGGGTTTCAATGTTTAGGCACATCAGTGGCTCTCCAAACGCAACATGGCGTCCCATCTCAATTTCTGTCAATTTTGCATTGAAAAGTCAAACTGCGCTCCTTCCCTTCCGAGCTCTCCCATGCGCCCAAACAGTGGTTTACTGCCACATATGGGGTATCAGCGTACTCAGGACAAATTGGACAACAACTTTTGAGGTCCAATTTCTTCTCTTACCCTTGGAAAAATAAAAAATTGGGGGCAAAAATATAATTTTTGTGAAAAAATATGATTTTTTATTTTTACGGTTCTGCATTATAAACTTCTGTGAAGCACTTGGTGGGTCAAAGTGCTCACCACACATCCAGATAAGTTCCTTAGGGGGTCTACTTTCCAAAATGGTGTCACTTGTGGGGGATTTCAATGTTTAGGCACATCAGTGGCTCTCCAAACGCAACATGGCGTCCCATCTCAATTCCTGTCAATTTTGCATTGAAAAGTCAAATAGCGCTCCTTCCCTTCCGAGCTCTCCCATGCGCCCAAACAGTGGTTTACTGCCACATATGGGGTATCAGCGTACTCAGGACAAATGGGACAACAACTTTTTGGGTCCAATTTCTCCTGTTACCCTTGGTAAGATAAAACAAATTGGAGCTGAAGTAAATTTTTTGTGTAAAAAAGTTAAATGTTCATTTTTATTTAAACATTCCAAAAATTCCTATTAAACACCTGAAGGGTTAATAAACTTCTTGAATGTGGTTTTGAGCACCTTGAGGGGTGCAGTTTTTAGAATGGTGTCACACTTGGGCATTTTCTATCATATAGACCCCTCAAAATGACTTCAAATGAGACGTGGTCCCTAAAAAAAAATGGTGTTGTAAAAATGAGAAATTGCTAGTCAACTTTTAACCCTTATAACTCCCTAACAAAAAAAAAATTGGTTCCAAAATTATGCTGATGTAAAGGAGACATGTGGGAAATGTTACTTATTAAGTATTTTGTGTGACATATCTCTGTGATTTAATTGCATAAAAATTCAAAGTTTGAAAATTGCGAAATTTTCAAAATTTTCGCCAAATTTCCGTTTTTTTCACAAATAAACGCAGGTACTATCAAAGAAATTTTACCACTATCATGAAGTACAATATGTCACGAGAAAACAATGTCAGAATCACCAGGATCCGTTGAAGCGTTTCGGAGTTATAACCTCATAAAGGGACAGTGGTCAGAATTGTAAAAATTGGCCTGGTCATTGACGTGCAAACCACCCTTGGGGGTAAAGGGGTTAAGGATGCCATGGTGGGATTTCCCACGCCTGCTGGTCTGAATGAGTCTATGTCTTTGGCCATTCAGATCGATCGGCGCATGCGTGAGCGCAAAGCTGTGCACCATCTGGCGGTATTCTCTGAGCATAGGCTTGAGCCTATGCAGTGTGATAGGACTTTGACCAGAGCTGAACGGCAAGAACACAGACGTCGGAATGGGCTGTGTTTTTACTGTGGTGAATCCACTCATGCTATCTCCGATTGTCCTAAGCGCACTAAGCGGTTCGCTAGGTCTGCCACCATTGGTACGGTACAGTCTAAATTTCTTTTGTCCGTTACTCTGAATTGCTCTCTGTCGTCCTATTCTGTAATGGCATTTGTGGATTCAGGCGCTGCCCTGAATTTGATGGACTTGGAGTTTGCCAGGCACTGTGGTTTTTTCTTGGAGCCCTTGCAGTATCCTATTCCATTGAGAGGAATTGATGCTACGCCTTTGGCCAACAATAAGCCTCAGTACTGGACTCAATTGACCATGTGCATGGCTCCTGCACATCAGGAGGATATTCGCTTTTTGGTGTTGCATAATCTGCATGATGTGGTCGTTTTGGGGTTGCCATGGCTACAGGTCCATAATCCAGTGTTGGATTGGAAATCTATGTCTGTGTCCAGCTGGGGTTGTCAGGGGGTACATGGTGATGTTCTATTGCTCTCAATTTCACCTTCCACTCCTTCTGAAGTCCCTGAGTTTTTATCAGATTACCGGGATGTATTTGAAGAGCCCAAATCTGGTGCCCTACCTCCTCATAGGGATTGCGACTGTGCTATTGATTTGATTCCTGGTAGTAAGTTTCCTAAGGGCCGTCTGTTTAATTTATCTGTGCCAGAGCACGCCGCTATGCGGAGTTATATAAAGGAATCCTTGGAGAAGGGTCATATTCGTCCGTCGTCGTCACCATTGGGAGCAGGGTTCTTTTTTGTGGCCAAGAAGGATGGTTCTTTGAGACCTTGTATTGATTACCGCCTTCTTAATAAGATCACGGTCAAATTTCAGTATCCTTTGCCACTGCTGTCTGATTTATTTGCTCGGATCTAGGGGGCTAGTTGGTTCACCAAGATAGATCTTCGTGGTGCGTATAATCTTGTGCGAATTAAACAGGGTGATGAATGGAAGACGGCATTTAATACGCCCGAGGGTCATTTTGAGTACCTGGTTATGCCATTCGGGCTTTCTAATGCTCCATCTGTGTTTCAGTCCTTTATGCATGACATCTTCCGAGAGTACCTGGATAGATTCATGATTGTATATTTGGATGACATTTTGGTCTTTTCGGATGATTGGGAGTCTCATGTGAAGCAGGTCAGAATGGTGTTCCAGGTCCTTCGTGCGAATTCCTTGTTTGTGAAGGGGTCAAAGTGTCTCTTTGGAGTTCAGAAGGTTTCATTTTTGGGTTTCATTTTTTCCCCTTCTACTATCGAGATGGACCCTGTTAAAGTTCAGGCCATTTACGATTGGACTCAGCCGACATCTGTGAAGAGCTTGCAGAAGTTCCTGGGCTTTGCTAATTTTTATCGTCGCTTCATCGCTAACTTTTCCAGTGTTGCTAAACCGTTGACTGATTTGACCAAGAAAGGTGCTGATGTGGTCAATTGGTCCTCTGCGGCTGTAGAGGCTTTTCAGGAGTTGAAGCGTCGTTTTGCTTCTGCCCCTGTGTTGTGCCAGCCAGATGTTTCGCTCCCTTTTCAGGTGGAGGTTGATGCTTCTGAAATTGGAGCAGGGGCTGTTTTGTCGCAAAGAAGTTCTGATGGCTCGGTGATGAAACCCTGTGCCTTCTTTTCTAGAAAATTCTCGCCTGCTGAGTGCAATTATGATGTGGGCAATCGGGAGTTGTTGGCCATGAAGTGGGCATTCGAGGAGTGGCGACATTGGCTTGAAGGAGCTAAACATCTCGTGGTGGTCTTGACGGATCACAAGAATTTAACTTATCTCGAGTCTGCCAAACGGTTGAATCCTAGACAGGCTCGATGGTCGCTCTTTTTCTCCCATTTTGATTTTGTGGTTTCATACTTTCCGGTATCTAAGAATGTGAAGGCTGACGCCCTGTCAAGGAGTTTTGTGCCTGACTCTCCGGGTGTTCCTGAGCCGGTGGGTATTCTTAAAGAAGGGGTAATTTTGTCTGCCATTTCCCCTGATTTGCGGCGTGTGCTGCAAAAGTTTCAGGCTGATAGACCTGACCAATGTCCTACGGAGAAACTGTTTGTCCCTGATAGATGGACTAGTAGAGTTATCTCTGAGATTCATTGTTCAGTATTGGCTGGTCATCCTGGAATCTTTGGTACCAGAGATTTGGTGGCTAGATCCTTTTGGTGGCCTTCTTTGTCACGGGATGTGCGTTCTTTTGTGCAGTCTTGTGGGATTTGTGCTCGGGCTAAGCCCTGCTGTTCTCGTGCCAGTGGGTTGCTTTTGCCCTTGCCGATCCCGAAGAGGCCCTGGACGCATATTTCCATGGATTTTATTTCTGATCTCCCTGTTTCTCAAAAGATGTCGGTCATTTGGGTGGTTTGTGATCGCTTTTCTAAGATGGTCCATTTGGTACCCTTATCTAAACTGCCTTCCTCCTCTTTTGGTGCCATTGTTTTTCCAGCATGTGGTTCGTTTGCATGGCATTCCAGAGAACATCGTCTCGGACAGAGGTTCCCAGTTTGTTTCGAGGTTTTGGCGGTCCTTTTGCGCTAAGATGGGCATTGATTTGTCTTTTTCTTCGGCTTTCCATCCTCAGACTAATGGCCAAACCGAACGAACTAATCAGACTTTGGAGACATATCTGAGATGCTTTGTTTCTGCTGATCAGGATGATTGGGTGTCTTTCTTGCCTTTGGCTGAGTTCTCCCTTAATAATCGTGCCAGCTCGGCTACTTTAGTTTCTCCTTTTTTCTGTAATTCTGGTTTCCATCCTCGTTTCTCTTCAGGCAGGTTGAGCCTTCGGACTGTCCTGGTGTGGATGCGGTGGTGGACAGGTTGCAGCAGATTTGGACTCATGTGGTGGACAATTTGACATTGTCCCAGGAGAAGGCTCAACGTTTCGCTAACCGCCGGCGTTGTGTTGGTCCCCGACTTCGTGTTGGGGATTTGGTTTGGTTGTCATCTCGTCACGTTCATATGAAGGTTTCCTCTCCTAAGTTTAAGCCTCGTTTCATTGGACCATATAAGATTTCTGAAGTTCTTAATCCTGTGTCATTTCGTTTGGATCTTCCAGCTTCTTTTGCCATCCATAATGTGTTCCATAGGTCGTTGTTGCGGAGATACGTGGTGCCTATGGTTCCCTCCGTTGATCCTCCTGCCCCGGTGTTGGTCGAGGGGGAGTTGGAGTATGTGGTGGAGAAGATTTTGGATTCTCGTGTTTCGAGATGGAAACTCCAGTACCTGGTCAAGTGGAAGGGTTATGGTCAGGAAGATGATTCCTGGGTTTTTGCCTCTGATGTTCATGCTGCCGATCTTGTTCGTGCCTTTCATTTGGCTCATCCTGATCGGCCTGGGGGCTCTGGTGAGGGTCCGGTGACCCCTCCTCAAGGGAGGGGGGGTACTGTTGTGAATTCTGTTGTCGAACTCCCTCCTGTGGTCATGAATGGTACTTCGGCGAGTTCTGTCTATGGGCTCCCTCTGGTGGCTGTGAGTGAAGCTGCTGCTTCTGAGGTTCCTTACACAGGTGACGTGGTTTATCCTTTGGTTGACTGCTCTATTTAACTCCTCTCAGATCGTTACTCCATGCCAGCTGTCAATGTTTTTGCATTGGTTCAGTTCGCTCCTGGATCTCTCTGGTGACCTGCCTTCTCCTGCAGAAGCTAAGTTCCTTATAGTCATTATTTGTTCATTGTTTTCTTGTCCAGCTGGTTTTCATGATTTTGTCTTGCTAGCTGGAAGCTCTGGGATGCAGAGTGGCCCCTCCGCACCGTGAGTCGGTGCGGAGGTCTTTTTTGCACACTCTGCGTGGTCTTTTGTAGGTTTTGTGCTGATCGCAAAGTTACCTTTCCTATCCTCTGTCTATTTAGTAAGTCTGGCCTCCCTTTGCTGAAACCTGTTTCATTTCTGCGTTTGTGACTTTCATCTTAACTCACAGTCAATATATGTGGGGGGCTTCCTTTACCTTTGGGGAATTTCTCTGAGGCAAGGTAGGCTTTATTTTCTATCTCTAGGGCTAGATAGTTCTTAGGCTGTGACGAGGCGCCTAGGTCTGGTCAGGAGCGCTCCACGGCTATTTCTAGTGTTTGTGATAGGATTAGGGCTTGCGGTCAGCAGAGCTCCCACATCCCAGAGCTCGTCCTGTATGAGGTTTACTATCAGGTCATTCCGGGTGCTCCTAACCACCAGGTCATAACAGAGCATCTTATGGGGCCATCATAAACTTTATGGAGCATTATATGGGGCTCCTGATTCAATATGGATATTCAAAAACACTTAACCTACTGATGTCTCAATTAATTTAACTTTTATTGGTATCTATTTTTACTTTTGACATTTACCGGTAGCTGCTGCATTTCCCGCCCTAGGCTTATACTCGAGTCATTAAGTTTTCCCAATTTTTTGTGGCAAAATTAGGGGGGTCGGCTTATACTCGGGTCGGCTTATACTCGAGTATATACAGTAATTACAGTGGGGAAAAAAAGTATTTAATCAGCCACCAATTGTGCAAGTTCTCCCACTTAAAAAAATGAGAAAGGCCTGTAATTGACATCATAGGTAGACCACAACTATGGGAGTCAAAATGAGAAAACAATTCAGAAAATCACCTTGTCTGATTTGGCAAGATTTATTTTGCAAATTATGGTGGAAAATAAGTTTTTGGTCACCTAAAAACATGCAAGATTTCTGGCTCTCACAGACCTGTAACTTCTTCTTTAACCCTTGTCAGGCTGCATAATTTTACAACCTTAACAGGCTGCATAGGTACAATTGTACCTTCACATATACCTCCACTGTGGGAAGACTTTACTTGGTTTCAGAAACTAAAGTTCATTCAGCTACAAATGTTATGCTGATATCTATTGTTCAGTGTTGTTACTGGTCACTTATGTTGCTGTCAATTAAGTTAATTCAAACTGGGAGTGGCTTCTACTTGTCTTCCTGCCTCCCTCCTCTCATTAGCCATTTTGCTGTTCATCTCATTGCTGTGAGCACACATTTCTAGGCTTGTGAAGTCTTCAATTTCTTGGAAACGAAGGTAGGAAAGTCTCACAGCATCTAACAGCCAGTTATACCTTTATTCTCATTATGTGGGGACAGAACAGTCAAATTGTCTTTCAGCCTGGACTTGGCTTACATATATTTTGTATGAAACTTATCACTATAGGTATAATTTTTATACGAAAAATGGATAATAATTAGTATCTACATATTGTTTTACGATGTTTTATTTATATTCAGCACAAAATACGAAGCCAAAATTCATCTAGCAAGTCATCATGAGTGATAGTAATGCTGGATCTAGTTTCCGCCATAATCCAAGAAAACGTGTTTGCAGGTTAGTATAATTTTGTGAAAAGCCAATAATGTAGTATTTCGGAAAATTATTTATTTTACATTTTTTCATATTTACAGATTTACGTCTGACGAAATAATGCGAATGCTAGAAGAATCTGATTCTGAGCATGAGGATGAACCATATGTTCCATCTGATGATGAAAACTATGTACCACAAGTGGATGTTACTGAAGAAGATTCAGACATTGAACAAGAAATGGTCATAGAGCATGAAAATGAATACGAATCAGACGAAAGTGTTGAGGATGATTCTGTGCCTCAAAGTGCAGGCGACATTTGGACTGCTAAGGATGAAACTCAATGGTGCAGTAATCCACTGCCAAATGCACAAACAAAATCTCGTAATGTCCTACGACAAAGAGGTGGCCCTGCAGCAATCAGCAACCTATATACAGCAAAAGAGCTATTCAAGTCCATCATGACTCCCGAGATGTGTGACATCATATTACGGGAAACGAATCGAAAGGCCAAGAGAGTTTGTGATGCTTACAACAACGAACTGGTACAACGTTTTCCTGATTCTTCCAAACGGCCACCACAAAAAACATTCAAGCAATTTACTGAAACTGAACTTCATGCATTTTTGGGCATACTGATTGCTGCTGGTGTGCACAGAGCCAACAAAGAGAATCTGGAGGAAATGTGGAATGTTGCTGCATTGCCTCTTATACGTGCAGCCATGTCTCGTGACCGCTTCAAGATGATACTCAGATTTATCAGGTTTGACAACGAAAATACACGTGCAGAACGTGTGCAAACAGATAAAGCTGCACCAATACGGGACATCTGGACAATGCTGAACAGTAATCTGGAGAGAGCCTACAAGCCATATCATTGTATCACCGTCGACGAGCAATTATTTCCATTTAGAGGTCATACTAAATTTACCCAGTATATACCTTCAAAACCAGCTAAATATGGCATAAAGATTTTCTGGGCTTGTGACTCATCAAATGCCTACCCTTTACAAGGTCAGCTCTACACTGGGAAACCAACTGATGGTCCTCGACAAGTAAACATTGGAGAACGAACAGTATTGGACCTAGTGAGCTCGTATAAAGGCTCTGGAAGAAATGTCACCACCGATAACTTCTTTACAACCATGGAACTAGCTAAGGTATTGAACTCCTGGAACATGACACTAGTTGGTACAGTGAGAAAAAACAAAAGGTTCCTACCTAACAACATGCAGCCTGCCAAAGAAAGGCCTGTATACTCGACAAATTTTGCCTACAATCATGATGCAACAGTCTGTTCATATGTACCAAAGAAGAACAAATCAGTCGTGCTTCTATCATCTATGCACATGACGGGAGAAGTTGAAGAGACACTAGCAGCCAAGCCAGAGATAATAAAATACTACAACATAACAAAAGGTGGCGTTGATGTTATGGATAAAATGTTGGGAGAGTACACTGTGAAACGACGAACATCACGTTGGACTTTGGCATTTTTCTACAATATGATTGATGTCAGTGGGTTAGCATCCTACATCATCTACAGAGAACACAATCCAAGCTTCAGGGCAAAGGATCAACGAAGAAAGTTCCTGAAAGATCTCGCAAATCAGCTGTGTATGATTGCAATTGAAGATCGTAGTACAAACAAAATGATAATGAGAAACCATTTTCTTCGAGGTGCAGTAGAAATGGTGCTTGGACGATGCATTGTGGTAGCATCGCAGCCAGCAGCTGGCCCCAAAATACCTCATGGTAGTCGTGGACCCTCCCCTGTTGTTGGTAGTTGCTATGTCTGCAGAGACCTGAGGCGAAAACAACGCAAGACTAGAAAGTCTTGTGTGGTTTGTGTGAAACCCATTTGCGATGAACACTCTGTAGCAAAGCCAACATGCATTACTTGCAAAGAAAATCAATAAAAAAAAGTTTCTTACATTTTCTTTTATAATGTAAATGAACAGTTTTTTACTTGTTTATAATAGTTAAATAGCATTATCATTAAAAAAAAATTTATGCTTTTTCCCTTGCATTATCTTCATTCAAAATATATGAGGTACATTTGTACCTATGCAGCTTGTTATGGATGCAAAAAGATCTCGACCCCTTATCTCGGAAGCGGGTGGAGATATTTTATTGAAATTTGGCCAATATATTCTGGACCAAAAATGTAGAGATGTCACGAAATTTCAGCCCTCTACGTCTTTTCAAAAAAAAGTTATTGCAATTTTAAAACGGAATAGTTACAATTGTACCTATTCAGCCGGATAAGGGTTAAGAGGCTCCTCTGTCCTCCACTCATTACCTGTAGTAATGGCACCTGTTTGAACTTGTTATCGGTATAAAAGACACCTGTCCATGACCTCAGACAGTCTTACTCCAAACTCCACTATGGTGAAGACCAAAGAGCTGTCGAAGGACAGCAGAAACAAAATTGAAGCCCTGCACCAGGCTGGGAAGACTGAATCTGCAATATGCAAGCAGCTTGGTGTCATGAAATCAACTGTGGGAGCAATAATAAGAAAATGGAAGACATACAAGACCACTGATAATCTCCCTCGACCAGGGGCTACACGCAAAATCTCACCCCGTGGGGTCAAAATGATCACAAGAACGGTGAGCAAAAATCCCAGAACCACGCGGGGGGACCTAGTGAATGACCTGCATAGAGCTGGAACCACCGTAACAAAGGCTACCATCAATAACACACTATGCCTCCATGGACTCCTATCCTGCAGTGCCAGGCATGTCCCCCTGTCAAAGACTGTATATGTCTGGGCCCATCTGAAGTTTGCTAGAGAGCATTTGAATTATCCAGAAGAGTATTGGGAGAGTGTCATATGGTTTGATGAAACCGAAAGTAGAACTGTTTGGTAGAAACAAAACTCGTCGTGTTTGGAGGAGACAGAATGCTGAGTTGCATCCAAAGAACACCATACCTACTGTGAAGCATGGGGGTGGCAACATCATGCTTCGGGGCTGTTTCTCTGCAAAGAGACCAGGACGACCGATCTGTGTACATGAAAGAATGAATGGGGCCATGTATCGTGAGATTTTGAGTGCAAACCTCCTTCCATCAGTAAGGGCATTGAAGATGAAATGTGGATAGGTCTTTCAGCATGATAATGATCCCAAGCACGCCACCAGAGCAATGAAGGAGTGGCTTCGTAAGGTGCATATGATAGTCCAAGAGTAGCCTAGCCAGTCTCCAGATCTCAACCCCATAAAAAACCTTTGGAGGGAGTTGAAAGTCTGTGTTGCCCAGTGACAGGCCCAAAACATCACTGCTCCAGAGGATATTTGCATGGAGGAATGGGCCAACATACCACCAACAGTGTGTGCCAACTTTGTGAAGACTTACAGAAAACATTTTACCTCTGTCATTGCCAACAAAGGATATATAACAAAATGTTGAGATGAACTTTCGTTAATGACCAAATACTTATTTTCCACCATTATTTGCAAAATAAATATTGCCCAATCAGACAAGGTGATTTTCTGTATTTGTTTTCTTATTTTGATTCTCATAGTTGTGGTCTACCTATGCCACAATTGGTGGCTGACTAAATACTTTTTTCCCCACTGTATAAGTTCTGTTCCCAAATTGTCTCCGCAGCCACTGGCGTTAAACGAGAAGAGTGGAAACAGTTAGGGCGCTTTCACATTGCGTTTTGGCACCAGTTCAGTGTATCTTTTTGGACTTGTGTCCGAACCTCCCGCAAAATGGGATTCGGACGTATGCACATAGACTATAATGGTGCTGACAGAGCGACCATTTGCGCTGCCGTGCATCATTTTTGGGTGTGTACGCCTACAGGAAGTGGACACTCAGACGTAGTAGGCTGTTTCTGGGTGTCCATCTCCAGTAGGCGTATACTGTATAATTCTAGGTTGCCATTGCGTTAATGGGACCGCGCTAACGGACAGCGTTGCAACGCGTCCGTTAGCACGCCCATTAACAGCAATGGGGAGGCGCATCACTAGCACGTGCCATTTTCGGCACGCGCTAGCGATGTGCCGGTGTTTTGTGGCGCGCTGCGGACGCTGCTTGCAGCGTCCGAGGCGCGCCCACGATCCATTCCCCGCTCTCGCAGATCAGAGATCTGCGAGAGCGGGGACGTTTAACGCGACCCCTTTAAAACACATTGCGTTAGCGCAATCCGCTAGCGCTAGGTGCTAAACGGATTGCACTAACGCAATCTGAACCTAGCTTAAGCCCATAAAATCATGCACAGCAGAGCGCACATTAACTCTGTTGGCACCATTATAATCTATAGCCCCTTCGGTGCATATGTCCGATTCCTGTTTTGAGAGGGGTGCAGACCCAATGTGAGCCACTCAACAGGCGCCTGAACGCAGTGTGAAAGCCCCTTATGGAATCTGTCGACTTCAATTTTGTGACTGTCAGCTTTTTTAATGGAAGAGAAAGCGCAGATTGCAGAACAATTGATTTTAAAAGACACCCATCAGAACCCAGATGGATCCAATATTATCAGTATTATTAACCCCTTTACCCCCAAGGGTGGTTTGCACGTTAATGACCGAGCCAATTTTTACAATTCTGACCACTGTCCCTTTATGAGGTTATAACTCTGGAACGCTTCAACGGATCCCGGTGATTCTGACACTGTTTTCTCATGACATATTGTACTTCATGATAGTGGTAACATTTATTTGATATTACCTGCGTTTATATGTGAAAACAACTGAAATTTTTGCAAAAATTTAGAAAATTTCGCAATTTTCCAACTTTTCATTTTCATGCCCTTAAATCACCGAGATATGTCACACAATATACTTAATAAGTAACATTTCCCACATGTCTAGTTTACATCAGCACAATTTTGGAACCATTTTTTTTTTTGTTAGGGAGTTATAAGGGTTAAAAGTTGACCAGCGATTTCTCATTTTTCCAACACCATTTTATTTAAGGGACCACATCTCATTTGAAGTCATTTTGAGGGGTCTATATGATAGAAAATACCCAAGTGTGACACCATTCTAAAAACTGCACCCCTCAAGGTGCTCAAAACCATATTCAAGAAGTTTATTAACCCTTCAGGTGTTTCACAGGAATTTTTGGAATGTTTAAATAAAAATGAACATTTAACTTTTTTTCACAAAAAATTTACTTCAGCTCCAATTTGTTTTATTTTACCAAGGGTAACAGGATAAATTGGACCCCAAAAATTATTGTACAATTTGTCCTGAGTATGCTGATACCCCATATGTGGGAGTAAACCACTGTTTGGATGCATGGCAGAGCTCGGAAGGGAAGGAGCGCCGTTTGACTTTTCAATGCAAAATTGGCTGGAATTGAGATCAGACGCCATGTCGCGTTTGGAGAGTCACTGATGTGCCTAAACAGTGGAAACCCCCCAGTTCTGTCTCCAACTCTAACCCCGACGCACCCCTAACCCTTATCCCAACCCTAACCATAACGCTAACGTACACCCCTAACCCTAACCACAACCCTAAGCCCAACAATCCTAACCCCAATGCACCTCTAACTCTAATCCCAACCCTAACCACACCCCTAACCCTAATCCAATCGTTAAACGTAATCCCAACCCTAATCCAAGCCTTAACCTCGCCCCTCTGTATCAGTCCGTCATTGTTAGTTTGTTTACTGTATGTGATATTTGTAACTTGTATGTAACCCCTTCTCATGTACAGCACCATGGAATCAATGGTGCTATATAAATAAATAATAATAATAATAATAATAACTTTAGTCCTAACCCAAACCCTAATGGAAAAATGGAAATAAATACTTTTTTTTATTTTATTATTTTTCCCTAACTAAGGGGGTGATAAACGGGGAGTTTGATTTACTATTTATAGCGGGTTTTCATGTTTGCCAGCTGTCACATGCTGAAAGACACTTTTTATTGCAGTTTTTGCATCACCACATTTTGGGAACTATAATTTTTCCATCTTTTGGCCCACAAAGTCATGTGAGGCACATGACATTTTTTGATCTCTTTTTATTACGATTTTTGGGAGGCAGAATAAACAAAAACCAGCTATTCATGAATTTCTTTTGGGGGGGGGGGGGGTGTTTATACCGTTCCGTGTGTGGTAAAATTGATAAAGCAGGTTTATTCTTTGGGTAAGTACGATAACAGCAATACCTCATTTATATCTTTTATAAAAACTATTTTATAGAAAAAATTGTTTTTGCATCGCTTTATTCTGAGATCTATAACTTTTTAATTTTTTGCTGATGATGCTGTATGGCAGCCCATTTTTTGCGGGACAAGATGACGTTTTCAGCTGCATCATGATTATTTATATCTGTTTTTTTTAGCGCGTGTTATTCCACTTTTAGTTCAGCGTATGATGATAAAGCGTTGATTTTTGCCTCATTTTTTCTATGGTGTTCACTGAAGGGGTTAACTAGTGGGGGGACAGTTTGATAGGTCAGGTCGATACGGATGCGGCGATACTAAATATAGTTACATAGTTACATAGTTATTAAGGTTGAAGGAAGACTATAAGTCCATCTAGTTCAACCCATAGCCTAACCTAACATGCCCTAACATGTTGATCCAGAGGAAGGCAAAAAAAAACCATGTGGCAAAGAGTAAACTCCACACTGGGGAAAAAAATTCCTTCCCGACTCCACATACGGCAATCAGACTAGTTCCCTGGATCAACGCCCTATCAAGGAATCTAGTGTATATACCCTGTAACATTATACTTTTCCAGAAAGGTATCCAGTCCCCTCTTAAATTTAAGTAATGAATCACTCATTACAACATCATACGGCAGAGAGTCTCACTGCTCTTACAGTAAAGAATCCGCGTCTGTTATTATGCTTAAACCTTTTTTCCTCCAAACGCAGAGGATGCCCCCTAGTCCCGGTTTCAGGTCTATGATTAAAAAGATCATCAGAAAGGTCTTTGTACTGTCCCCTCATATATTTATACATTAACATAAGATCACCCCTTAGTCTTCGTTTTTCCAAACTAAATAGCCCCAAGTGTAATAACCTATCTTGGTATTGCAGACCCCCCAGTCCTCTAATAACCTTGGTTATGTGTAGTTTTATTTTTTATTTACATAAAGAAATGTATTTATTGGAACAATATATATATATTTTTTCTATATTTAGGAATTAAAAAAAAATATATTTTTACATAGTACAATATTTTTTTTAACTTTTTTACATTGTCCTAGGGTGGGACAGCACTGTATAAAGTCAAATCGCTGATCTGACACTTTGCACAGCACTGTGTCAGATCAGCAATCTGACAGGCAGTGAAGGAGGCATCTCAGGTCCTGCTCTCAGCAGGCACTGACAAGCCACCTCCCTGCAGGTCCGGGAACGACCCCGTGGCCATCTTGGATCCGGGGGTCTCCATGGAGACCCTCAGGACAACGCGATCACATCGCGTTCTTCTGAAGGTCGGAGGGAAGCACGCAGGGAGCCCCCTCCTTGCGCGATGCTTCTCTATGCCGCTGGAACGCTGCGATCTTGTTTGATTGCAGTGTTCCAGGGGTTAAAGTACCGGGAGCGGTCCGTGATCGCTCCTGGCACTTAGTGCCAGGTGTCAGCTGTGAGAATTAGCTGACACCCGGCCCCGATCGGCTACACACCACCCGTGTGCGCGGCCGATCGGCATTGACGTGCTATCCCATCCATGGTCATATGGGCCCAGCCCACATGGACGGGATAGTTAACGTAACGATAGTTACGTTAGCAATAAATAATAATGGGATCCTCATTTGCATCAGTAAGGCTAGGTTCCCATTGCGTTAGGGCAATCCGTTAAGCGCATAGCGCTAGCGGATTGCGCTAACGCAATGTTTATTTTGTGGTCGTGTTCGCCGTCCCTGCTAGCGCAGATCTCCGATCTGCGGTAGCGAGGGACGGACCTCGGACGCTCCTCGGACGCTGCAGGCAGCATCCGAGGAGCGTCACAAAAGAACGGCACATCGCTAGCGCGTGCCGAAAATGGCACGCGCTAGCGATGCGCTACAGGCAGAAAGAACATTGCTGTCAATGGGTGCTCTAATGGACCCGTTGCACAGCGTTAATTGCGACATTTTTCGCCGTGCAACGCTGTCCGTTAGCGCTAACCCATTAACGCAATGGGAACCTAGCCTAATACAGTCAATCTGCTTTGCTCATGAGTTCTGTTTGTCTGTGGATCTAAGGACTCGCTCACACGAGCACATAACACGGCTGAGTGATAGCTCATGTTTTATCGGATAGTACTCAGCCCAGTGTTATACTATGGGGCAGTGCAGATCAGCAATTATTTTCTCATGCCGATTCGGCATGAGAAATGGGTGCGTGTGAAACATCGGACTGCACTCGAATGTCATCTCAGTGCAGTCCGATAAACACCGAGACATGCAATGGAGGAGACGGAAAAATTAATTTCTCCGTCTTCTCCACACCTGTGCTGCAATTCTCTCATGCGAGAGGATCGGAGCACAGAGCACTGACAGTCGGAACACGCTCGCAGCAGAGCAGGAGCTGTTATGACCTGGTGGTCAGGACAATAATGGACCTGGTGGTTAAGAGCACACGGAATGACCTGATAGTTACTGATAATAAAGGACGAGCTCTGGGACGTGGGAACTCTGCTGACCGCAATCCCTAATCCTATCAAACACACTAGAAATAGCCGTGGATTGCGCCTAACGCTCCCTATGCAACTCGGCACAGCCTAAGGAACTAGCTAGCCCTGAAGATAGAAAAATAAAGCCTACCTTGCCTCAGAGAAATTCCCCAAAGGAAAAGGCAGCCCCCCACATATAATGACTGTGAGTAAAGATGAAAATACAAACACAGAGATGAAATAGATTTAGCAAAGTGAGGCCCGACTTACTGAACAGACCGAGGATAGGAAAGGTTACTTTGCGGTCAGCACAAAAACCTACAAAAAGACCACGCAGAGGGCGCAAAAAGACCCTCCACACCGACTCACGGTGCGGAGGCGCTCCCTCTGCATCCCAGACCTTCCAGCAAGCAAGACAACAATAAAAATAGCAAGCTGGACAAAACCAAAGAAATACAAGCTGGAACTTAGCTTCTGCTGGGAAGACAGGTCACAAGAACGATCCAGGAGTGAACTAGACCAATACTGGAACATTGACAGGTGGCATGGAGCAATGATCTAGGTGGAGTTAAATAGAGCAGCCAGCTAACTAATTAACCTCGTCACCTAAGGAAGGAAACTCAGAAACACCCACCAGAGGAAGTCCATGGACAGAACCAGCCGAAGTACCATTCATGACCACAGGAGGGAGCCTGAACAGAATTCACAACAGTACCCCCCCCTTGAGGAGGGGCCACCGAACCCTCACCAGAGCCCCCAGGCCGACCAGGATGAGCCAAATGAAAGGCAAGAACCAGATCGGCAGCATGAACATCAGAGGCAAAAACCCAGAAATTATCTTCCTGACCATAACCCTTCCACTTGACCAGGTACTGGAGTTTCCGTCTCGAAACACGAGAATCCAAAATCTTCTCCACCACATACTCCAACTTCCCCTCAACCAACACCGGGGCAGGAGGATCAACGGATGGAACCACAGGCGCCACGTATCTCCGCAATAACGACCTATGGAACACATTATGGATGGCAAAAGAAGCAGGAAGGGCCAAACGAAATGACACAGGATTGATAACCTCAGAAATCTTATACGGACCAATGAAACGAGGCTTAAACTTAGGAGAGGAAACCTTCATAGGAACATAACGAGACGACAACCAAACCAAATCCCCAACACGAAGTCGGGGACCCACACAGCGCCGGCGGTTAGCGAAACGTTGAGCCTTCTCCTGGGACAATGTCAAATTGTCCACCACATGAGTCCAAATCTGCTGCAACCTATCCACCACAGTATCTACACCAGGACAGTCCGAAGACTCAACCTGCCCCGAAGAGAAACGAGGATGGAAACCAGAATTGCAGAAAAACGGCGAAACCAAAGTAGCCGAGCTGGCCCGATTATTAAGGGCGAACTCAGCCAATGGCAAAAAGGACACCCAATCATCCTGATCAGCAGAAACAAAGCATCTCAGATATGTTTCCAAAGTTTGATTAGTTCGTTCGGTTTGGCCATTTGTCTGAGGATGGAAAGCCGAGGAAAAAGACAAATCAATGCCCATCCTTGCACAAAAGGATCGCCAAAACCTCGAAACAAACTGGGAACCTCTGTCAGAAACGATGTTCTCCGGGATACCATGTAAACGAACCACATGCTGGAAAAATAATGGCACCAAATCAGAGGAGGAAGGCAATTTAGACAAAGGTACCAAATGGACCATCTTAGAAAAGCGATCACAAACCACCCAAATGACCGACATCTTTTGAGAGACGGGGAGATCCGAAATAAAATCAATAGAAATATGCGTCCAGGGCCTCTTCGGGACCGGCAAGGGCAAAAGCAACCCACTGGCACGAGAACAGCAGGGCTTAGCCCGAGCACAAGTCCCACAGGACTGCACAAAAGAACGCATATCCCGTGACAAAGACAGCCACCAAAAGGATCTAGCCACCAAATCTCTGGTACCAAAGATTCCAGGATGCCCAGCCAACACTGAACAATGAATCTTAGAGATAACTCTACTAGTCCATCTATCAGGGACAAACAGTTTCTCCGCTGGGCAACGGTCAGGTCTATCAGCCTGAAATTTTTGCAGCACCCGCCGCAAATCAGGGGAGATGGCAGACAAAATTACCCCCTCTTTGAGAATACCCGCCGGCTCAGGAACACCCGGAGAGTCAGGCACAAAACTCCTTGACAGGGCATCAGCCTTCACATTCTTAGAGCCCGGAAGGTATGAAACCACAAAATCAAAACGGGAGAAAAATAACGACCATCGAGCCTGTCTCGGATTCAACCGTTTGGCAGACTCAAGATAAGTCAAATTCTTGTGATCTGTCAAGACCACCACGCGATGCTTGGCTCCTTCAAGCCAATGACGCCACTCCTCGAATGTCCACTTCATGGCCAACAACTCACGATTACCAACAAGATAATTACGCTCAGCAGGCGAAAACTTTCTAGAAAAGAAAGCACATGGCTTCATCACCGAGCCATCAGAACTTCTTTGCGACAAAACAGCCCCTGCTCCAATCTCAGAAGCATCAACCTCAACCTGAAACAGGAGCGAAACATCTGGCTGGCACAACACAGGGGCAGAAGAAAAACGACGCTTCAACTCCTGAAAAGCCTCTACAGCTGCAGAAGACCAATTGACCACATCAGCACCCTTCTTGGTTAAATCAGTCAACGGTTTAGCAACAGTAGAAAAATTAGCGATGAAGCGCCGATAAAAATTAGCAAAGCCCAGGAACTTTTGCAGGCTCTTCACAGATGTCGGCTGAGTCCAATCGTAAATGGCCTGGACTTTAACAGGGTCCATCTCGATAGTAGAAGGGGAAAAAATGAACCCTAAAAATGAAACCTTCTGAACTCCAAAGAGACACTTTGATCCCTTCACAAACAAGGAATTCGCACGAAAGACATGGAACACCATTCTGACCTGCTTCACATGAGACTCCCAATCATCCGAAAAAAACAAAATATCATCCAAATACACAATCAGGAATTTATCCAGGTACTCTCGGAAGATGTCATGCATAGAGGACTGAAATACTGATGGAGCATTAGAAAGCCCGAATGGCATAACCAGGTACTCAAAATGGCCCTCGGGCGTATTAAATGCTGTTTTCCATTCATCGCCTTGTTTAATACGCACAAGATTATACGCCCCTCGAAGATCTATCTTGGTGAACCAACTAGCCCCTTTAATACGAGCAAACAAATCAGACAGCAACGGCAAAGGATACTGAAATTTGACTGTAATTTTATTAAGAAGGCGGTAATCAATACAAGGTCTCAAAGAACCATCCTTCTTGGCCACAAAAAAGAACCCTGCTCCTAACGGTGATGACGACGGGCGAATATGGCCTTTCTCCAAGGATTCCTTTATATAACTCCGCATAGCGGCATGTTCTGGCACAGATAAAGTGAACAATCGGCCCATAGGAAACTTACTACCAGGAATCAAATTAATTGCACAATCGCAATCACTATGAGGAGGTAGGGCACTGGCTTTTGGCTCATCAAATACATCCCGATAATCCGACAAAAACTCTGGAACTTCAGAAGAAGTGGAAGACGAAATAGACAAAAATGGAACATCACCATGTACCCCCTGGCAACCCCAGCTGGACACAGACATAGATTTCCAGTCCAATACTGGATTATGAACCTGTAGCCAAGGCAACCCCAAAGTGACCACATCATGCAGATTATGCAACACCAGAAAGTGGATATCCTCCTGATGTGCAGGAGCCATGCACATGGTCAATTGGGTCCAGTACTGAGGCTTATTCTTGGCCAAAGGCGTAGCATCAATTCCTCTCAATGGAATAGGATACTGCAAGGGCTCCAAGAAAAAACCACAGCGCCTAGCATACTCCAAGTCCATCAAATTCAGGGCAGCGCCTGAATCCACAAAAGCCATAACAGAATAGGATGACAAAGAGCAAATCAGAGTAACTGACAATAGAAATTTAGACTGTACCGTACCAATGGTGGCAGACCTAGCGAACCGCTTAGTGCGCTTAGGACAATCGGAGAAAGCATGAGTGGAATCACCACAGTAAAAACATAGCCCATTCCGACCTCTGTGTTCTTGCCGTTCAGCTCTGGTCAAAGTCCTATCACATTGCATAGGCTCAGGCCCATGCTCAGATAGTACCGCCAAATGGTGCACAGCTTTACGCTCACGTAAGCGTCGATCGATCTGAATGGCCAAGGACATAGACTCATTCAGACCAGCAGGCATGGGAAATCCCACCATGATATCCTTAAGGGCTTCAGAGAGACCCTTTCTGAAGATTGCTGCCAGGGCGCATTCATTCCACTGAGTGAGCACAGACTACTTTCTAAACTTCTGACAATATATCTTCGCTTCATCCTGACCCTGACACAGAGCCAGCAAGATTTTCTCTGCCTGATCCACTGAATTAGGTTCATCATAAAGCAATCCAAGCGCCAGGAAAAACGCATCAACATCACGCAATGCCGGATCTCCTGGCGCAAGGGAAAATGCCCAGTCTTGAGGGTCACCACGTAACAAAGAAATAATGATCTTTACTTGTTGAACAGGGTCAACTGAGGAGCAGGGTTTCAAGGCAAGAAACAATTTACAATTATTTTTGAAATTCAAGAACTTAGATCTATCACCAAAAAACAAATCAGGAATTGGAATCCTAGGCTCTGACATCGGATTCTGAACCACAAAATCTTGAATGTTTTGTACCCTTGTAGTGAGATTATCCATCCAAGAGGACAGACCTTGAATAGCCATGTTTACACCTGTGTCCTGAACCACCCAGAGGTAAAGGGGAAAAGAGAGACAAAACACACTGCAAAGAAAAAAAATGGTCTCAGAATTTCTCTTATCCCTCTATTGAGATGCATTAGTACTTTGGGCCACCTGTACTGTTAAGACCTGGTGGTCAGGACAATAATGGACCTGGTGGTTAAGAGCACACGGAATGACCTGATAGTTACTGATAATAAAGGACGAGCTCTGGGACGTGGGAACTCTGCTGACCGCAATCCCTAATCCTATCAAACACACTAGAAATAGCCGTGGATTGCGCCTAACGCTCCCTATACAACTCGGCACAGCCTAAGGAACTAGCTAGCCCTGAAGATAGAAAAATAAAGCCTACCTTGCCTCAGAGAAATTCCCCAAAGGAAAAGGCAGCCCCCCACATATAATGACTGTGAGTAAAGATGAAAATACAAACACAGAGATTAAATAGATTTAGCAAAGTGAGGCCCGACTTACTGAACAGACCGAGGATAGGAAAGGTTACTTTGCGGTCAGCACAAAAACCTACAAAAAGACCACGCAGAGGGCACAAAAAGACCCTCCGCACCGACTCACGGTGCGGAGGCGCTCCCTCTGCGTCCCAGAGCTTCCAGCAAGCAAGACAACAATAAAAATAGCAAGCTGGACAAAACCAAAGAAATACAAGCTGGAACTTAGCTTCTGCTGGGAAGACAGGTCACAAGAACGATCCAGGAGTGAACTAGACCAATACTGGAACATTGACAGGTGGCATGGAGCAAAGATCTAAGTGGAGTTAAATAGAGCAGCCAGCTAATGAATTAACCTCGTCACCTGAGGAAGGAAACTCAGAAACACCCACCAGAGGAAGTCCATGGACAGAACCAGCCGAAGTACCATTCATGACCACAGGAGGGAGCCCGACAACAGAATTCACAACAAGGAGCCGAGGGTCATTAGCATATCCCATCGGATGCTATACAATCATGTGACTCCGTTCTTAAAGGGATAGTCTGGCCTTAGGCTATAAGTCCAGAAGCAGGCATTCATGTGACCGCAATTATGTGATTTGCATAATTCCGGCCACATTCCGACTAGACTATATCCAGACTCACTCAATACACTTGCAATGAGCAAGGCAGCACCCATCTAATCGATATGTGACCACATGTATACAAATCCCAGACTTGTGGTCACGCACCCACTGCTGGCACTGGAGAATCATGACGTGTGCGTGCTGTGAAGAGAACTAAACCCTTATAGATATTTTGCCTAAATCAGGTTCCAGATCTGATGACATTATCTGATTGGTTGCTATATGCAACTTCTCTAGGTATTCTCCAGCTAACACGTAGCATCAGATGACTTTTCACAATAGGCTCATGTGTGTGTGTACATGACTAATAACCCTATTATATGATTTGTATACTGCAATTTTCAAAAGTTTTTCTCGTGAGTTTTATTTTTAATTTAAAGTTGTCTCTGAGCTAGTGCATGGAAACTGCACTGCATTGTTTCCACATTGTCCAATTGCTTTCTCACCCTGAAGTGAAAGCCTGTATTCAATTTGACAAACAATAGAGCAGCAGAGAGACAAAACACCTCACTTGCTCTAATCCTCAGCCTCTCTGCAGCTAGAGAGGGATTACAGTTGACAACAGGCAGTGAACAGAAGTCACAAAAAAGGGAGACACCTAGTGGCAGGCACTTGAGTAATTTGTTAGACATAAGACAACATAACATTATCTACTAAATGAGGTTAAAGCCCAAGAAAAAAAAATAGCATATACCCTGTAGTAAGTAAATAAGTAAATTGTAATAGTGTATGTAAATGGGGTACTTAGTTAACACTATTTTGATTAAAAAAATGTAAAAGTCATCCCACGGAGACAAGGTGTACCCAATCGGGACGATCCTATCCTGTCTCTAATATTAGAACAGTATCTTGTATCTGCCGACTTCAATGTGAATAAGGGCAGAGCAGGACAAGAGCCTGACTGTTCAGACACCTGCCCGTGGGAAGCTATATAAAATAAATATCTATAAAAATCTACATAGCTTTCCACGGACAAGAGGCTGAACAGTGGGGCTCCTGTCCTGCTCTGCCCTTATTCACATTGAGGTCAGCTGACGCAATGTAAGGATTTATTTCTAGAGACAGTGGGATGATCAAAATAGCGTTAACTAAGCACCCTGTTATTTACATGTACTATTACTATTTACTTAGAATCATAGAATGTTAGCGTTGGAAGGGACCTCCAGGGTCATCGTGTCCAACCCCCTGCTCAATGCTGGATTCACTAAACCATCTCAGACAGATGTCTGTCCAGCCTGTTTGAAGACGTCCATTGAAGGAGAACTCACCACCTCTCGTGGCCGCCTGTTCCACTCATTGATCATCCTCACTCAAGTTTTTTCTAATATCTAATCTGTATCTTCTCTTGTATGTTTCTCGTGTTTCCATGAGCAAAAGAGAACAAACATGATCCCTCTACATTGATTGATTGATCCCTTTGAGATATTTGTAGACAGCTATTCAGTCTCATCTTAGTCTTCTTTTTTGCAAGATAAACATTACCAGATCCTTTAACCGTTCCTCATAGGACATTGTTTGTAGTCCGCTCACCATCCTGGTAGCTTTTCTCTAAATTGCTCCAGTTTTTCAATGTCTTTTTTAAAATGTGGTGCCCAGAACTGGAGACAGTATTCCAGATGAGTCCTCACCAATGAGGAGTAGATGGGGATAATTATTCACATGATCTAGACTCTAAGCTTCTCTTAATACATCCTAGAACTGTGTTTTCCTTTTTTGCTTTTGCATCACACTGTTAACTCACTTGCAGTCTGTGATTTATTAGTAAGTGTCTTTTTCACACGTGCTGTTGCTTAGTTCTATTCCTCCCATTCTGTAGATGTAATTTTTGTTTTTCTTGCCCAGATGTAGAATCTTGCATTTCTCCCTGTTAAATATCATTCTATTAGTCGCTGTCCATTGTTTGAGCTTATCTAGATTCTTCTGAATCCTTTTTTCACTACACGGTATATGCATATTTTTTTTCTTCGGTTAGGTGTGAACGTGCTCTTACACCTTGCACATATACCAATTTATATTCCAGCTTATTTTTAAATTAAAGGTGTCTGAAAGTACAGTGACTATTTAAAAGGAACACTCAAATAAATGACAGGGAGTGAGGAGCTGGTGCATAACGCTTCCTTCTAATGCCAGTGTCATACATCGCCTCCTCAGGTTCTGCACTTGGCATTACACAGTTGATTTGTTTGGCTAAAACAGTTCTTGTGCAAAAAAAATGAAGGAACTATTGCATCCATGCACTCTGTAGGGCAAAGCAAATATCTGCTGAAGAGCAATCATGTCTGGTATCTATAGTACATCTTATAGACCTGTCATTTGGTTCAATGTTTATATCCTTTACCTTCTGTGCAATGAATAAAAACATTTGTTTTAAATAAGTAATGATGTTTCTTTGCATAACAGCAGTTTTACCAAAAGTGGTGCAAGGGTTAAATCACGAGGATACTTCCCTGTCACCTTGAGTTATCAGTGTTACATCTGCCGTCTTGATAAAGAGCAATTTACCTTGAAAACTGAGATTTCCCAAAGCTAATAAATCACTGCTGTTCCTGGTGAACAGTGAGGAGCAGAGCAATGCAATAGATGTCAACAACAGAGTGGAGTATTTCACAGCAGACTGTCCCATTTGGGATTGAGTTTCCTAATAATGTCACAAGGGACAATCTAAGTGCCAGGGAAAAATATGGGGAAGTAATGGATCAAAGGCTTGATAGGGACGGATCCGGTAACATTTGGTCTAATATGATGCGTGTAAGTTGAAAATGAGACACCATCTTAGATCACGGGTGGCCACACACAATACTATTGTAAAGTATCCATGCCCCCTCACGAGTCACAAAAATGGGGATGTGGCTGGGTGTGTGTGCTGCTGTTATTGTAGTGATGGACTTCTGAAGACCTCATACATGGCAGGCCAGGACCAGATGGAATGGACTTGCTGCACCAATGCATCTTCAGCTCCCCATAGGGCAACTCATGTCCCAACCTGGCCATCTTCTCTTGGAGGGGCATCAAGTCTAGCTACTCTAGCTTTTTATCTAGTATAGATAATCATTTGCTTAAGGGTACCGTCACACACTGCCATTTCGATCGCTACGACGGTACGATTCGTGACGTTCCAGCGATATCGTTACGATATCGCTGTGTCTGACACGCAGCAGCGATCAGGGATCCTGCTGAGAATCGTACGTCGTAGCAGATCGTTTAGAACTTTCTTTCGTCGCTGGATCTCCCGCTGGCATCGCTAGATCGGTGTGTGTGACACCGATCTAGCGATGCGATCTAGCGATGCGTTCGCTTGTAACCAGGGTAAACATCGGGTTACTAAGCGCAGGGCCTCGCTTAGTAACCCGATGTTTACCCTGGTTACAAGCATAAAACTAAAAAAAAACAAACAGCACATACTTACATTCTGGTGTCCGTCAGGTCCCTTGCCGTCTGCTTCCCGCACTCAGTGACTGCCGGCCGTAAAGTGAAAGCAGAGCACAGCGGTGACGTCACCGCTGTGCTGTGCTTTCACTTTCACTTTACAGCCGGCAGTCAGTGAGTGCGGGAAGCAGACGGCAAGGGACCTGACGGACACCAGAATGTAAGTATGTGCTGTTTGGTTTTTTTTACGCTGGTAACCAGGGTAAACATTGGGTTACTAAGCGCGGTCCTGCGCTTAGTAACCCGATGTTTACCCTGGTTACCCGGGGACCTCGGCATCGTTGGTCGCTGGAGAGCTGTCTGTGTGACAGCTCCCCAGCGACCACACTACGATTTACCTACGATCATGGCCAGGTCATATCGCTGGTCATGATCGTAGGTAAATCGTATAGTGTGACGGTACCCTAAGACTTCCTTGCCTTAGATGAAGAATCCTTCCTTCAACTTAGTCCTTGTTTTAAGCTTCCTTGCCTAAGATAAGGAACCAGTCTTACGCTTAGTCCTTGCTAGACCCGTAAATTCAGCACCTAAGTTCTGGCTTCTCTTCAGAACAAGCTATCCAATATGGCCTCTGTCTCTTGGCACACAAACCCCTGTATTACTGCAGTTCTGCAAGCAACAGGACCATAGGTCTATTCACTTCTCAATACTTTCAATATATGCCTAACAACAAGAAACCGAATTCCCTTGTGCCCACATAACTCCTTCCATCCTGGGATGGCTCTAATAGGTAACCCTGTCAGAAGCTAACCCACTGTTGTAGAACACAAACCAAATAAAACAACATTTAAAATTTGGCAATGCATTATATAACCATAACATCTTCAAGGGGGTATGGGCAACTTCTCTACTACTTTACACCGTGAATGTTCTAAAGTTGAGATGGAGTTATTACTCCCTATAAAGGGTATTCCTATGCTGAACATTTATAACGTATCTACAGGATATGTCTATGTGATTGGTGATGGTCCTCGATGATGGTCTTGTCGATCAGTAGAAAGGAAGTTGTCCATATGCTTGATTTCTATGGAACTGGTCAACTGTGCGTGCCAATGACAGCAGACCACGAGACTGCTATGGGGCCTGTGAGCTAGATGGTCACCACCTTCTGCCTTGTGCTTGGTCAGCCTATTTCTAATGACATCTGCCAATATACAGCAGAAAACGGGAGGAATAATGTGGTTCTTATCCCATTCCAAACCTTGCGAATTTCAGCTGTTTTACACAACATACTCCTGCTGGTAACTTCTGCAGTCGGAGTTAGGTCTGACATCTTCAGGTCAACCCCTTGGCTGCCGTGGTGAACACCAATCATGGCATCTAAGTGGTTAAGCAGGGGGAGGGCCTCTGTCACTCCCATTGGGTCATCGCAACAAAATTGCACGAACCTGATGGCGTGGTCATTGGCAGTCAAGGTTCCCACTTAGACCTTCACAATAGGATCTCAGATTTCTATGTACACCCCTGGTGCTATTTTCGGAGTGGCCATAAAAGTACAGGCACAGCCAATACTTCATTCCTGGCAGAATTAGACAGGGCCCATTCTGTGGACTTACCGTAAATGTCTTTGTTGAACAAACTCATTACATAGATGTCCACTGTTCAAATCCCAAACTTTTTCAAGCCAGAGAATCCCAAAATCATTAGAGATCCCGCTGATAAACTGTTGATCATATGGATGACAGGTTTGACTGTAATGGTTGCATCATCAATGGGTGTTTCAGAGGGTGAAAATAGTGAAGGATTGGTGGGGATAGCCACCAATACTGATATAAAGCCAAGCGTTCCCAAAAGGTGGGCACCTGGACAAATATATGAATATTAATTACCTGATTCTTTAAAGCAGCTTTGAGTATCTTCCAATATTGGGATCTAATCCGTGGACCTTCAGAGACTCCAAGTTGCGCACTATTTTTCTTTCTTGCCGTTCTTGAAAAAGCCATAACTTTATTTTTTCATCGACTTAGCCAAAGGAGGGCCTGTTTGTTGCGGGGTTAATTTTAGATTTGAAAGACACCGTTCACATTATCTTATGCTATATGGGAAAAAAAGGGGAAAAAAAATCCTCGTGAGCTGAAATGGCAAAAAAAATGTGTGTGTTTTGTTTATAAGACGTTTAGAGATCAGTATAAGTGCCCTGCCAACATAATTCTCCAGGTCAATCCAATTACGGGATATCAATTAAATTTTTTGTTTTTTTACTAGGCCAGTGGCTAGAAAAAATTCTGAACTTAAATCAATTTTTTTTTTTTTTTTAATGTCACCATTTTCCGAGAACCATATATATTTTTTTTAATTTCTGTCGCTAGGGCTGTATGAAGGCTTGATTTTTGCATGCCGAGCTGACGATTTATTGATACTATTTGGGGGTGCATTGTGCAATTTGATTGTTTTGTTGAATTTTTTGTAGGCGTTGAGGTGACGAAAAAAAAAAAACGATAATTATAGTTAGACTTTTTATCTTTTATGATGAAACGTACGGTTTAAACAAAAGTTTCATACACTGGACTTTTATGGATGGGAAGCTTTTGAGTTTTTAGATTTTTTTCATCAAAAATTATATTCTGCCTGTATGAGAGGCCTGTATGAGAACAATATACCGCAATTCTTCAAGAGATCTAATCACGGTCTGACATGACAAGTACGGGGACCTTCAGCAAGCCCCCCGGCTGCGATAGTGACACATCGGTATCATGCAATCACGTTGGGTGGGGTGATGGGTGCCCAAAATGGACCCCCGGGTAGGATCGTGTAGCTTAAATGGCACTGTAAGTGATTGACAGCTGCCTATAAGTGGCAGCAGTGATGGTGGTAGCTGCAAATGTTGCTGTTGGAAGCAGATGCTGGCTGTGTAATATGGCCGTCATCTGCACCGAGTGGAGCCGACTCATCTACTGAGCTCACACCGCACACCACAATAGTTTCAATGGTGAATATATCACACAGAGTATTAAGAGGTTAACGGGAATAGTTCATAAGAAAATAACATATTGTTTAATTACATTTTTTTCATCTTATTTGCGTTTAAGAATTTAATGATTTTACTAAATTCCTATATCTGTATTTCCACCTGAGCATCACTATAATTTGGTGCTTCCCGTTCTGTAGAAATCACTTCTCAGCAATCATCTCATTATCATCATAGCAGGTAGGATAACAATGAGAGGTAACACATGATCCATCACATATAACAGATGATGTCACAGCTCACCGCCTCCACCCTCTCTGCACAATGGCTTCTGCACAGATCACAGAGCATGCCCAGAAAACTCTCTCATAGAAATCAATGAGTCGCTTATAAAGTATTACCATCTATGGTCTTTGTGACTGTTATAAAGCATATTCATAAATGCCATTAATGAAAGATCAAGCAAGATGCACAGAAAACAGAATACAACAAAATAAAAAATAATGCAACAATTAAAGTGATACATTTCCTTTAAAAGATAACTTTAACTGCATGAGAAGAATTTTCTGTTGGGTTGTTGGAATGTAATATTTTGGAAAAATAAATTATCTAGATAAAGGATTTACAGATACTGCAGCAAAATGGTAGAATACTTTTATTGAAAGTTGCTTAAAGAGAATTGGTCATCAGGTTTGTTTTTGCTAACTCATCTGACAGCAGCATAATACAGAGACCCTGATTCCAGCGACGTATCACTTACTGAGCTGCTTGCTTTATCTGCGAGAGACTTAGCGGTCCTCTAAAGGCTGAGTGCTGTATAACCCCGCCCATTCCCCTGATTGGCAGCTTTCTGCCTATGCACAGTTTACACTGAAAGTTGCCAATCAGTGCTGGTGGGCAGGGTTATACAGGGCTCAGGAAAATGGTAGCAGGTTTACTAGTTTTCTAGTGATAATCTCGTGCTGATACAAGTGATTTTATCAAAACAACAGCAGGCAGCCCAGTAAGCGATACATTGCTGGTTTCAGGGTTAATGGCGATGATTATGGCTTACAGCCAATGAAAAAGCCAAAAGTCTTTATACTTTATAAGACCACTTTATAACACACTTTATAACACCAGCTTGAAAAAATGATTTTATCATCCAAAATGTTGGCCTACTGCATGCTCGCAAACGCCAGAAGCCTGACAAACAAGATGGAAGAACTAGAAGCAGAAATATCTACAGGTAACTTTGACATAGTGGGAATAACCGAGACATGGTTAGATGAAAGCTATGACTGGGCAGTTAACTTACAGGGTTACAGTCTGTTTAGAAAGGATCGTAAAAATCGGAGAGGAGGAGGGGTTTGTCTCTATGTAAAGTCTTGTCTAAAGTCCACTTTAAGGGAGGATATTAGCGAAGGGAATGAGGATGTCGAGTCCATATGGGTTGAAATTCATGGAGGGAAAAATGGTAACAAAATTCTCATTGGGGTCTGTTACAAACCCCCAAATATAACAGAAAGCATGGAAAGTCTACTTCTAAAGCAGATAGATGAAGCTGCAACCCATAATGAGGTCCTGGTTATGGGGGACTTTAACTACCCGGATATTAACTGGGAAACAGAAACCTGTGAAACCCATAAAGGCAACAGGTTTCTGCTAATAACCAAGAAAAATTATCTTTCACAATTGGTGCAGAATCCAACCAGAGGAGCAGCACTTTTAGACCTAATACTATCTAATAGACCTGACAGAATAACAAATCTGCAGGTGGTTGGGCATTTAGGAAATAGCGACCACAATATTGTACAGTTTCACCTGTCTTTCACTAGGGGGACTTGTCAGGGAGTCACAAAAACATTGAACTTTAGGAAGGCAAAGTTTGACCAGCTTAGAGATGCCCTTAATCTGGTAGACTGGGACAATATCCTCAGAAATGAGAATACAGATAATAAATGGGAAATGTTTAAGAACATCCTAAATAGGCAGTGTAAGCGGTTTATACCTTGTGGGAATAAAAGGACTAGAAATAGGAAAAACCCAATGTGGCTAAACAAAGAAGTAAGACAGGCAATTAACAGTAAAAAGAAAGCATTTGCACTACTAAAGCAGGATGGCACCATTGAAGCTCTAAAAAACTATAGGGAGAAAAATACTTTATCTAAAAAAATAATTAAAGCTGCCAAAAAGGAAACAGAGAAGCACATTGCTAAGGAGAGTAAAACTAATCCCAAACTGTTCTTCAACTATATCAATAGTAAAAGAATAAAAACTGAAAATGTAGGCCCCTTAAAAAATAGTGAGGAAAGAATGGTTGTAGATGACGAGGAAAAAGCTAACATATTAAACACCTTCTTCTCCACGGTATTCACAGTGGAAAATGAAATGCTAGGTGAAATCCCAAGAAACAATGAAAACCCTATATTAAGGGTCACCAATCTAACCCAAGAAGAGGTGCGAAACCGGCTAAATAAGATTAAAATAGATAAATCTCCGGGTCCGGATGGCATACACCCACGAGTACTAAGAGAACTAAGTAATGTAATAGATAAACCATTATTTCTTATTTTTAGTGACTCTATAGCGACAGGGTCTGTTCCGCAGGACTGGCGCATAGCAAATGTGGTGCCAATATTCAAAAAGGGCTCTAAAAGTGAACCTGGAAATTATAGGCCAGTAAGTCTAACCTCTATTGTTGGTAAAATATTTGAAGGGTTTCTGAGGGATGTTATTCTGGATTATCTCAATGAGAATAACTGTTTAACTCCATATCAGCATGGGTTTATGAGAAATCGCTCCTGTCAAACCAATCTAATCAGTTTTTATGAAGAGGTAAGCTATAGACTGGACCACGGTGAGTCATTGGACGTGGTATATCTCGATTTTTCCAAAGCGTTTGATACCGTGCCGCACAAGAGGTTGGTACACAAAATGAGAATGCTTGGTCTGGGGGAAAATGTGTGTAAATGGGTTAGTAACTGGCTTAGTGATAGAAAGCAGAGGGTGGTTATAAATGGTATAGTCTCTAACTGGGTCGCTGTGACCAGTGGGGTACCGCAGGGGTCAGTATTGGGACCTGTTCTCTTCAACATATTCATTAATGATCTGGTAGAAGGTTTACACAGTAAAATATCGATATTTGCAGATGATACAAAACTATGTAAAGCAGTTAATACAAGAGAAGATAGTATTCTGCTACAGATGGATCTGGATAAGTTGGAAACTTGGGCTGAAAGGTGGCAGATGAGGTTTAACAATGATAAATGTAAGGTTATACACATGGGAAGAGGGAATCAATATCACCATTACACACTGAACGGGAAACCACTGGGTAAATCTGACAGGGAGAAGGACTTGGGGATCCTAGTTAATGATAAACTTACCTGGAGCAGCCAGTGCCAGGCAGCAGCTGCCAAGGCAAACAGGATCATGGGGTGCATTAAAAGAGGTCTGGATACACATGATGAGAGCATTATACTGCCTCTGTACAAATCCCTAGTTAGACCGCACATGGAGTACTGTGTCCAGTTTTGGGCACCGGTGCTCAGGAAGGATATAATGGAACTAGAGAGAGTACAAAGGAGGGCAACAAAATTAATAAAGGGGATGGGAGAACTACAATACCCAGATAGATTAGCGAAATTAAGATTATTTAGTCTAGAAAAAAGACGACTGAGGGGCGATCTGATAACCATGTATAAGTATATAAGGGGACAATACAAATATCTCGCTGAGGATCTGTTTATACCAAGGAAGGTGACGGGCACAAGGGGGCATTCTTTGCGTCTGGAGGAGAGAAGGTTTTTCCACCAACATAGAAGAGGATTCTTTACTGTTAGGGCAGTGAGAATCTGGAATTGCTTGCCTGAGGAGGTGGTGATGGCGAACTCAGTCGAGGGGTTCAAGAGAGGCCTGGATGTCTTCCTGGAGCAGAACAATATTGTATCATACAATTATTAGGTTCTGTAGAAGGACGTAGATCTGGGTATTTATTATGATGGAATATAGGCTGAACTGGATGGACAAATGTCTTTTTTCGGCCTTACTAACTATGTTACTATGTTACTATGTTACTGAAATGTATGTTCAGTAAATAATAATAATATTTTTATTTCTATAGCGCCGACAGATTATTCAGCACTTTACATTTCAGAGGGGACTTGTACGGACAATAGACATTACAGCATAACAGAAATACAGTTCAAAACAGATACCAGGAGGAATGAGGGCCCTGCTCGCAAGCTTACAAACTATGAGGAAAAGGGGAGACACGAGGTGGATGGTAACAATTGCTTTAGTTATTCGGACCAGCTATAGTGTAAGGCTCAGGTGTTCATGTAAAGCTGCATGAACCAGTTATCAGCCTAAGTATGTAACAGTACAGACACAGAGGGCTATTAACTGCATAAAGTGTATGAGAACATGATGCGAGGAACCTGATTATGGTAAAAATTTTGGATGGGCAACACAGGGATAGGTTAATGCATTGAGGCGGTAGGCCAGTCTGAACAAATGCGGTTTTAGTACACGCTTAAAACTGTAGGGATTGGGGATTAATCATATCAACCTGGGTAGTGCATTCCACAGAATTGGCGCAGCACGTGTAAAATCTCGGAGACGGGAGTGGGAGGTTCTGATTATTGATTATTGAGGATGTTAACCTCAGGTCATTAGCAGAATGGAGGGCACGGGTAGGGTGGTAGACTGAGACCAGAGACGAGATGTAGGGAAACTTCACACTAGGTCCCAGACTCTGGAGGAAGAGTGGAGAGGCCACAATCCAAGCTGCTGGAGGTCTAGTGTGAAGTCTCCACAATCAGTGATGGTTTGGGGAGCCATGTCATCTGCTGGTGTAGGTCCACTGAGTTTTATCAAGACCAAAGTCAGCGCAGTCGTCTACCAGGAAATATTAGAGCACTTCATGCTTCCCTCTGCGGACAAGCTTTTTGGAGATGGAAATGTAATTCTCCAGCAGGACTTGGCACCTGTCCACACTGCCAAAAGTACCTATACCTGGTTTACAAACAACAGTATCACTGTGCTTGATTGGGCAGCAAACTCGACTGACCTTAACCCCACAGAGAATCTATGGGGTATTGTCTATAGGAAGATGAGACACCAGACCCAATAATGCAGACGAGCTGAAAGCTGCTATCAAAGCAACCTGGGCTTCCATAACACCTCAGCAGCGCCACAGGCTGATCGCCTCCATGCCACGCCGCATTGATGCAGTAATTGATAAAAAAGGAGCCCGACCAAGTATTGAGTGCATTTACTGGATGTACATTATAGTAGGACAACATTTTGAATTTTAAAATCATTTTTCAAGCTGGTGTTATATAGTATTCTAATTTACTGAGATAATGACTTTTGGGTTTTCACTGGCTGTAAGCCATAATCATCAACATTAACAGAAATAAACACTTGACATAGATCACACTGTTTGTAATGACTCTATATAATATACGAGTTTCACTTTTCGTATTGAAGAACTGAAATAAATTAACTTTTTGATGATATTCTAATTTTGTGAGAATCACCTGTGTATCATCTTTAGCCCCCCCCCCCAGCAATATATTCTCTAAATGATGACATCTGTAGCTGGTGTGAAGCGTCATAGTTTCCATTTAATAGGATTTCAGCGTGAATCAAACACCTTTCATAATTTACTTTCCACATTGATTCCTATTGACTCATAAAAGCCCAGCAATCTGGCATCATAATCACATTATTACTCCCCTACGTCAGTCAGATCTGCACGGTTTACGTCCACTGGATTTCCGTTAGGCTTAATGCATCGGTGACGGGGGCACCATCGAAGATGCGATAAGATCATCGCTGTCAAAATTATCAGGCGCCATCATATCTCACAAAGTAAATCCCTTGCGATAACTACTTTAGCTGATTCTTCATCTACTTCCCAGGAGACTGATAAGATAATTATCAAGTTGCCTGTTCGGTCTATGTCATCGGGCTGCTTTTTTCCTTTGCATTATCTTTATAGACTCCAAGAATAAAGTCAATCATGTGATTACATGATTGGGCCGGATTTACAGAAAGAGCTGATCTTTTTTGACTCCGTGATCTAGCTATGGGCAACTTTGACATGGTAAAACTGATTTGCATGTGGTTACCTTTAATTTATAAAATCGGACTAGTTTTCAGTCTGCAATCTTTACAGATTTTCAGACGACCGATATCCAGTTGGGAACCAGATTGAAATTTCAGATTTTTCTCTGTGGGAGTATCCCTTCCAGTAATACAGGCTGGATGTGATGTCTATGTATGTCAGCACAGCTTCTATCCTGCACTTATTTCCTCTTGATGTGATTTCCTTTTTTTTCAAATGTTTTATAGACTTGTTTTCTCTGCCCTTCCTCTCAAAGGGTAGAGAGGAGGGACACTTTGACGTAACGTCCTCTTTTCTTAACTTCTAAGTATTATCTTCAGATTTGTGCACTGGGAGGACATAAAATGTACAAAGTAAAGAAGCAGTAGTAAAAATGGTGTGGCGGACAATAATTGGCAGATATACCTTTGACCTCAAGGTTTTGAGCCTCTTTGGAACATCCTGTAATTTCTTAAGTTTCATGGGGGTTAGATCAAAACACCCTCCACATGCTCGGCCTCCTAATTACCCTTCAGTCTGAATGTTTAACTTGTGCCTCTTAATTGCTCGGAGAGTTAACAAGCCCTTGGCCCCTAGTTTTATGTGACATTCATTGCGGTGTTGCACACAATTGAACTGGCTAAAAGTGACATTTGTCCAAGTTTCTTCCGTTTACTGCTTTAGGCCATGTCCCTATTACTTGTCCCCAATTGCACAGATCTATACATTTTGCTTACAGGTGGATCTGCTGAATAATGGGATCATCTACTAATATCAGTAAGTGACCTTCAAATATCTCTGTAGGACGGAGCCAAGAATCTACAGAAAGAGCATAAGGATAGATCATGATTTTGATGCAGATTTTGCAAATTATTTTAAGTCCAAAATTAATTTTGAAATAGTAGAATGTAGCAGAAGGCTCATGTAAGAAGCCATTACACATTCCTAACGCTCATTCCCAATTATTATTCCGTGTAAACATGCAGCAGATGACCGTTCGTTTGGTTGATAATTTGAAGGGAATAGTTTTTGCTATGCAATCAGTAGGAGATAGTGGCTTAAACACAGAATTCGGGGATGTGTCACTTATCAAGCTGTGTGCTGTTTACTTACAATGAAGGTTTTATCACTAAGTCATTAACATTGCTGTGATTAGCTTCCTCTTCCATGTCGTGTGACTCCACCCCTTCCTGTGATAAGCAGCTCCCTTTCAATAGACACTATACATACAGAGCTGGTGTTGGCTGGGTTAGCTGCGGCGTGGGTGGCATTAGCTTTTTCAGCTTTGTTGCATTCTACATCTAAGAACGCGGATTGTGTGGCAACTTCTGCACCCTGAAAATTAAGTGACACATTGCTGGAATCAGGAAATCTGCCCCTACATTATGCTGCTCTCAGATGAGGTAGCAAAAACCTGCTGACAGATTCCCTTTAATAGTCCGCATGAAGAAACCACTGTTGGCTGTACATTGCCAGATGTTAATCAGGGATGTGCAGCCGATAATACATTGGTTCTGTCCATGAAGCATGTATGTTAACGAGTATTCTGTGCCCCATACAGTTTTGTTAAGCCTTGTGGACAGGTCCATGAGCAATCAAAAAACAACATATGCAGTGGATTGCAGGCCCGGCAGGCGGAGGTTCTGAGTTCCGGCATGAGCCTGTGCACAGATCGCTGTCTGGGCACAATGGAGAGTCTTTTTACAGACAAGAAGCATAGCCCAAACGGTGAACGATGATAGCATAAACATTTCATTCACATGTCCTATGCACAGCGCCGGACTGGGGTGCCAAGGGTCCACCAGTAACATTGGGTCTGGTGGCCCATTATTCAGCTACAAGAAATATTGCATTACCCTCGTTCACAAATTTGCCAGTTTCTATATAATAATAAAGGAGGTAGCTTGTTATATAAAGGTTGAGATGATTCCCTTTTCTGTACACAGTGAAACAAATGTATTGTGCCAGCTACTTCTCCTATAGGTGGAGAGTCCATTCCTGCATGTGGGGCCCACCGGAGGATTTTCCTGTTCTCCGGTGGGCCAGTCCGAGTCTGCATGGAAATAAAGTTTTCTAAAATCAGGGGGGAAAAAAATGAACGGCATCATTTCTGATGGTTCTTGCGTGACATGGGGTTCACATTACTGTTCCATAACAACCTTGTACCCGGATACTGGCACTGAATGGCGTCACAGAAGAGGGAATACTGAACATATAATGTGCTTGTATGTCGGACATATCCACTTCCGGCACTGACATATATCGGCATTCTAGTGTCAGGTAAGACAAGATTGCAGGCGATTAAATCATTGTGTAAGTAACCGTCGCTCCGATTCCTGGGGTGATTGTCTTAACAAGCCCTTCACTGACACAGTGTATACTAGGAATTATTCCGAGTAAGGCCTCGGTCGCACCAGTGCCCATTATAGTCTATGGGACGGTTCACGTCTTGTTTTCCTTTTTTCACGGACCATGTGTCCATGCAAAACTCATGGAGACATCCGTGAAAAACATGGATGGCACTGATGGTAAAAATGGACACACACAGACCAAACCCCGCGGGTATCCGACAGACTGCGCGAGTCTTAAAGCAGCTCCCTTGATGAATCCTGGTGGAGGAAGCGCATAGCGAAATAATGGAGTCAAGATTGATACTGGGTCGGGGGTGAATTGCGCTTGTAAGGGTGGGAGTCGATGGGACCGTAGGAACCAGTGAGGCTGGAAATACGGTAAGTGGGTAAAAATCCACACTGCCAATGGTCCATAAAGGAGTAGGAGACCTGAATAGTAGAAATGCAGCTTTATTTTGTCAACGCGTTTCGAGACAAACATACTTCATCACGACAGAGATCACAGTGGTTTGTCCTGTTGAAGTTTACTTCGAAATGTGTGTGGATTTTTACTCTCTTATTTCCAGCCTCAATAGTTCCTCCATCTTGTGGATCTGCAGCTACATAATTCTAAGCTGATACCGGAATTGTGACTCCAGGTGAGAATAAGTCGCTTTTAGCTCCTCATTTTCCACTCGGATATTGTCTCTCCCTTTACTACTCCCTTAACCATATATTTGTCACAACCTATGTGCATTTAGGATCCTCCTCATCTATGGGACTGAACGGTTGGGATATCCGGATCAGATAGATGGGTGAGACCGTTCTGTTACTGTTGATAAAATTACACATCATCACTGTGATATGTTAGGAACTTATGGCTGATTTGGGAATGTTTGAGATTGACGTCCACCCACTGTTGGTTACCCTAACCCCACTGATCCACCTTTGATGGTCGCTGCATGCTTGGCAGATAGGCTTTGGGATTTTCACCTTCTGGCAGTTGGTGATTTTTGGGAGATTTTGAGCCGTCCCATTCTTGATGGATTCCTCAACCCCTTATCCCGTTTTCATACATAACACACATTGTAGTTGATAACTATACACACCATTGTGTCCTATATATCTTATTGATATCCTAACTATTAGATCTTTATCTAATGGATCACTTTTGGCTGGATTTCCCCCTCCATATGATCACATGGCGACGCCGGCAATAATCGACAGCACGAAAGTGAAGAGAAGGATCAGCTCCAGGGTTTCCATAGTGTAAAGTTATATTTCGCGACATTTAGGAACGGATTGGATTTCAGGGTGGCAGAATGCATAGTAATAAATGAGGCTTTCATATTTTATGGCAGATTCTCCCTAAGCCTCTCCGTGCCATGCAGTAAAGGACAGAGATAATTCGTCACCATAATGTCCTCTGCAACAACTGTATACATAATGCCAGCCGTCCATGCGAATGTCACAGAAGTATTTAATATCAACTGTGATCAGAATTCATCTAAATGTGGCCATTTAATACGTTATATAATATTAAATATACAATATGTATACATAATTATATTTGTGGCCATTTAATACGTTATATAATATTAAATATGTAGTATATATACATAATTATATTTGCGACCATTTAGTACGTTATATAATATTAAATATATATACATAATTATATTTGTGGCATTTAATACGTTATATAATATTAAGTATATAATATATATACATTATTATATTTGTGACACTTAATACGTTATATAATATTAAGTATATAATATATACATAATTATATTTGTGGCTATTTAATACGTCATATAATATTAAATATAAAATATATATACATAATTATATTTGTGGCATTTAATACGTTATATAATATTAAATATATATTATATACATAATTATATTTGTGGCCATTTAATACGTTATATAATATTAAATATATAATATATATACATAATTATATTTGTGGCCATTTAATACATTATATATTATTAAATATACAATATATATATACATAATTATATTTGTGGCCATTTAATACATTATATACTATTAAATATACAATATATATATACATAATTATATTTGTGGCATTTAATACGTTATATAATATTAAATAGATAATATATACATAACAATATTTGTGGCATTTAATACGTTATATAATATTAAATATATACATAATTATATTTGTGACATTTAATAAGTTATATAATATTAAATATATACATAATTATATTTGTGACATTTAATAAGTTATATAATATTAAATATATATTATATACATAATTATATTTGTGGCCGTTTAATACGTTATATATTTTTTATGTGGCCATTTAACACATATAATATTAAATATATAATATATAATTGTATTTATGTGGCCATTTAATAAGTTATACAATAATAAATATATATATATACCGTATATTAAATGGCCATTTGCGGCCATTTAATACGGTTACGCTTAGCAGAGAATGTGAACGGAGACTGAAGAAAACCCCATACAAAAGCTGACCCCATAACCAGACATGGGTTTCTGGTAAAAAGTTCTTTACTCGTGATGGTAAACCTGACTCACAGTCCAATAATGCTCGGAGGCAAATTCACTTCAATACCGGATGATGCGCTGGAAATGAGGGGAAACTGTGCCGTCTCCACCTGTATCCCAACAGCTGGTTCAGGCAGTGATCACGTAACATTGCTATATTTCTGCAAAACGTCTCGCTGACATCCCGTCACCCAGACGATCAAAGGGGTTTTCTGGTATATTAAAAAAAAAAATCCTATATCCTACTGTGGCATTTTGATTTTAAATAAGGAGGTCTCCTGTTTAGGACCTTAGGACCCCGGCAAACCGAAAGTCTCACACTGGAGGACCCGGCGCATCCATGTCTTATATCAATAGCCCAATGAGGTCGCTGAGGATTGTGTAATGCTTATTTTGTCCAGCGGAGGCACTGCAGGGAAATTGAACACTTGCTGACAAACCCTCCCACGGATTAAAACGTGATCCCGGGGATCAAGAACGATCACCTGTAAGAGGACCAGTCTAAAAATAAATAAAAGTACTGTAGCTAATAGTTAAACCAGATCCTGGGAAATCTCAGTAATAAGTCTGGTAGGAGATGAATACTGGATATTTCTTACCGTTTCTGGAGTCCTGTAAAGCAGAACATATCCCACTCGTAGGACTCCTCAAAACTTCAGGAGACCTAAAAAGGTGGGAAGCAATCCCTCTAAGGGTTGTAATAACAATTGGTTATCACTTAAAGGGAATCGGTCAGCAGATTTTAGGCCCCTACTCTGAGAGCAGCATAATGTATGAGCAAAAATCCTGATTACTGTGATGTGTCACTTACTAGGCTGGCTGCTGTAGTTTTAATAAAATCACTGTTTTATTAGCAGGAGATTATCAATAGAAGACTAGTAAAATTGCCGCCATGTAGTCCGTTATATTCATGAGGTCTATATATCCCAGTCCCCAACACTTATTGGCTGCTTTCTGCCTATGCACAGTGTAAACAGAAAGCTGTCAATCAGTGGTATGGGCGGGGCTATACAAAGATCTACATTCAGAGATGGTAGATCTGAAGCAGAAGAAGTGGTGATTTTATCAAAATGACAGCAAGCAGCCCAGTAAGTGATACATAGCTGGAATCACGGTGTCTGTCTCTATATTATGCTGCTGTCAGATGGGGTAGCAAAAACTTGGTGACAGATTCCCTTTAAGTTTCCTAGAAATAGATGTCGATATCTGGACAAGTGTCCTTTTAAAAATGAATCAGCCCTTGGATACAATGTGTCACCACTTTCTGTGTCTCCGTGCCAAGAGTTTGGTTATGGCTATGATAAAAAAAAAAAAAATAGTTCCAACCTTACAGAAAGAAAACGCTGCCTGAAATCAGTGGGTGCAATGCACCAAGTCGACCTCTAGGGGCAGTGTTTCTCCTGGCATTAACCACATTTCTATTCTCTCCTGGATCCAGACTACCTGTCCTAGTTCTTCCAATTAGCCCAGGAGCGTTCACCACTTCCTGAAGAGACCACATGGTGCAGAATTATTGCTCCTAGAGATACTTTTTGGGTGTGATGCCCGCCTTCAGTCACACAGAAAAATCAGTGTATATATTCTCGGTAGACGGGTCTATGGAGGGAGACTGACGCGTGACATTGCTGGGACACAAAACTTTTACGAGACGATTATATGATGGAATAAAGCGGTAATATGACATAAGGAAAAAACAATGCAGTCTGATATCCAGGATGTCAATGGTAATGTACCTGAAGTGAATGACCGAGCTGCAATACCGGGTACCACCTGGGAGCAAGGGGGGGGCGCCATCTATGGAAAACAAATGCTATTTTTTTCTTAATCTTATAAAATCTCTTTAATAATCTACGTATAGATGTGAAAGGTATCAAATCAGAGCATTCGAATAAAAAGGATCACCCCTCCCCAAAACAAACAAAACACACACATTTATCATGTTTACAGTTTTATTTGGGATCTGACAAGGCATGAAAATCAATTGTTTAACTTTTCTCAAAATGAATATTAATGTGGTCTTTATATCTACACTCAGATGTAAGGAGACCCTTCTAAAAAAGACCCCATCTTGGAGAAGACCACCCCGCCTCCTGGGGATATGTTCCCCAAATCCTGACACCTGTGTTTTTTGCACTTACTGTACTCATTGCTTCCTATGTGTGAAAAACCGCTGAAAGATGTGACATGCTGCAGTTTGCATAAGCCAGACAAGATTTCCCGCAACAGATTTTCAGTTCCAGCCTATAATATACGAGCAGGACCCCTTATGTGAGAAGACCACCCTGCTCGAAGACCACTATTCAAAGCCATGTTGGAGTAGAAGCTTCATTGTATTCGGATAAAGGTAACTGGATGGACTAGTCCCATCATCGTCCCCCCCACGGATTGGCCATACCTTGCTGATCCACGGGGGTCCGACCTCTGAGACCCCTAACAATCCTATGCACAGGGCTCTGGATGTCATCCGAGTGCAGTCCGATTCACATGGACACAGACAATGGAGCAGATGAGAAATGATTTTATATATTTAGATTTATAGAAAGATAACACGAGGTTAAAAGATAAAACGGTTTCATGTCTGCTCTCATTAATTGGAAATCTATTTGACAGCCAAAGCTTATAATAATAATAACAATAATAAATAATAAAGCTTGTCATTTAGTTAACAAAATGGAACCCCGGGGGGCCGTCAGTCATTATTAAGGCAACCTAAGAATATTTAACATTCAAACATGTGGCGCTCGTCCTCCCCAACATGTTTCACCAATATATCGGCTTCATCAGGGGATCGGACTGTGGTGCAAATTAATTAATGAAGGCAAATATGAAATAAATTTGTCTTTAACCTCGTGTTTCATTTTGCTTGCAACACCCAACATAAGAGGAGTCTCAGAGCCCCGTCTTTAGGATCGGGGGAGTCTCAGAGCCCCGTCTTTAGGATCGGGGGAGTCTCAGAGCCTCGTCTTTAGGATCGGGGGAGTCTCAGAGCCCCGTCTTTAGGATTGGGGAGTCTCAGAGCCCCGTCTTTAGGATTGGGGAGTCTCAGAGCCCCGTCTTTAGGATCGGGGGAGTCTCAGAGCCCCGTCTTTAGGATCGGGGGAGTCTCAGAGCCCCGTCTTTAGGATTGGGGAGTCTCAGAGCCTCGTCTTTAGGATCGGGGGAGTCTCAGAGCCTCGTCTTTAGGATCGGGGAGTCTCAGAGCCCCGTCTTTAGGATCGGGGAGTCTCAGAGCCCCGTCTTTAGGATCGGGGGAGTCTCAGAGCCCCGTCTTTAGGATCGGAGGAGTCTCAGAGCCCCGTCTTTAGGATCGGGGGAGTCTCAGAGCCCCGTCTTTAGGATTGGGGAGTCTCAGAGCCCCGTCTTTAGGATCGGAGGAGTCTCAGAGCCCCGTCTTTAGGATCGGGGGAGTCTCAGAGCCCCGTCTTTAGGATCGGGGGAGTCTCAGAGCCCCGTCTTTAGGATCGGGGGAGTCTCAGAGCCCCGTCTTTAGGATCGGGGGAGTCTCAGAGCCCCGTCTTTAGGATCGGGGGAGTCTCAGAGCCCCGTCTTTAGGATCGGGGGAGTCTCAGAGCCCCGTCTTTAGGATCGGGGGAGTCTCAGAGCCCCGTCTTTAGGATCGGAGGAGTCTCAGAGCCCCGTCTTTAGGATCGGGGGAGTCTCAGAGCCCCGTCTTTAGGATCGGGGGAGTCTCAGAGCCTCGTCTTTAGGATTGGGGAGTCTCAGAGCCTCGTCTTTAGGATTGGGGAGTCTCAGAGCCCCGTCTTTAGGATTGGGGAGTCTCAGAGCCCCGTCTTTAGGATTGGGGAGTCTCAGAGCCCCGTCTTTAGGATTGGGGGAGTCTCAGAGCCCCGTCTTTAGGATCGGGGAGTCTCAGAGCCCTGTCTTTAGGGTCAGGGGAGTCTCAGAGCCTCGTCTTTAGGATCGGGGGAGTCTCAGAGCCCTGTCTTTAGGATCGGGGGAGTCTCAGAGCCCCATCTTTAGGATCGGAGCAGTCTCAGAGCCCCGTCTTTAGGATTGGGAGAGTCTCAGAGCCCCATCTTTAGGATCGGAGCAGTCTCAGAGCCCCGTCTTTAGGATCGGAGGAGTCTCATAGCCTCGTCTTTATGATTGGGGGAGTCTCAGAGCCTCGTCTTTAGGATCTGGGGGAATCTCAGAGCCTCGTCTTTAGGATTGGGAGAGTCTCAGAGCCCCATCTTTAGGATCGGAGCAGTCTCAGAGCCCCGTCTTTAGGATCGGAGGAGTCTCATAGCCCTGTCTTTAGGATCGGGGGAGTCTCAGAGCCTCGTCTTTAGGATCTGGGGGAATCTCAGAGCCTCGTCTTTAGGATCGGGGGAGTCTCAGAGCCCCGTCTTTAGGATCGGAGGAGACTCATAGCCTCGTCTTTATGATTGGGGGAGTCTCAGAGCCCCATCTTTAGGATTGGGGGAGTCTCAGAGCCCCATCTTTAGGATCGGGGCAGTCTCAGAGCCCTGTCTTTAGGATCGGGGGAGTCTCAGAGCCCTGTCTTTAGGATCGGGGGAGTCTCAGAGCCCTGTCTTTAGGATCGGGGGAGTCTCAGAGCCCCATCTTTAGGATCGGGGGAGTCTCAGAGCCCTGTCTTTAGGATCGGGGGAGTCTCAGAGCCCCATCTTTAGGATCGGGGGAGTCTCAGAGCCCCATCTTTAGGATCGGGGGAGTCACAGAGCCCTGTCTTTAGGATCGGGGCAGTCTCAGAGCCCCATCTTTAGGATCGGGGCAGTCTCAGAGCCCTGTCTTTAGGATCGGGGGAGTCACAGAGCCCCATCTTTAGGATCGGGGGAGTCTCAGAGCCCCATCTTTAGGATCGGGGGAGTCTCAGAGCCCCGTCTTTAGGATCGGGGGAGTCTCAGAGCCCTGTCTTTAGGATCGGGGGAGTCACAGAGCCCTGTCTTTAGGATCGGGGGAGTCACAGAGCCCCGTCTTTAGGATCGGGGGAGTCACAGAGCCCCGTCTTTAGGATCGGGGGAGTCTCAGAGCCCCGTCTTTAGGATCGGGGGAGTCTCAGAGCCCTGTCTTTAGGATCGGGGCAGTCTCAGAGCCCTGTCTTTAGGATCGGGGGAGTCTCAGAGCCCTGTCTTTAGGATCGGGGCAGTCTCAGAGCCCTGTCTTTAGGATCGGGGGAGTCACAGAGCCCCGTCTTTAGGATCGGGGGAGTCACAGAGCCCCATCTTTAGGATCGGGGCAGTCTCAGAGCCCTGTCTTTAGGATCGGGGGAGTCTCAGAGCCCCGTCTTTAGGATCGGGGGAGTCTCAGAGCCCTGTCTTTAGGATCGGGGGAGTCTCAGAGCCCTGTCTTTAGGATCGGGGCAGTCTCAGAGCCCTGTCTTTAGGATCGGGGGAGTCTCAGAATAATTCCCCCCCCCCCCCTCCAAAAAATAAAAAGTGTATGGTAGAAAAGAAAATAATAACCAGCGCAGTCAGGACAATTCTTCCCATTAGGACAGTGATTAGGTGACACCTTACACTGTGCAGCTGTTCCGGACGCGTTTCCAGAGTGGAGGGAAGCTGGGGACAGACACCTGACCCCGCCGCCCACTAGTGTGCGTGTCAGTGGCCTCCGTGGCAGCCCGGGTCCCGCATTGCCGGCTGCAGACACTGCCGCAGAGCCGCGGGGATGTGAGCCGGTAGGCAGCGGGCGGTAGGACCCGGGAGGACGCGGCTTGGCAGGGAGGCAGTAAGGCTACCTTAAACCCAGCCCAATGCCTGCTGCTGCGCCACTCTGCGAGCTGGATGGAAGAGCCTCAGCAGCAGCAGCTTCATCATCAGCGGCGGTGTGCCCGGCACAGACACCTGTTCCCCGGCTGCAGCCCCCGCTCCCTCCTGCAGCTGCCACCTGAAAAGTTTCCGTGCGGCGCTCCCGATGTGTGCGGCGCCTGCTCCAGCCCAGACAGCGCATGCCTCCCCGGGGTCCGGAGCCGAACATTCTGACGTAGCCTGGACATCCTCACACAAGCCGGGCTGCTGGAAGTTGGTGCTGTGCCCAATGGAGGGAGTCCGCCTGCGCCCCCTGAGCGCCACTGCAGGGGCTGCTGCCCGAGGACGCGGAGCCCGGCTCGCCTGCTGAGATGCGCGGACAGCACGATGTCACCGCTGGCCGCCGCCGCCGCCGCCGCTTCTCCCGTCAGGTTTGACCTTGAACCTCTTCAGCCCCACGACCGCGTATTATTGATGGAGTGAGGAGCAGAGGCGCCGTCCTCCCCCTCCCTCACTGAGTCACCCGCAGGATCCCGTGCACACATATATACGCACCTGCCCTCCGCGCCGGAACCGCAGCTGCCTCCCAGCGCCCGCACCAGGCTCATGGCTCCCTTGGGTGAAGTTGGCAACTATTTCGCAGTGCAGGATGCTGTGTCTTTTGGGAACGTACCTGTCCTGCCAGTGGATAACCCCATGCTGTTAAGTGACCACCTGAGCCAGGCTGAGGCTGGGGGGCTGCCCAGGGGCTCCGCAGTCACTGACTTGGAACACTTAAAGGGGATCCTCAGAAGGAGGCAGCTCTACTGCAGGACTGGATTCCACCTAGAGATCTTTCCTAATGGGACTATCCAAGGGACGAGGCAGGATCACAATAGATTTGGTAGGTCACTGTACACGGTTACATTCCATCTGCAGGGAACTGATGCAGCACGTTTTTTTGGGGGGCACCAAGTTCCAATGTTCATGCTTGGACCTGGTTGTGGCATGTATTGATTGAGTTCTTGTCAGGACCCTCAAATTAGGGGACACCACGTTCTGGACCTTGCCATGGATGTGTTGGCTATTCTAAGTAGTTGTTAGGACCCTCAAATTGGGGGACACCAAGTTCTGGACCTTACCATGGTATGTGTTGGCTATTCTAAGTAGTTGTTAGGACCCTCAAATTGGGGGACACCAAGTTCTGGACCTTACCATGGTATGTGTTGGCTATTCTAAGTAGTTGTTAGGACCCTCAAATTAGGGGACACCACGTTCTGGACCTTGCCATGGATGTGTTGGCTATTCTAAGTAGTTGTTAGGACCCTCAAATTAGGGGACACCACGTTCTGGACCTTGCCATGGATGTGTTGGCTATTCTAAGTAGTTGTTAGGACCCTCAAATTGGGGGACACCAAGTTCTAATGTTCATGCTTGGACCTGGTTGTGGCATGTATTCATTGAATACTTGTCAGGACCCTCAAATTGGGGGACACCACGTTCTGGACCTTACCATGGTATGTGCTGGCTATTCTAAGTAGTTGCTGGTGCCCCACAATTTGAGGGTCCTAAGTTCTGGACCTTGCCATGGTATGTGCTGGTTATTCTAGGTAGTTGCTGGTGCCCCACAATTTGAGGGTCCTAAGTTCTGGACCTTGCCATGGTATGTGTTGGTTATTCTAGGTAGTTGTTGGTGCCCCACAATTTGAGGGTCCTAAGTTCTGGACCTTGCCATGGTATGTGTCGGCTATTCTAAGTAGCTGTTAGGACCCTCAAATTGGAGGGCACCAAGTTCTGGACCTTTCTATGGTATATGTTAGTATTTTGCAGTCAGGACCTGCAGTTTGAGGGGGGCACCAAGGTTATTCTGAGTAGTCAGGACCCCCCAAATTTTGGGGCACCAAGGTCTATTGTGCATGCCTGGACCCTGCTGTACATGTAGCTGTCAGGACCCTCTATTACAGCGCCCTGCGCAGCCCCCTCCCGGCTATTATTGACCCCTTCTATTTAGAGGTGTGGTGCAGGGGGGTGATGCACAGATGTGTGTGGCCATTTGCTTCCCCCAAATTCCTCTGTGATCGCAGTGCAATCTGCAGGATCCCGGGCTAAATCCCAGGGTCATGGACTCATTTTACAGCGCACATACCATGGGGGGCTGTTACTTCTATAGGGGGCTATTTGTGACTCAGCATTAGAGCTGGAGACTGGAGGGCGCATAGCAATACTAACCCCCAGCCCAATCCCCTGCTTCCTTTTATTAACCCCTGAGATGCTGCTGCTGGGACATTGATCTGCATTGCTGCAAGTTTCAGAAATGTTGCAGCTGCTTGGACTGTGTGCAGAGTCCCATCCAGCCACCTGATCAGTGTGAGGCATGTTCAGAGGATCAGTGCTGTCAGTGTGTCATCTGCAGATGCTCTGGGGGGATGATGGGAGTAGTGGATGCTGGGGGGGATGATGGGAGTAGTGGATGCTGGGAGGATGATGGGAGGAGTGGATGCTGGAGGGATGATGGGAGTAGTAGATGCTGGGAGGATGATGGGAGTAGTGGATGCTGGGGGGATGATGGGAGTAGTGGATGATGAGCGTAGTGGATGCTGGGAGGATGATGGGAGTAGTAGATGCTGGGAGGATGATGGGAGTAGTGGATGCTGGGGGGATGATGGGAGGAGTGGATGCTGGGAGGATGATGGGAGTAGTGGATGATGAGCGTAGTGGATGCTGGGAGGATGATGGGAGTAGTAGATGCTGGGAGGATGATGGGAGTAGTGGATGCTGGGAGGATGATGGGAGGAGTGGATGCTGGAGGGATGATGGGAGTAGTGGATGCTGGGAGGATGATGGGAGTAGTGGATGCTGGGAGGATGATGGGAGGAGTGGATGCTGGGAGGAAGATGGGAGTAGTGGATGCTGGGAGGATGATGGGAGTAGTGGATGCTGGGAGGATGATGGGAGTAGTGGATGATGAGCGTAGTGGATGCTGGGAGGATGATGGGAGTAGTGGATGCTGGGAGGATGATGGGAGGAGTGGATGCTGGGGGGATGATGGGAGTAGTGGATGCTGGGAGGATGATGGGAGGAGTGGATGCTGGGAGGATGATGGGAGTAGTGGATGATGAGCGTAGTGGATGCTGGGAGGATGATGGGAGTAGTGGATGATGAGCGTAGTGGATGCTGGGAGTATGATGGGAGTAGTGGATGCTGGGAGGATGATGGGAGTAGTGGATGCTGGGTGGGGGGCGCTTTCATTGCAGCAGTGGCTGCACTCGGAAAGTACTTGCATGCTGTATTCTAGGAGGTGTGATCACTGCTATCCTGTAGGCGCAGGACTGTGTGATGGGGTCCAGGCTATGCAGTATGGGGGCAGGACTGTGTGATGGGGGTCCAGGCTATGCTGTATGGGGGCAGGACTGTGTGATCGGGGTCCAGGCTATGCTGTATGGGGGCAGGACTGTGTGATGGGGGTCCAGGCTATGCTGTATGGGGGCAGGACTGTGTGATGGGGGTCCAGGCTATGCTGTATGGGGGCAGGACTGTGTGATGGGGGTCCAGGCTATGCTGTATGGGGGCAGGACTGTGTGATGGGGTCCAGGCTATGCTGTATGGGGGCAGGACTGTGTGATGGGGGTCCAGGCTATGCTGTATGGGGGCAGGACTGTGTGATGGGGTCCAGGCTATGCTGTATGGGGGCAGGACTGTGTGATGGGGTCCAGGCTATGCTGTATGGGGGCAGGACTGTGTGATGGGGGTCCAGGCTATGCTGTATGGGGGCAGGACTGTGTGATGGGGGTCCAGGCTATGCTGTATGGAGGCAGGACTGTGCGATGGGGGTACGGGCTATGCTGTATGGGGGTAGGACTGTGTGATGGGGGTACGGGCTATGGTGTATGGGGGCAGGACTTTGTGATGGGGGTACGGGCTATGGTGTATGGGGGCAGGACTTTGTGATGGGGGTCCAGGCTATGCTGCATGGGGGCAGGACTGTGTGATGGGGTCCAGGCTATGCTGTATGGGGGCAGGACTGTGTGATGGGGGTCCAGGCTATGCTGTATGAGGGCAGGACTGTGTGATGGAGGTCCAGGCTATGCTGTATGGGGGCAGGACTGTGTGATGGGGGTCCAGGCTATGCTGTATGGGGGCAGGACTGTGTGATGGGGTCCAGGCTATGCTGTATGGAGGCATGACTGTGTGATGGGGGTACGGGCTATGCTGTATGGGGGTAGGACTGTGTGATGGGGGTCCAGGCTATGCTGTATGGGGGCAGGACTGTGTGATGGGGGTACGGGCTATGGTGTATGGGGGCAGGACTTTGTGATGGGGGTCCAGGCTATGATGTATGGGAGCATGACTATGTGATGGGGGCAGGACTGTGTGATTGGGGTCCAGGCAATGCTGTATGGGGGCAGGACTGTGTGATGGGGTCCAGGCTATGCTATATGGGGGCAGGACTGTGTGATGGGGGTCCAGGCTATGCTGTATGGCGGCAGGACTGTGTGATGGGGGCAGGACTGTGTGATGAGTCCTGGCTATGCTGTATGGGGGTAGGACTGTGTGATTGGGGTTCAGGCTATGCTGTATGGGGGCAGGACTGTGTGATGGGGTCCAGGCTATGCTATATGGGGGCAGGACTGTGATGGGGGTCCAGGCTATGCTGTATGGCGGCAGGACTGTGTGATGGGGGCAGGATTGTGTGATTGGGGTCCAGGCTATGCTGTATGGGGGCAGGACTGTGTAATGGGGTCCAGGCTATGCTATATGGGGGCAGGACTGTGTGATGGGGGTCCAGGCTATGCTGTATGGGGGCAGGACTGTGATGGGGGTCCAGGCTATGCTATATGGGGGTAGGACTGTGTGATGGGGGTCCAGGCTATGCTGTATGGGGGCAGGACTGTGTGATGGGGTCCAGGCTATGCTATATGGGGGCAGGACTGTGTGATGGGGGTACGGGCTATGGTGTATGGGGGCAGGACTTTGTGATGGGGGTCCAGGCTATGCTGCATGGGGGCAGGACTGTGTGATGGGGTCCAGGCTATGCTGTATGGGGGCAGGACTGTGTGATGGGGGTCCTGGCTATGGTGTATGGGGGCAGGACTGTGTGATGGGGGTACGGGCTATGGTGTATGGGGGCAGGACTTTGTGATGGGGGTCCAGGCTATGCTGCATGGGGGCAGGACTGTGTGATGGGGTCCAGGCTATGCTGTATGGGGGCAGGACTGTGTGATGGGGGTCCAGGCTATGCTGTATGAGGGCAGGACTGTGTGATGGGGGTCCAGGCTATGCTGTATGGGGGCAGGACTGTGTGATGGGGGTCCAGGCTATGCTGTATGGGGGCAGGACTGTGTGATGGGGTCCAGGCTATGCTGTATGGAGGCAGGACTGTGTGATGGGGGTACGGGCTATGCTGTATGGGGGTAGGACTGTGTGATGGGGGTCCAGGCTATGCTGTATGGGGGCAGGACTGTGTGATGGGGGTACGGGCTATGGTGTATGGGGGCAGGACTTTGTGATGGGGGTCCAGGCTATGATGTATGGGAGCATGACTATGTGATGGGGGCAGGACTGTGTGATTGGGGTCCAGGCAATGCTGTATGGGGGCAGGACTGTGTGATGGGGTCCAGGCTATGCTATATGGGGGCAGGACTGTGTGATGGGGGTCCAGGCTATGCTGTATGGCGGCAGGACTGTGTGATGGGGGCAGGACTGTGTGATGAGTCCTGGCTATGCTGTATGGGGGTAGGACTGTGTGATGGGGGTCCAGGCTATGCTGTATGGGGGCAGGACTGTGTGATGGGGGTCCAGGCTATGCTGTATGGGGGCAGGACTGTGTGATGGGGGTCAAGGCTATGCTGTATGGGGGCAGGACTGTGTGATGGGGTCCGGGCTATGCTGTATGGGGGCAGGATTGTGTGATGGGGGTCCAGGCTATGCTATATGGGGGCAGGACTGTGTGATGGAGGTCCAGGCTATGCTATATGGGGGCAGGATTGTGTGATGGGGGTCCAGGCTATGCTATATGGGGGCAGGATTGTGTGATGGGGGTCCAGGCTATGCTATATGGGGGCAGGACTGTGTGATGGGGGGTCCAGGCTATGCTGTATGGGGGCAGGACTGTGTGATGGGGGTCCAGGCTATGCTATATGGTGGCAGGACTGTGTGATGGGGGTCCAGGCTATGCTATATGGGGGCAGGACTGTGTGATGGGGTCCAGGCTATGCTATATGGGGGCAGGATTGTGTGGTGGGGGTCCAGGCTATGCTATATGGGGGCAGGACTGTGTGATGGGGGTCCAGGCTATGCCATATGGGGGCAGGACTGTGTGATGGGGGTCCAGGCTATGCTATATGGGGGCAGGATTGTGTGATGGGGGTCCAGGCTATGCTATATGGGGGCAGGATTGTGTGATGGGGGTCCAGGCTATGCTATATGGGGGCAGGATTGTGTGATGGGGGTCCAGGCTATGCTATATGGGGGCAGGACTGTGTGATGGGGGTCCAGGCTATGCTATATGGGGGCAGGACTGTGTGATGGGGGTCCAGGCTATGCTATATGGGGGCAGGACTGTGTGATGGGGGTCCAGGCTATGCTGTATGGGGGCAGGACTGTGTGATGGGGGTCCAGGCTATGCTGTATGGGGGCAGGACTGTGTGATGGGGGTCCAGGCTATGCTATATGGGGGCAGGACTGTGTGATGGGGGTCCAGGCTATGCTGTATGGGGGCAGGATTGTGTGATGGGGTCCAGGCTATGCTGTATGGGGGCAGGACTGTGTGATGGGGGTCCAGGCTATGCTGTATGGGGGCAGGACTGTGTGATGGGGGTCCAGGCTATGCTGTATGGGGGCAGGACTGTGTGATGGGGGTCCAGGCTATGCTGTATGGGGGCAGGACTGTGTGATGGGGGTCCAGGCTATGCTGTATGGGGGCAGGACTGTGTGATGGGGTCCAGGCTATGCTGTATGGGGGCAGGACTGTGTGATGGGGGTCCAGGCTATGCTGTATGGGGGCAGGACTGTGTGATGGGGGTCCAGGCTATGCTGTATGGGGGCAGGACTGTGTGATGGGGGTCCAGGCTATGCTATATGGTGGCAGGACTGTGTGATGGGGGTCCAGGCTATGCTATATGGTGGCAGGACTGTGTGATGGGGGTCCAGGCTATGCTGTATGGGGGCAGGACTGTGTGATGGGGTCCGGGCTATGCTGTATGGGGGCAGGACTGTGTGATGGGGGTCCAGGCTATGCTATATGGGGGCAGGACTGTGTGATGGAGGTCCAGGCTATGCTGTATGGGGGCAGGACTGTGTGATGGGGGTCCAGGCTATGCTGTATGGGGGCAGGACTGTGTGATGGGGTCCAGGCTATGCTGTATGGGGGCAGGATTGTGTGATGGGGGTCCAGGCTATGCTGTATGGGGGCAGGACTGTGTGATGGGGGTCCAGGCTATGCTGTATGGGGGCAGGACTGTGTGATGGGGGTCCAGGCTATGCTGTATGGGGGCAGGACTGTGATGGGGTCCAGGCTATGCTGTATGGGGGCAGGACTGTGTGATGGGGGTCCAGGCTATGCTGTATGGGGGCAGGACTGTGTGATGGGGTCCAGGCTATGCTGTATGGGGGCAGGATTGTGTGATGGGGGTCCAGGCTATGCTGTATGGGGGCAGGACTGTGTGATGGGGGTCCAGGCTATGCTGTATGGGGGCAGGACTGTGTGATGGGGGTCCAGGCTATGCTGTATGGGGGCAGGACTGTGATGGGGTCCAGGCTATGCTGTATGGGGGCAGGACTGTGTGATGGGGGTCCAGGCTATGCTGTATGGGGGCAGGACTGTGTGATGGGGGTCCAGGCTATGCTGTATGGGGGCAGGACTGTGTGATGGGGGTCCAGGCTATGCTGTATGGGGGCAGGACTGTGTGATGGGGGTCCAGGCTATGCTGTATGGGGGCAGGATTGTGTGATGGGGTCCAGGCTATGCTGTATGGGGGCAGGACTGTGTGATGGGGGTCCAGGCTATGCTGTATGGGGGCAGGACTGTGTGATGGGGTCCAGGCTATGCTGTATGGGGGCAGGACTGTGTGATGGGGTCCAGGCTATGCTGTATGGGGGCAGGACTGTGTGATGGGGTCCAGGCTATGCTGTATGGGGGCAGGATTGTGTGATGGGGGTCCAGGCTATGCTGTATGGGGGCAGGATTGTGTGATGGGGATTTAGGCTCCCACATCACCCATTACCTCTCTCCTGCAGCAGCAGCAGATCTCCCCCCACGGGTGACCCACCATGCCTCTAGCTGTCCCACCCCATTAGGCTCAGGCACGATGCAGTGAGGTGTGTGCAGCGCCCGGTACATTGGGAGAGCAGCATGGACGCACTGCATTGCTCCCGGTCCTGGCTCCACGCCTCCAGCAGGTGTCTAGTGTATGTATGTGTGTGCCGCGCCACCGCTGGGTCCTGAGCACCGCCGGCTTCTCCCGCACGTGGTGAAGCCCGCAGAAGGGGAAAGAGCAGCAACTGCGGCGCTACTACAGACATTACGGAAATCGCTCAATTTCTCCAGAGCTTGGAATTGACAGGACATTTATTAACCTGTTCGTTTCCGGGAACCACTCTGGCAGAAGGGGAGAAACTGTACATAGCAGTTACCTACAATATTAAAGTGATCAAGGAAGTGTCTCATTTATATTGGTGAAAGTCCTACAAACTGATACTGGATGATAAAAAAAAACTTAATATATGGAGAATGAATTAAAAAAAACAAACGGCATTTTTTAAATTTAAATTTACATATATACATACATTAAGTTACCTAAAATGCGAGGATGGTGCGTTCAACTATTATGACTCATTGACTAGTCACTCGTAGTACTAATTATTTAATTTATTTATTTTTTTTATTGTGCAATATTTAGGTAATTATCACGTCTGTTATTTAAAAAACAAAACAACGGTCATCCTTAATTGTTGCCGTTATCGGTCATACGGGGGTGAAACACTTTTTTTTGGAAAAGGGGGTGTGACTCAAACTTTAAAAACTTTAAAAAAAATTTTTTTTTTTTGTTTGGTTTCCCCTTCCCTAAGGGGATTTATAGTTTTGATCAACAGCTAGATTTTTTTTTAATTTGTTTATTTATTTTTCCTGTAAATTTTAGGCAAATAGTTGCCGACAGTTATTCAATCTTGGAGATCTAGGAGAAAACGATCCGTCTTTCATGATCATTCCATATTGTATAATTAGCTGAGAGTTTTCCTGAATGCAGCAATGTTAGTATTCAGTCTTAGTCCAAATACATTGTTTCAGATAATAATAATAAAAAAATAAATAAGAAATTGTAAATAAATAAAAAAAAAAAAAATTGCCTAATGCCGGGAAGAGATATATATATATATATATATATATATATATATATATATATATATATATATATATATATATATATATATATATATATATATATATATATATATATATATATATATATATATATATAATTAATTTATTTTTAAAGGTCTGTTCAGCTTTAAAAGGCTCCTTAATCTATTTGCCTTCCACCTGCTTTCAGCTGGAATGTGTTACCTTTAGTGCACACATCATAAAAGTTCTGCAGATGATAGGAATGTTATATTGTGATTTGTGACCGTGCCGCTGGGAATTTCCTCCTTCCTCCTTTTCTTGCCTGGCCTGAGACTTCTTTATCATTTAGTTAATATGTATTTGCTGCAGTCATTCAGTGACAGCCGGGGTTTGAACCTGTAAAGTTTTGTAATTTTTTTTTTTTTTTTTTTGCATTCTTGTGACTTTCTTTAGCCTGGAGCATGGGAAATCTGCATTTCAACTTGAGAGATTACTGCTTATCTTTCCCTCGTTTTACATGTGGATTGGTACTAATTGGTTTAAGTAATTGTCACTGTGAAAAATCCTGAGTGCCTCGTCATGTCACAACTAATTAATAACGTGGAGAACATTTGCCGCCTGCTCGTGGCTGCCCGGCGGATCCTAATTAATAATTGATATGATGATAAATATGGCTGTGTTTAGACTGTAGGGTTAAAAGCTACATATGTTGGAGAACGCCAGCCTTGTGACTCTTCCCTTTAAATGTTTCACTGGGAGGATGTTGTATTCTGGGATCGGCGCTGATTAATAAAATGCTGTGACGGAGGCTTGGAAATGATGAGCGGAAGGGAAACCCCCATTATGTTGGTTGTGCTCGGAGCTCGCACCGATTTTTATGTTGATCTGACAACCCGCCTTGTAGTTTCGTCTAGACCTTGATGGAATGGGAGAACCTATGTGGTCAGGTCCAGATGGCATTGGTCTTATATGTGCATTTTTTTTTTTCCTATTGACTTGGTAATATTTTAAAAAGCTCGTCAAGATTTTTGGTGCCGGAGCAAGGATTGATCAGGAGTGATCCCTAACAAATCATGTACCAGCTAGTTATCATGCACATGGATAGTGGTTTGCTATATTAGTATTTCCAAGAGCATCAGCCCTACAACTTAAAAGGGCTTCAGTTTATCATACTGCCTTCGGATCACGCACTATGTTAAAAGAGTAGGGATGAGCGGACCCGCAGACGCTCAGGTACGTCGTGCTCGACCAAAGTTCGGTTCTGGTACCAGAACTGTACCTGAAATCCATAGAAATCAATGTGGACCTTAATTTTGGATCTCTGTTTCGTGTCTCTCTCTGTTTCGTGTCTCTCTCTTATGGTAACATAGTAACATAGTAAGGCCGAAAAAAGACATTTGTCCATCCAGTTCAGCCTATATTCCGTCATAATAAATCCCCAGATCTACGTCCTTTTACAGAACCTAATAATTGTATGATGTCTCCTATGGTTCGCTCCTCACTAAGGCTAGTTTCACATTTGCGTTAAAAAACGCAGCGTTTTTAACGCAAACGCATGTGGTGCAAAAAACGCATGTAAACGCGTTAAAACGCTGCATTTTTTAGATGCATGCGTTTTTGCATATGGTAAAAAAAATCGTGGCGTTTTGACGCGTTTACATGCGGTTTTTTACCGCGTTTGCGTTTTTGAAACGCATGATGAGAAGTGTGTGACAGATGCCAATCATCAAAAACAATTAGAAAACCCAATATAAACAGAAATAGCTAGGGTTAGGATCCCTAGGGATAGGGTTAGGGTTAGGATTCCTAGTAACCCTAGGGATCGGAACCCTAACCCTAGGGATCCTAACCCTAACCCTAGGGATCCTAAGCCTAGGGATCCTAACCCTAAGCCTAGGGATCCTAACCCTAACCCTAGGGATCCTAACCTTAACCCTAGGGATCCTAACCCTAGGGTTAGGATCCCTAGGGTTACTAGGGATCCTAACCCTAGGGTTAGGATCCCTAGGGTTAGGGTTGGGGGTGGCTTATCAGTGTGTATTCTGGTGTTTTTCTATTGAAATGCATGCGTTTAAAAACGCATGCAAACGCATGTGCTTAAAAACATGTGTTTACATAGACAGCAATGCGTTTATTTGCCGCAAAAAAAGCATGCGTTTTTTTGCGGCAAAAAAACATCGCTAGAAATTACTACAGGTTGCATTTCCGCAACAAAACGCAAGCATAGAAACGACGCATGCGTCGTCAAAACGCGGCAAAACTCATGCAAAAAAAATGCATGCGTTTTTTTGCGCTAAAACGCAGCGGCAAAAAACGCAAATGTGAAACCAGCCTAATAAAGAGCAGTAGGAACTGAACAAATTGATTTAAGCGTAACTCATTTTTTGTTAAATACCTGTTCCTGTGCTTAGGAGTCATGTGGGCGGTGCTAGTTATCTCCGTATGCTCAGTTACTGAGTAGAACTACCCACCGGACTCCCAAGTAAGTGATTAAAAAGAACTTGTAACCAGGTAAAAAGTGGACAGTTTGTTGTTTTTTTTGCTTTTATTTTATTCCCACTGTCCACCCCGATTATCCCAGTTTTTGTTTTTTGTAAATCCGTCATGCGGTTCCAGAGATATGGGTCCTTTTTTTATTTAGTGATAATTTTGTATTGCCTTTTACTAAGGGGGCGTGGCTAACAGGCTGTTTATACTGCGCAGCCTAAAGACACGCCCCCAAGAGAATCCTGTGGGCCACTCCCACCTTAGTACGTGTCATGAAAATTAGAACTAAATAAAAAGGCCCATATCTCTGGATCCATAACGCGGATTTCCGAAAAATAAAAAAGGTTCACTCAAGGGGACACAGCAGGAATAAATTAATCACAAAACTGGCCACTTTTGACTTGGTGACAGGCATTCCTTTAAGGCAATAATAAATAAGGAATTCTGAATAATTTCTTAAAATGTATATCGATCTAGGATTTTGGTGCTCCAGGGCCTCTCGAATACTGCTGTAAAGCTTCGAGGGCAAGCCTATCTTTGGTGTAGGGTCCCGGAAATGCTGTAATATAGCAGATTACGGATGACGGATGTAATATATCAAAAGTATTTATATCCAAATATGCTGAAAAATTAAGGAAATCCTCGTAGGATGAGTTTTAGGGATATACTGTGCTGTGACAGGAGTGATTTTCTTATCTATGAGAATGCAGAACTCGGACTGATACTCGGACTATTAAGTATCCAGATGTCTAATTGTCCCGTGTAAATCCAGCCTGAGGTCATTTAGTCTGTCTGCACCTTATGGGAAAGAGAAGTCTTTCTTCCCTGTAAAGCAAGTAATTGGTGGTCCGTACACCGTGCCGGTGACATGAGGTGAGCTGCACCTATGCAGGTGGTGCCGTAGGAGTGGCGCTCTGTATTGCAGTCTGGCATCGTGTAGGGCATATCTAGTCTTTGTAAACCCAGTAATTCCTTATACAGTGGGCGTACCTCTAGCATCAGCAGAACCGCTGCACGCACAGCTTTACAAAAAAAAAAGTAAGAAAGAAAAAAGAGAGAAAACCTTGGAGCATGCAGAATGGCAAAGTCAAGAGAGGAGGTGACCTCCATCTACTGACGCAGGGCACAGACAATGTTTTAATGCTGCATCTCCTATCCACACAGAAATGTGCTTACAAAGCCTGGCACACTGACACAGGGCACCGCTCCTCGTTCTACTGCAGAACATTGCAGATTCTCTCAAAGTAGATCTATACATAGGATCCGAACAGAACTGCCATTTTGATTTCGCTCTGCCGTTCCTGATGCCCTCTAAATGTTGGGACACGAGCGCTCACGTGGATGCCATCAGATGTTTGCAGTCACTGCAGTCTTCTTCCTCCTCTGTGCTCGATGCTCAGTGATGCAGAGCTGTCCGCTACTTCTTGTCGTAGGATATAGCTTATGCTCGTTGTCTTACAAAGTTGCCTAAGTAAATATTAAATACAAGTTTTTATATCATATTCACATAGATCATTTTGTAAGGAACCAGGTTAATAATCTATATATTCACCAATATGGCTATCACTCACTGTTCCTACACTCCTGGATAGTTAATCCTCCTTCTGCAGCCATACGGAGGTGGTGAATGTATATCTGCATGTCTAACCTAAGTCCGTGTGTGAAATGTAATGAATGCCATATTGGTCTTAACCAAGCTTTCCAAAAAAGGTCAAATGTTTAGCATCCAGAAAAAGAAACTCAAAACTCTTAAGCCAAGTTCACAAACCTTTAAGTTTGGCCATGGAAACGGAGTAAAATCTGTTACATCCAGATAGTTGGTGCATTTTCACCCTTGGCAGAAATTATCACTATGAGCCTTGACTCTTTTCAAGTGAGCCTTGAACCTTTTCAGACGAGCCATGCCCCATTCTAATGAGTCAAGCCCCCTTTGAGATGAGCCATGCCCTCTTTGAGACGAGCCATGCCCCCTTTGAGACGAGCCATGCCCCCTTTGAGACGAGCCATGCCCTCTTTGAGACGAGCCATGCCCCCTTTGAGACGAGCCATGCCCCCTTTGAGACGAGCCATGCCCCCTTTGAGACGAGCCATGCCCCCTTTGAGACGAGCCATGCCCCCTTTGAGACGAGCCATGCCCCCTTTGAGACGAGCCATGCCCCCTTTGAGACGAGCCATGCCCCCTTTGAGACGAGCCATGCCCCCTTTGAGACGAGCCATGCCCCCTTTGAGACGAGCCATGCCCCCTTTGAGACGAGCCATGCCCCCTTTGAGACGAGCCATGCCCCCTTTGAGACGAGCCATGCCCCCTTTGAGACGAGCCATGCCCCCTTTGAGACGAGCCATGCCCCCTTTGAGACGAGCCATGCCCCCTTTGAGACGAGCCATGCCCCCTTTGAGACGAGCCATGCCCCCTTTGAGACGAGCCATGCCCCCTTTGAGACGAGCCATGCCCCCTTTGAGATGAGCCATGCTCCCTTTGAGATGAGCCATGCCCCCTTTAAAATGAGCCATGCCCCATTCTAATGAACCAAGTCCCCTTTGAGACGAGCCATGTCCCCTTTGAGACGAGCCATGTCCCCTTTGAGACGAGCCATGCCCCCTTTGAGACGAGCCATGCCCCATTCTAATGAACCAAGCCCCCTTTGAGATGAGCCATGCTCTCTTTGAGACGAGCCAAGTCCCCTTTGCGACGAGCCAAGTCCCCTTTGCGACGAGCCAAGTCCCCTTTGCGACGAGCCAAGTCCCCTTTGCGACGAGCCAAGTCCCCTTTGCGACGAGCCAAGTCCCCTTTGCGACGAGCCAAGTCCCCTTTGCGACGAGCCATGCCCCCTTTGAGACGAGCCATGCCCCCTTTGAGACGAGCCATGTCCCCTTTGAGACGAGCCATGTCCCCTTTGAGACGAGCCATGTCCCCTTTGAGACGAGCCATGTCCCCTTTGAGACGAGCCATGCCCCCTTTGAGACGAGCCATGCCCCCTTTGAGACGAGCCATGCCTCGTTCTAATGAGGAATGCCCCCTTTGAGACGAGCCATGTCCCCTTTGCGACGAGCCATGTCCCCTTTGCGACGAGCCATGCCCCCTTTGCGACGAGCCATGTCCCCTTTGAGACGAGCCATGTCCCCTTTGAGACGAGCCATGTCCCCTTTGAGACGAGCTATGCCCCCTTTGAGATGAGCCATGCCCCCTTTGAGACAAGCCATGCCTTGTTCTAATGAGCCTTGCCCCTTTCAGACGAGCCATTCCCCTCCATATAAACCCTGCCCTACTCCACTCCTTGGATGTTTCTCTGGATGCAAGGGCTTGACATCATGGCATTAGGAATATTTTGGGGAACACTGCTTTCCGGGAGGTCACCAAAGGCATCTGCTGTGCCCATAGATTTTACAGCTCTTCTAGGAGTACAAGACGTTTCCTGATTTTCAAGTAGCCTTCCAAATATTTTTGGAGTGTTGGCAATTAAGTGGAAAGTTCATTTTTTGGGTACAAGGAATTGGCAGGTGTTGTAAACCTTACTTTTTACTATTTAGATCTAGGATCAGGAATAACAGAAGCAATGGGATAAATCTGAATGGGAGGAGACACAGATTAGATATTAGAAAAAACTTTTTGACAGTGATGGTGATTAATGAGTGGAACAGTCTGCCACGAGAGGTGATGAGTTCTCCTTCCATGGAAGTCTTCAAACATAAAGAGGCTGGACAGACATTTGTCTGGGATGATTTAGTGAATCCTGCTTTGAGCAGGGGGTTGGACCAGATGACCCAGGAGGTCCCTTCCAACTCTATTATTCTATGATTCTATGATCTACTCCACTATACATAGAGGCTTGGACCACCCATCAGTTCAGTGTTCAGTGGACCACAACAGTCACTTCTGGGCAGCATTATCTGAATGAGCCCAATAGTCCCGCTCTAACATACGAAGGCTTTGTTACAGATTTTACACTGGGGCCCCAGGAGCGCCCAGGAGCCCAAATTGCTTGTGGCTATCAGTAGAATGATCCATAGTCGATTGCATTGAGTTATGAGTAAAGACACTGAAGGCATGCTGATACGTGTAGTATGTCATTAGCTACGAGCTGTATTGGTGAGTTTGCACAAAAAGCAAGGACTGCTACCCCAGAACTCTCTGATAGAGCACCATGCCACTGTTTTTCAAGGTGCGGAATACTTGACATAAGTCTTTGGTACACACACTTTTAAGTACCACTCTGGCGTTTTCATATATATTTTTACTACTGGTTAGATATCAGTAATGTTCGTTCTGTGTATAGTACAATACTTATCCGGACCCCGTCTTCTTCTGTTTCAAGCGCCGCTCCAGGCCCTTTCCACCATCTTGTGACTGCAGCTCTTCTTGGCCTGAAATCGCTGCCAACCGTGACTTACTCTCTTAATGTAAGTCTACGAGAGCCTCATAGTCTTCCATTGAGAAGTGACTTCCGATCCACCCAACAAACACTTCAGTGATCCGGCCGGTCACAAGGTGCAGAAGAAGGCCGGAGCGGCGTTCGAAGAGAAAGATGCCGGAATGGGACTTCTTAAAGGGTTGTAGGCGATTATATATTCAGAGTTTCAAGTTCTAGTTGGGAATATAAAAACAGAGATGGCTGATGCTGTATTGCAATGGTTAGATCACATGGTTCCTTGTATCTGTGCCCCTAACTTCTCATCCCCCACAAAAAAAAAAAGTTCAACTCCTATGCCAGTAACACCTTGACGCCCCGGCTTCTACTCCTATGCCAGTAACACCTTGACGCCTCGGCTTCTACTCCTATGCCAGTAACACCTTGACGCCCCGGCTTCTACTCCTATGCCAGTAACACCTTGACGCCCCGGCTTCTACTCCTATGCCAGTAACACCTTGACGCCCCGGCTTCTACTCCTATGCCAGTAACACCTTGAAGCCCCGGGTTCTACTCCTATGCCAGTAACACCTTGACGCCTCGGCTTCTACTCCTATGCCAGTAACACCTTGACGCCCCGGCTTCTACTCCTATGCCAGTAACACCTTGAAGCCCCGACTTCTACTCCTATGCCAGTAACACCTTGACGCCCCGGCTTCTACTCCTATGCCAGTAACACCTTGACGCCCCGGCTTCTACTCCTATGCCAGTAACACCTTGACGCCCCGGCTTCTACTCCTATGCCAGTAACACCTTGACGCCCCGGCTTCTACTCCTATGCCAGTAACACCTTGACGCCCCGGCTCCTACTCCTATGCCAGTAACACCTTGACGCCCCGGCTTCTACTCCTATGCCAGTAACACCTTGACGCCCCGGCTTCTACTCCTATGCCAGTAACACCTTGACGCCCCGGCTTCTACTCCTATGCCAGTAACACCTTGAAGCCCCGGCTTCTACTCCTATGCCAGTAATACCTTGACGCCCCGGCTTCTACTCCTATGCCAGTAACACCTTGACGCCCCGGCTTCTGGGGTTTGTTCTGATCTGATGTGAGGTCAAGGGCTTCAGTGCAAGCAAGGTGAGAGAGGAGTTTCTATCATGTCTAATCTCCAGCTTTGTTTATCATGGCGCAGGCTTTCCTATACAAGCAATGGCACGCAGAAACCTTCAGAAAAGTTTCTATTATTTCTGAAAAATATCTATATATCCACCCAACCCTGCTCCTTGTGAATTGCAGGTGATTTCAGGATCAAAATGATTGAAGGCTCAGAGCATTGATTCAGGGTTCTGGTATTTGCTTTGTTTCTGTCATTATTTTGGTTGGTGTTTTATCAAGACTCATTTCCTGAGAGTTTTTTTTTAATCTGTATAAGCTGAGAAGTTTTTGGCAATTCTGTTAAAGGAAGTCTCTGGACTGGACGGATGCACTACGTTAGGTCAAGTGTGGGGTCTGTTCAATATGTAGTTTAGACAGTATGAGAAGGCGCCAAACTTATGGCAGAGGCTCATGCTGGAGGATAAATGTGGTGCACTTTATGTCAGTTTTACTTTGTGCTACTTTTTTTGGCACGTGTTTCATTTTAAGCCACAACTATGTTCATCTAAGCCACTCCCCCTTGTCAGTTTGTGTGATAAAAATTGACTAAAGCGCAGGCTGTTGCTTCAAGTTTTATACAGTCATGGCCAAATGTATTGACACCCCTGCAATTCTGTCAAATAATACTCATTTTCTTTCGAGAAATGATTGCAAACACAATTTATTTGGTATTATTATCTTCATTTAATTTGTCTTAAGTGAAAAAGCTCAAAAGAGAATGAAGCAAAAAGCAATACCAAGGAAGGTGACAGGCACAAGGGGGCATTCTTTGCGTCTGGAGGAGAGAAGGTTTTTCCACCTACATAGAAGAGGATTCTGTACTGTTAGGGCAGTGAGAATCTGGAATTGCTTGCCTGAGGAGGTGGTGATGGCGAACTCAGTCGAGGGGTTCAAGAGAGGCCTGGATGTCTTCCTGGAGCAGAACAATATTGTATCATACAATTATTAGGTTCTGTAGAAAGACGTAGATCTGGGGATTTATTCTGATGGAACATAGGCTGAACTGGATGGACAAATGTATTTTTTCCGCCTTACTAACTATGTTACTATGTTACTATGTTACTAAAACATTGATCATTTCACACAAAACTCCAAAAATGGGCCAGACAAAAGTATTGGCACCCTCAGCCTAATACTTGGTTGCACAACCTTTAGCCAAAATAACTGCGACCAACCGCTTCCGGTAACCATCAATGAGTTTCTTACAATGCTCTGCTGGAGTTTTAGACCATTCTTCTTTGGCAAACTGCTCCAGGTCCCTGATATTTGAAGGGTGCCTTCTCCAAACTGCCATTTCTAGATCTCTCCACAGGTGTTCTATGGGATTCAGGTCTGGATTCATTGCTGGCCACCTTAGAAGTCTCCAGTGCTTTCTCTCAAACCATTTTCTAGTGCTTTTTGAAGTGTGTTTTGGGTCATTGTCCTGCTGGAAGACCTATGACCTCTGAGGGAGACCCAGCTTTCTCACACTGGGCCCTGCATTATGCTGAAACATTTGTTGGTAGTCTTCAGACTTCATAATGCCATGCACACGGTCAAGCAGTCCAGTGCCAGAGGCAGCAAAGCAACCCCAAAACATCAGGGAACCTCCACCATGTTTGACTGTAGGGACCGTGTTCTTTTCTTTGAATGTCTCTTTTTTTTTTCTCCTGTAAACTCTATGTTGATGCCTTTGCCCAAAAAGCTCTACTTTTGTCTCATCTGACCAGAGAACATTCTTCCAAAACGTTTTAGGCTTTTTCCGGTAAGTTTTGGCAAACTCCAGCCTGGCTTTTATGTCTCGGGGTAAGAAGTGGGGTCTTCCTGGGTCTCCTACCATACAGTCCCTTTTCATTCAGACGCCGACGGATAGTACGGGTTGACACTGTTGTACCCTCGGACTGCAGGGCAGCTTGAACTTGTTTGGATGTTAGTCAAGGTTCTTTATCCAACATCCGCACAATCTTGCATTGAAATCTCTTGTCAATTTTTCTTTTCCGTCCACATCTAGGGAGGTTAGCCACAGTGCCATGGGCTTTACACTTCTTGATGACACTGCGCACGGTAGACACAGGAACATTCAGGTCTTTGGAGATGGACTTTTAGCCTTGAGATTGCTCATGCTTCCTCACAATTTGGTTTTTCAAGTCCTCAGACAGTTCTTTGGTCTTCTTTCTTTTCTCCATGCTCAATGTGGTACACACAAGGACACAGGACAGAGGTTGAGTCAACTTTAATCCATGTCAACTGGCTGCAAGTGTGATTTAGTTATTGCCAACACCTGTTAGGTGCCACATGTAAGTTACAGGTGCTGTTAATTACACAAATTAGAGAAGCATCACATGATTTTTCGAAGGGTGCCAATACTTTTGTCCACCCCCTTTTTTATGTTTGGTGTGAAATTATAACCAATTTGGCTTTAGGACAATTCTTTTTGTGTTTTTTTCATTTAAGACAAATTAAATGAAGATAATAATACTAAATAATTTGTGTTTGCAATCATTTTCAGGAAGAAACTGAGTATTATGTGACAGAATTGCAGGGGTGTGAATACTTTTGGCCATGACTGTATATCAAAGTGAATATGTAAAGATGTCGAATAGTTGCGACATGGAGTTGTGCTAAAATGTTGCCACTTTTGGCTTTTTCATGCCAGAGCTGAGGAGGGGGCGGGATGCTGTGTGGTTACACCCACCTGTCAGTTTCAGGAAAAGTGTTTTTTTTTTTTTTTTATGCCAGAAATGATACTCTGGTCACTGACTGGAGTAATATTTCTGCAGAGGTGCACTCCAGTGATAAGATGCACCAAATTCATTAAGTGCCACTTAATGAATTTGGCACATCTTGTTCCTGCATGTCCCTCTTTAAGGATGGTGTATGAAGTGCCATTTTTAAAGGGTTCATCAAAGTCTGATCTGTGGGTGCCACGCTGATCAGCTGCTCCTGGTGTCGGCTGGAACTGTCCTGTTGCGGAGCTGCACCGCTCCATCAACTAAATATTGGCCAAGGCTTGGCACTGCTCATCCACCACCTATTGATATGAATAGTTGGCACATGTGCAGTACCGGCTGTGGCCACTACTCTGTTGACAGATCTGTGCTGTGCAGTACCGCGACTAAGCCATTGTGGCTGCCGCTGACATGGGGAACAGCTGATTGGCGAGGGTGCTGGGTGTCGCGCCCCAACCGATCAGAACTTGATGACCTATCCTAAGGATAGGCCATCAATGTTAAAGTCCTCCTAGACAACCCCTTTAACGAATTGGGGCCTGTGACTTTTCATTAGCTGCCAAAATGTAACAAGTTTTGGTGCATTTTCTCCAAGGTTAGGTGTAGGCACATTGTTCCTGTAACTTTATGTAACACTTTCAGTAATTCTAATTTATTTCCTTGTATTTCTCAGCATTTTAAATCGGTTATATGTTATTTTGCCATTGGAAATGCTGTATGATTATTGTGACTTATTGAGACTTGTCCTTTGTTGATCCGAGTCATGGATCTTTGTGTTTTTGAAAATCATCATCCCTGTGCTGATTGTTTATAAATATTGCAATGTGGGGGAGAAGCTTTGTAATTATAGTTATTTATTTTATTTTTGCGTAAGATCTAATCCGTGATGAAATACTGATTGGAAATCTGAATGAAGCTTGAAGGCTAGTTCATCTAAATTTCAAAAACTTGGAGTTTCTGTTCCAAAAACTCAACAAAAAGACTCATTTTGCACATACCCTAAGAATCGCAAACCTTTCCATTCATTTATCAGTTGTATCCACCAGTTTTCTGTTGCAACAGACAATGCCAGCTTGATGTTCATGAATATGGTGCAAGGCACGCAGGGGGTAGATTGAATCATTGTACAAATAATTTGGCAGTTGCATGGACCACTGTGGTTGTAGTGACCAATGCGTTGTAGTGACCAATGCGTTGTAGTGACCAATGCGTTGTAGTGACCAATGCGTTGTAGTGACCAATGCGTTGTAGTGACCAATGCGTTGTAGTGACCACTGCGTTGTAGGGACCAATGTGTTGTAGTGACCAATGCGTTGTAGTGACCAATGCGTTGTAGTGACCAATGCGTTGTAGTGACCACTGCGTTGTAGTGACCACTGCGTTGTAGTGACCACTGCGTTGTAGTGACCACTGCGTTGTAGGGACCAATGCGTTGTAGTGACCAATGCGTTGTAGGGACCAATGCGTTGTAGTGACCAATGCGTTGTAGTGACCAATGCGTTGTAGTGACCAATGCGTTGTAGTGACCAATGCGTTGTAGGGAACAATGCGTTGTAGGGAACAATGCGTTGTAGGGACACATGCATACTCTATAAAAAAAAAAAAGTCTAAACTTTTGTTAACCAATGTTGTGCTATATAAGGCATAGGTATGTGGGTGTATTCAGTGTGGATCAAGCTATTATAACCTATGCATCACTTTCATTAATTTTTCAAAAGTTTTCATCCATTCAATTCAATTTGTCAGCATTATTGGCCTTCGTTCTGCAGCCTTAGCTCACCCAGTCTGCTAGATGTCTGTATTGAGGATCATCACTTTTAATGCCTGCCATGCAGTTCTAATGTAAATATCCAGCATTGCGTCAGGCCGGCACTGATTGTATTGCCACTCATGATCACTACCATTCCCATCAGTGTGGTCAGCCTGACTGGCGGGTCCCTAATGTGTGCTGATGGTGGTGGACGGCCGGTGACTCACAGGATACTGTGGTGGTCAGATTTGCTTGATAATATTTCCCATAAACACATACTGAGCTTGCAGTTTCTCATGTATGTAATATAGAAACCTCAGGGGAGAAATGTTCATCTTAATGTTGTGTAGCTGGGAAGTCTAGTCAAGCTGGATGAGATTCATAGCAAACTCTGAGGTATAAACAATCAATGAAGGAGCCAGGTCATCGCTTCACTTAGCCGCTTCTTGGTGCTGTCACGTTGTGCAGGATGATGTATGCTTATATTAGTACTAGAAGCAAAAAACCCCAAACTGTCAGGAATTCGGGATCTATTCCGTGATGGACACTGACAACACTCCTAGGAACACATTACAGTACACCATGATCGGTCGGTTCTGTCATGGTGTCCACCATTTTACTAGTAGTAATAGCTGTGTGTGTGTGTTGGGCTGTCCTTCCTGCCAGATATGACAGAATTTGAGATGGAGGCTCGTGAAAGAGATGAACATGGCTTTACTTTAATTTTAAAAGGGTTGTCCACTAGTTTTATACCGGTGACCTCTACTTAGGCGTTGCCTAGTCCTATTCAAGAGATTAGCGGTGGCTGCCAGGTCATACAGATCAGCTCCTAAGCGGTGTATGGAGAGTCAATGTCGGACTTCCCCCACCAATCTGATATCGATGACCTCTCTCAAGGAAGACTCATCCATGTAAAGATAGTGAACAATCCCTTTTAACTTTTGTTTTTTTTTTTTAAGTTTTCTTCTGAGGGTAGCTATTTTGAAAATTGCCTTTGGTTCCAAGACAGTGTTGTAGCTGTAATTTATTCATCTGCTTTATGGCCACAATTTCTGGCCAAACCGTCCATTTATGCCTATGCTCCAGGTCACGAGATGAGTGGTTCTGGTGTTGAATTGTGTCAGTAATGTGGGGCAGAATAGACGGTTACAACACAGCCGTGTGTATCTTCCGCTTCTTTTGTGTTTATCTCAGTCACTCCCTTGTGCCTTGTAAGGGTATGTGTACACTGTGTTTTATAGACCTCATTGTACCCGCTGAGTTTTTTTTCTCCAAAAACGCTTCTTTTATGTCTTTACCTGACGCCTATTGAGGCCTCTGTCCTTTTTAAATAGTTTGTATTAATAGTGAGCTGTAGAAGAATGGACCGGTTACTTATTTTAAAGAGAACCTGACTGGTACACATGTTGCTCGATCCACAGGCAACATGTTTCAGACAGTGGCTGGGAACCTGACTATCCATCCAGTCTCCCATTCTGCGCAGTCCATAGTGTCTTCTTCCCTCCCGCTCCCCTTGAGTGAAAGGTCTCTGTTTGCGTGGAGAATGGTTGAACTTGATGGACCTAGGTCTTTTTTCACCCTAAGTATCTAGGAGCAAATATAGGGAGAACCCTTTTACTCCAGGGGTGTGGGCGTGGAGAAGCCATGGTGGTCCTGCTTCTCTGACGAGTCATCTCGGACCTCAGATACTTTAAAGCATGTTTTTGTCTGAAACATCTCAGTGTTTCAGAATCAAACATACATGGCTGAAATCATACAGCCAGTGTCTGATACGCCCTTGTTTCGGGCAGCATGTATCCACTATGATCCCATTAAATGTTTTGTGGCTTTGGAAGCCTGACGCGGTTAAAAAGAAGTTCAAAGAGACACATGAACAGCAAGTCGTTGTTACATTACCGTGCATATGTTTATTCTTTTTATTTTAGCGCTTTTTCAGACCTGTTCCCAGCAGAATTCGAAAGAAAGACGCAATGTGCCGATCATCTTAGTTTGCTTTTGTAAGAACATGGAAGGTTGGTAATTTAGTTCAATGGGTGAGAAAAACGTGGAAGAGAATGATAGAATTTGCAATGCAATAAAAGAAAAAAACTGTTCCATAGTACACTCGTTAGCTAGATTGTTTTAATTTTTTTAGGAAATGTTTGTGTAAGTGAATACATTCAAGTAGTTGTTTTTTGTTATTTTTCTATGGCATTCTACTTGCCTGATTTCGTTATCCCGCCTCTGATAAGTTTTTTGATACAGATGTGAATTTAGTTTGTGTATTTGATCACATCTATTAAATAGTAAATCCAGTGCACATGCTCCGGCGGTGTTCTCGGTCTCTATTTCCAGGCAAGTGGCTGGATTGGTCACATACCCCACTACTGGCTTCACCTCTCAGCGATGAAAGCTATTATGGCAGCAGCACAGCACTTGTTCGATGTGGCCACTACAGCTGATAAGTTCCGGCCTCTCATACACCAAGACCTGGAGCAGCGCCCAAGTGTCAGCTTAGGATCCTGGGGGAAAAGAAGAGGGCAGTTGTGTTTATTTTATGATGTTCTCACATCTGCTCCTGTTTTTTCTATTTTCTTTTCTAGATTGGACGACACCTTTTTAATGCGACTTCTTTCTAAACCGAAATCATTTTTAGCTCTTACAGCTCTCTCGAACAGAACCTTATCCAAATCTAGTGGACATCCTAGATGTACTAAAATATTGAGCACCTCAGTAAGATACTGTGCACACTATCCAGTCTTCTGAAATGCTATAAATAAAGCTCTTAATCCCTCTTTAGATGTTATCACCTATCCGTGTATTCATCCTTTCATCTGTTTATCCATTATTTTTCCAGCAGTTCCATAGAGAATTCATGGAACTGTGGTGCATGTTTGACCAATGCTCCATTCAAACGGAACTTTGCAGAGATCTGTTCTCTGGATCAGTGGGTGTCCTAGCAGTCCAACCCCTACCAATCAGCAAGTTATCACCTCTAGGTATCTACTAATTATGGGAATTATCCTTTACTACCTCTCTGTGAGAATACCTCCGTAACACCAGGTCCAATGGAGCGCACCTTATTTTCATTTTCTGTCATATTCAGTATTCCTCAGTAGAGACCCATAAGGAGGCACAGTAGTGCCCCAAAGAATTCTGTGGGTGCTATACTGTTCCTCTGTAAAACTTACAATTAGTACAGAGCAGTAATACAGCCTTGCATATTAGATCTTACTATTTTACATCATGCACCAAGAGAAAAGATAGGATCCCAAAAATTTGTTAAAATTTAACTTGTCGCCAAGAAATTGCCGTCCAATCTGCAGGCACCTTATAAAGCAGGAGGAGCAGAGTAGATTGATATATCGTTTGTGAGAAAAGATTCCGTATAACTTGTGATTTAATCATTTAAACCTCTTCTCTTTCTGGGATTTTTGTTCTACTAGTGATATAGTTGTCAATCTCCTTAAGATAGGCATCAATATTTGATCAAGTGTGACATTCGGCTCCCTCTGCTGATCAGCTATTAGTGGTACTGCCAGAACACAACAGTATCATCAACTATAGGGGCCGTGGCGGGGTACCACAGATCCACCCCCTTTTCATTTTACTAGAGGGTGGATCTACAGTACCCGGCCTCGGCCACTATAGATGATGGAGCAGCTGTGTTACGGCAACATCTGAGAACTTCTAGCCTCTGGTAACAGTTGATTGGTGGGAATTCCTGGTGTTGCACCCCCACTGATGAGATTCATGGCCTATCTTAAGGATAGACTATCAATAAAAAAGTAGTGGCCAATCCTTTCAACTTTACTCCTGTTGCTGGATGTACAACCCATGGATTTACTCCAGTCGTAATTGTCCATCATGCTATCCGTGAACATTCCCAGATCTTTTATCTGTTGGTACAGGAGGACCGCTTGTTACTGATGAGCTGACTGCTTCACTTAAAGACTTTATTCTTAGAAAAAAACCTTTTTTTTTCTTTGTCTAGAAACCGTGCCACATGGAGTTACAATACCAGACATAAGTTATGAATAGATGTGGCACATAAGACGGTCATGTTTGTCTAATCCTGAACATTACTATTCATATAAAATGACTAAAAAAAAATAATATATATATATATGTATATATATATATATATATATATATATATATATATATATATATATATATATATATATATATTACACTGCTCAAAAAATAAAGGGAACACTCAAACAGAGTATGGCTCCAAGGAAATCAAACTTTTGTGAAATCAAACTGTCCACTTAGGAAGCACCACTGATTGACAATCAATTTCACATGCTGTTCTGCAAATGGAAAAGACAACAGGTGGAAATTATTGGCAACTATCAAGACACCCAGTTATCGTGACCGGTTTGGCAGTGGGTCAGTAATGGTGTGGGGTGGCATTTCTTTGGAGGGCTGCACAGCCCTCCATGTGCTCGCCAGAGGAAGCCTGACTGCTATTAGGTACCGAGATGAAATCCTCAGACCCCTTGTGAGACCATATGCTGGTGCGGTTGGCCCTGGGTTCCTCCTAATGCAGGACAATGCCAGACCTCATGTGGCTGGAGTATGTCAGCAGTTCCTGCAAGATGAAGGCACTGAAGCTATGGACTGGCACGCCCGTTCCCCAGACCTGAATCCGACTGAGCACATCTGGGTCATCATGTCTCGTTCCATCCACCAACGTCACGTTGCACCACAGACTGTCCAGGAGTTGGCGGATGCTTTAGTCCAGGTCTGGGAGGAGATCCCTCAGGAGACCATCCGCCAGCTCATCAGGAGCATGCCCAGGGTTTGTACAGTAGGGAGGTCATACAGGCACGCGGAGGCCACACACAATACTGAACATCTTTTCCTTGTCACAAGGCATTTCCACTGAAGTTGGATCAGCCTGTAATTTGATTTTCCACTTGGAGTTTGAGTATCATTCCAAATCCAGACCTCCATAGGATATTAATTTTAATTTACATTGATAATTGTTATGTTTTTATTCTTTTGAACACATTCCGCTATGCAATGAATAAAAACAATATATATATATATATATATATATATATATATATATATATATACACACACACACACAATTATTTTCTTTTTTTAAATGTTTAACTGTCATAATAAAAAAATGTAAAAGCTAAAGTGTAATAACTTTCCGGATGAAGCTAAATATTTCCAATGAAAATGGAAATTTTGTCCCTTTACAGGAACAGAAAAATATCTTTCTGTGGGAAAACCCAATAATCTCCCCAACGCCTTCTTTTAAGAACCTTGGATGCCGCTGAGATATGCGGGTACATTAAAAAAAAAAGATTAAGTGATTATAAAATGGGAGGAATTCACAAATAGCGATTTTTGTAAGAACAAATGTGCTTTTAACTTGGCGCTGTCTGTAGAGCAGGTATTTTGGACAGATTATAGGATTTCTGCTCTTGATCGCACATTTGTCCCGTACATGTTCTATTGTTTCCTCGTAACTGTAAAGCCTGCCCTCCGATTATTCCTCTGAGTTTCTTTTAAAGATTTCCCGTAACTTGTGCAAACCTGTTGGGAAAAGCGCCTCCTCTTGGCTCGACATTCCTAACTTTGTTGACTTCGACCTGTCTAAGCATCCTATTCTACTGAAAGGAAAAAATAAGGGAAAAAAAAGAAGATAAATGCTGTTTTCATAAGAAAGAAGAAAAAAAAAATGAACAGCAAAAACGTCAAAAGAAGAATGGAAAAATCCATTGAATTACCTTTATGTAATCTCCACCTAGAAGACATGAATTCCTTTCTCTTCAGGCCCGGAGGGGGTTAGGATTATGCGATTGTGTCTTGCCCGTAGGAACAGTTATATGTAAAACCTAGATTAGGCGCTGCCCATTGTTTACCTCAGCAGCGTAATTTTGTTTCTCGTATAATTAGGACATTGTTTTCAGTTGAAGCCGATATCTTCCTACGTCTAGTTATTTTTGTGACATTGCATCAGTTTATACAATCGCCAAAGATCTTGAATCCCAAATATATTAGAATATCATGAAAATTTTACTACTAGATGTCCTAGAATTGGGCATCACCTCAAAGCTTTTGAGCCCCAATACAAAATTTGTAACGGAGGCCTCCACGTACCGTCATGTCCCATTTATAATACTGGAGGTTCGTGGCAGAGGGCTGTGGGCCACCTCAAGCATTAGGGCTCCAAAATGACTGCTCTTTCTGCTCCTTTTACACTTATGATCCAGCTCACTACTTAAAGCAGAGGATGGATTGTTTTGATATGTTCACATCCATGTTGGACGCTTTAGAAGCTAAAATCATGGGCATGGTAGTTTCGATGAGGTAAAATATTTGCCTGCCTGATCATACAGGGAAATGTTTTACCTCACAGAAAGAATCATCAGTGTTCCAGTGCTGTCCTGCCTGTGTACTCTCTTGGATCCTCCCCTGTAGTATGTTCAGACCATGTCCCTGCACGATCAGACACGGCCATTACACGGCAGGTGCACATTTATTAAGATTATCTCGGCACAGGAACATTTTTTTTTTTTTTATCACATCCAATTGTGGAACATCTTTTTATTCCAAGATCTATTGACTTAAAGGAATTTATTTGTGGGACAACCTCCTTTATGTTGGCCATACATATCGTGTGGCTGTCTAATGAATGTCTGTGTGACACATCGTCTTGATGTGCTCTGTATGGGGTGAGGAAAGTAAGCTGCTTCCTAAAACAAAAAAACCCATCTACTAGAAAGTTAATCAATGTAGCTAAAATTGGCGGGTTCTCCTGACTTGCATGGGCTCAATTAAAGTACGTTCAAACTGAACTTTTTGATGTGGATTACGAAACCGATCTGGTTGAAAATTCGTGTTAAAAAAAACTGTCAACATATCTTTAGGCTATGTTCACACACTGAGTTTCTACTGCATTTTTTTTTTAAATGCAAAGTTTACAAAAAGCAGGTTTTGCTTAGCTTTTGCTGCATTTTAATTGCTTTGATTTTTGTCAAGGTACATTTGTCTTTTGTGCATAAGAAATTTTTTTATGCATTATAATCTGATTCAACTTCATTAGGGTTTGGTACCAAAAACGCAGCAAAACCTGATACCTGCATTTTTTTTGCAGCTTTTTTTTTTTGCACATTGCTTTCAATGAGTGAAATACTCTGAAAAAACGCTGAAAGTGACACGCTGTGTTTTGCAGGCCTTCTTCTGAAATCGGCGTCCCTGTTGATCAGAGGTAAGGTTAACTCCATTCACATGTCCAATTTTTCAACGTACGAGAAAAACAGACCGATTATTCTGATCGGAGTTTGAGCGGAGTGTCGTATTTTTCCCACCTTCTGCATTCTAACAGTCCATGAAAATTGGATGTTAATGTTATCCAAGTGTGGCCTGATTATTATTATTATTATTATTATTATTATTATTATTTTTGTTTTCTGTTCTTTTTATTTTTTTATGGACCCATTGATTTGCATTTCTGATTTTTGATCCAACCCTCGGATAAAAATTGGACATGTCTCCCATGCTTTCTGCGGACCACTCGATCCATCGTACATGTGCAAAGCCCCATTGAATTTCATAGGTAGGAGTGCTGTCAGTGAAAACCACAGATGGCACTGATTTTCACGGATATGTGAAAATCGGACGTGTGAATGAGCCCTAATACCGCATGCTGTGAGGGGAGGGTGAAGCGGCAAGAAACATGTTAATTTGGTGCAAGTACATTGTAAACTTCTAACATTACATCAACAAATGGCCAATCACTAAAGGTACCGTCACACTTAGCGACGCTGCAGCGATACAGACAACGATCCGGATCGCTGCAGCGTCGCTGTTTGGTCGCTGGAGAGCTGTCACACAGACAGCCCTCCAGCGACCAACGATCCCGAGGTCCCAGGTAACCAGGGTAAACATCGGGTAACTAAGCGCAGGGCCGCGCTTAGTAACCCGATGTTTACCCTGGTTACCATCGTAAAAAAACAAACAGTACATACTTACATTCAGCTGTCTGTCCCTTGCCGTCTGTTTGCTGCACTGACTGCTGGCCGCAAAGTGAAAGCAGAGCACAGCCACAGCGGTGAGTCACCGCTGTGTGACTCACCGCTGTGCTGTGCTTTCACTTTCACTTTGCGGCCAGCAGTCAGTGCAGCAAACAGACGGCAAGGGACAGACAGCTGAATGTAAGTATGTACTGTTTGTTTTTTTAGGATGGTAACCAGGGTAAACATCGGGTTACTAAGCGCGGCCCTGCGCTTAGTTACCCGATGTTTACCCTGGTTACCAGTGAAGACATCGCTGAATCGGTGTCACACACACCGATTCAGCGATGTCTGCGGGGAGTCCAGCGACGAAATAAAGTTCTGGACTTTCTTCCCCGACCAGCGACAGCACAGCAGGGGCCTGATCGCTGCTGCCTGTCACACTGGACGATATCGCTAGCGAGGACGCTGCAACGTCACGGATCGCTGGCGATATCGTCTAGTGTGACGGTACCTTAAGAAAGTGTGGTGTGAAGAAATCTGCATATTTTGGGTATTACTTGTCTCTCTTAAATGCAATGTAGCAGGTGAAAACGTTTTTTTGGGGGGATGGGGTGGGAGAGGGTTTCGAGGTTGCTGATGGTTCCCAGTTGCTCTCTATCAAGATTCCAATACAGTCCCGCTTGTACAATTAGTAAGAAATGCCTGATAGAGCAGTTGAGTCCAAACATCTTCCCGCAATCAGACAGAGGTGTAATTGTCCTTGGCCGGGAGATTATTTGTTCAATGTTTAGATCACAGTCCTGATAAAGTTGTGACAGTAGGAGATAAAACACCCAAGCTGTATGAAAGGTGATAGATAATGGACTGTAGGTGCAAGAAATTGTAGAATTGTGAGAATATTCTCTCCTAGAATGATAACATGTGATCTCACTCTTAACCCTCCACAAAATCTAAATCTGATGATGTAGATGACTAATTAATCATACAGTAGGTGTCAGGGGTACAAGAGGGTCATAAACTCTTCATAGATCGGTCCTGATGAATAACACCTTAATGGAATTTCTTAAGTCTGATGTACAGTTCTAATTTGGAGTAAGAGTGAAACTTGTCTGTCAGCCTCGAAGATAATGGATCATTCTACTCAAGGATGTAACAGCTGAAATATTCTTTTCCTAATAGGCCATATTAAAGAATCCTGTCTCCTCCCATAAACATTTTTATCCTCTTAATATATCGCAGTCATCATATTATTATACAGCACTGTGTACTTACAGTCATGGCCAAAAGTATTGACACCCCTGCAATTCTGTCAGATAATACTCAGTTTCTTCCTGAAAATGATTGCAAACACAAATTCTTTGGTTTTATTATCTTCATTTAATTTGTCTTAAATGGAAAAACACAAAAGAGAATGAAGCAAAAAGCAAAACATTGATCATTTCACACAAAACTCCAAAAATGGGCCAGACAAAAGTATTGGCACCCTCAGCCTAATACTTGGTTGCAGAACCTTTAGCAAAAATAACTGCGACCAACCACTTCCGGTAACCATCAATGAGTTTCTTACAATGCTCTGCTGGAATTTTAGACCATTTTTCTTTGGCAAACTGCTCCAGGTCCCTGATATTTGAAGGGCGACTTCTCCAAACTGCCATTTTTAGATCTCTCCACAGGGGTTCTATGGGATTCAGGTCTGGACTCATTGCTGGCCACCTTAGAAGTCTCCAGTGCTTTCTCTCAAACCATTTTCTAGTGCTTTTCGAAGTGTGTTTTGGGTCATTGTCCTGCTGGAAGACCTATGACCTCTGAGGGAGACCCAGCTTTCTCACACTGGGCCCTACATTATGCTGCAAAGCTTGTTGGTAGTCTTCAGACTTCATAATGCCATGCACACGGTCAAGCAGTCCAGTGCCAGAGGCAGCAAAGAAACCCCAAAACATCAGGGAACCTCCGCCATGTTTGACTGTAGGGACCGTGTTCTTTTCTTTGAATGCCTCTTTTTTTTTTCTCCTGTAAACTATATATGTTGATGCCTTTGCCCAAAAAGCTCTACTTTTGTCTCATCTGACCAGAGAACGTTCTTCCAAAACGTTTTAGGCTTTTTCAGGTAAGTTTTGGCAAACTCCAGCCTGGCTTTTTTATGTCTTGGGGTAAGAATTGGGATCTTCCTGGGTCTCCTACCATACAGTCCCTTTTCATTCAGATGCCGACGGATAGTACGGGTTGACACTGTTGTACCCTCGGACTGCAGGGCAGCTTGAACTTGTTTGGATGTTAGTCGAGGTTCTTTAACCAACATCCGCACAATCTTGCGTTGAAATCTCTTGTCAATTTTTCTTTTCCGTCCACATCTAGGGAGGTTAGCCACAGTGCCATGGGCTTTAAACTTCTCGATGACACTGCACACAGGAACATTCAGGTCTTTGGGGATGGACTTGTAGCCTTGAGATTGCTCATGCTTCCTCACAATTTGGTTTCTCAAGTCCTCAGACAGTTCTTTGGTCTTCTTTCTTTTCTCCATGCTCAATGTGGTGCACACAAGGACACAGGACAGAGGTTGAGTCAAGTTTAATCCATGTCAACTGGCTGCAAGTGTGATTTAGTTATTGCCAACACCTGTTAGGTGCCACAGGTAAGTTACAGGTGCTGTTAATTACACAAATTAGAGAAACATCACATGATTTTTCGAACAGTGCCAATACTTTTGTCCACCCCCTTTTTTATGTTTGGTGTGGAATTATATCCAATTTGGCTTTAGGACAATTCTTTTTGTGTTTTTTCATTTAAGACAAATTAAATGAAGATAATAATACCAAATAATTTGTGTTTGCAATCATTTTCAGGAAGAAAATGAGTATTATCTGACAGAATTGCAGGGGTGTCAATACTTTTGGCCATGACTGTACAATTGCTCATTTTGCGTTTCTACTCAGATAATTCTTCTCTTTTCCAGTAGGTCTATGACATCACGTTATTAAAAGTTGACTAGATGAATCCTTCTAAGCAAACAGGAGGTCAATTTTCCCTGTAGGAGTCACAAGTCACTTCAAAAGTCCCTGACATCGGGGAAGAGAGACCAGCTAGGTCAGGTGTTGAAGAGGGGGATGATGAATGCATGGACAAGAGTCTTTCTGTTTCTATATAGAGCAGAGAAGAGAGAAGGATTATCTGGGTAGAAAGGCAAAATGAGCGATTGTAAGTACACAGCGCTGTATAACATGATGACTGCAATATATTAAGAAGATAAAAACTTTGATGGGAGTGCTTTAATGTCATAAAGGAGTTAGGCAAGTAAAGGTCAAAGCTGGAATTGTGTTACATAACCCCTCTCGGGCAATCCCCAAAAATTGGATTGTATATGTTTCCTGGTAGCAATAAATTAAATTATTGTGCTGGTATAAATGCTGACTGGACTTCCCATACCCTATACCTGGCTTGTGGGAAGAGCCAGGCAAAGCGCCACAATTGGTGCATGTAGTAGATGCGCCTTTTCTGGGCAGCTGCGGGCTGCTATTTTTAGGCTGAGAGGGTCAATGTCCATGGCCCCTTACAATCTGAAAATACCAGCTTCCAGTTGTCTGCTTTAGCTTTGCTGGTTGTCAAAAATGAGGGGGACCTCATGCCGTTTTTTTAAAACGATTTAATTAAATAATTTAAAAAAAAAGAGGCGTGGGGACCCCTCTATTATTGATAACAAACCTGGCTAAAGCTGACCACTGAGGATTGGAGCTCGCAGTTGTCCGTTTTGCCTGGCTGGCTATCAAAAATACAGGTGGACCCACTCTGATTTTTTTTATTTTAATTATTTATTGATGAATACTCCCATCAGCCGCCGCCTGCTCTCACTGTTATTAGTGGCAGCAGGTGTAGGCGTAATAGTCCCATCAGCCAAAGCCAGTGGCCAAAGGTGAACTTTTTACCTCCGATTAAAGCTGTGGCCTTACGCTGTCATCGGGCAGTGTGGGAGCCGCAGCTCTCTGACCAGAGGTATTAATCTTATGGCCGATTAGAGCCATCGGTGTTTCTCATCTGTCATGCAGATGACAGCACGAGAAACACCTGGTGTTCGATGTGGCGAATCCGAACAGTAACATGGATTTCCTGGTGAAACCAGAGATCGGGGTCCGTGCCGAACAGTATGTGTAAAGTGCAGACCCCGAACTTTGCTGTTTGAAGACTTCCATTGTAGATGTAATTTTTGTTTTTCTTGCCCAAATGTAGACGTTAAATAGCATTCTATTAGTTGCTGCCCATTGTTCAAGCTTATCTAGATCCTTCTGAATTTTTTCTCTGTCGTCTCTAGTGTTGGCTGTTGGTCCAACAGCTAAAATGGACACCTGGCCGCTGACTAAAATTGCCCACTCACATCCTCCAAAATTGCCAAATGGACCTGCTCACGTTGAAGCTATACAGGAGCCAAGCAGGACAGGCAGCCCTGACTTTAGTTTTGTTAAGAGTCAAATATTAGGGAATTTTTAGAAATGCTATTTCTTCAAAGGAATCTCCAATAAGAAATTATACCTATTTTGTAGCGTAGAAGCCATATACACATCAGGCGGAAGTGCACTGTCAGTGTTCTTAGACTGATTTTTCCAAGTGCATTCAATGCACTTCAAGGCTGATTTGCATGACTTCTACATTAGATTTTTAATGACGGGATATCATATTTTCACCAAAAGTAGTATAATTTTTATTGGGCAACAAGTGCCTATACAGCCATACCTCTACTTCCTTATGTAAAAACATACTGACTGGTTCACTTTAATGTATTTGGTAACCCTGTTGTTCTTGGTTGCTAAAGGGGACTTGTCACTTTCTCAAACATATTTATTAAATAACTAGTGCAAACTGTCTCTTCAGAGAGGAAGAGGACTAGAACTCTAGTGCCACCTATTGGAAGTAGCAATCCTAGCAGTCAATGTCGACCCTTTAACGAGCCTTGTCACATGACTTAGGATAATAGCCAAACCAGAATCTCAATTTGCAGACTCAACAAGGCTCTAGATAATGTTAGAAAACACGGCACTCGATAGGTATGAGTAATGGTGGTGCTCAAGTAGGGTGTCCACCCCGTAGAATATAGATGAATAAACTTGGCACTCAGAAGAGCGCCGCTCTCTGCTGCTGGGCATAGTGCTCCTTATGCTCCGGACCCGTTTCGCTGCTTCTCCTTCTAGGCTTTGCTCCTAGCCTTGGCGCCTTTCTCGTCATTTGTGGGTCCCGCTCCTCCAGTATTCAGTATACCCTCCGCAGCTTCTTCCCTCCCGGACGCTCCTCTGTGCCTCCTGTTTGCTTCTATTTCCAGTCATTGTCAAAGAAACGCTCTGACGAAGGTCCGGTGTGGACCGAAAACGTTTAGCAGTTTCATTTGTCTGGATGCATCAATAAATTTAGAAGCCTTTTTTCCCTCATTCTGAGTGCCAAGTTTATTCATCTATATCAACAAGGCTCTATATAGTTGCTACCTACCTGCCAGTTGTGCCGACCTGTTAACCTTTATATTAAGAAATTGCATCAGTATCAATGGCGTTCCCAACAGTCGTACCTGCGATGATCAGTCGATTCTCTTATGTAATGGAAAACGTTAATGTCACGATCCATGTTTGGATCTGTGGGAGATCTGGCCTCTCAAATTAAAACTTTTTTCTTTTTTTCTTTTCAGTCTATCGGGGGTTAATGCAGTCCCCCCCCCCCCCCCCCCCCCCCCCCGGTGGCCGCTGGTGTAATTGCATTGCTGCTAGTTCTGCTGATGTGGGTGGTGGCTCCCACCTTCCTCTAAAATGTCACCTGATGCATCAGCTGTCTGTTGGTTATATGGGTCCTTTTGGAGACCAAACCAAGCTGGAGTCAGGAGCTTGCTGGGTTCTGTGGTGCTTCAGTTGAATTCTGTCATTTGGTGCCTTACTCTGCTGTTCGGTGCATTTCAGCAGAGAAAAGCTAAGTGTTGTTTTGTGTTTCCTTTTCCCCATGGTGTTTGTCTTACCTTACCTTGTGTTGTATTAGTACAGCGGTGGGACCAGTGCTCTCACCTGCCAGTTCCCTATATAGGGAAAGTGAGGGACTAAGTATACTGTTCGGCGACGGGTTGAAAGAACCCATATAGGGATGCTAGTAAGAGAAGGGCACATCCTCAGGTGAGTGCAGGAGGTGTCCATTCCCCATTCCCTACCGACAGGGCCCACCGTTGTTAATGTGTCCACGGAGTACCCTTGTGCTTTGCCGTTTTGTGACCGACCACTCGTCGTGTCGTGTCACGCTAGGACAGTCACTTCGTGACAGTTAACTTCTAAAAATGGGAATCGTTCTTCACAAATAGAACATCTCTAGGGATTATATTGGAGTATTCCAGGAAGTAGTTGCTCAGATGAGCACTACAGGTAGCGAGAAGGACCATGCATATTGTGTACATTGAGAAACATCTGCAGTCTTGGCTCGCAAACAGGTTAACAGTGGGTTGGTATGGCTTGTAAAGAAAAGTGAAAGTGACATGCGGCGCTATCCAGGGATAACATATTGAAGATATTTGCATGAGCGAGTCCTACTAAGCGGAGGAGCGCTCCGCTCTCTGCCTCTGTCCGCATGGATTCCATTATTTGTGAGACATTTGGAGAGCAGTGTGTGGTCCACGGGCAGCACAAATCGAGGAACAAAGGGACAACAGGAGGCAAAGGAAAGGCCAGAAAATCAGCTACTTGTGAAATATTGGTTAATGGATGAAGAATGTTCTAGGCTTTGACCGGCATTGTGTGTACGTGTATATGTTAGTGTGTGTAGAATATATGGGTTTAAAGTAGTCGTTCGTTCTTGAGACTTGGTCAAAGATCCATTTGTCATCCATATCTAAGTTTGCCATTAAGTCTTAAGGTTGACATGTGGATCATGTAACTGTGGCAGATATTAGGCAAATGCTTTGTGTACATAGCATGATATGGAAGGCATTTAAATATTCCTACTACTTGTACCACCACTAGTGCAACTACCAACTAGTACAATTTTTTTCTGTGTATTATGTAAGAAATTATAGACCCCTTTTTAAACAGGAAAAAAAAGTATTGGTTGAAGTTGTTTGGGTTGAGGTTAAAAATGTAATAAATATAAAATATAAGTGGTACTTTTTTTAATTCTTTAAAAAGGAATTATCAGTTCTTTGGAAATCTTTTCATTAGGAAGCCAAGTGAAATTATGGATAACATTTTTATTTAAAGAAAGTATTACAGGACTACGGTAATTCTAGATAATTCCTTGTACATTTTTTATTTTTTGTTTTTAGAGGGGGATTAGTGGGATGGGGAAATTTATTATTTATTATTATTATTATTATTATTATTATTATTTCATTATATTCTAATTATAACCTAGATTGACCCATCCCACTCATCCCCATTTAAAACAAAAATATAGAAAATGAAATATAACAAGAATTTTCTTGAATTTGAAAATAATAAAATGACAAAATATATACTTGTCCTAATTATATGTGTGTGTATGTATGTGCTATATCAATTTTTTTTTTACATATTTCAATTAAAAGGAATTTATACAAATATATATTATACAATATATTTATTTACATAATTTTCCTTTATGTTATAGAGATAGGTAAAAAATAAGAATAATTATTATTTAATATTATTACGCCATTTATTCCATGGCGCTTCATATGTGAAATTTTAATTGATATAGAATACATATTAATCAATTATTCTTTATTCATTTTTTTTGTAGAACACCAATATCTTCAGAACGATATATAAAAATTTTAATTTGCTTTTGGGCATTTATAATGCGATCTGTTTTTAATTTATTTTTATAATTACTAATCTATTGTAAATATACATCACAACCTCCTTACACTTCCTCAGGTAAAAAAAAAAAAGTCACAAAATGTAACTGTCAGAGGCCAAGTTAAAACATAACCTGTAATAATTTTAAAGTATTATTTTTGCCTATAAATATAGCTATATAGATATGGCATATAATTTTTTTTTTTTTGCTAAATTCAAAGCAAATTAATATGATTTTACTTTTTAATTGAGAATGAAATGCTGTTGACTCAAGAATTGCTAATCGTGGGTCACGTAAATGCCCTGAATAATGCATAGACCAATTTGAGGAACGCATCCCTCCATTTGATCCCTGCTTTATTTTTGAGCTGCACATGTTGTTCTCCGGGGATTTAACCCATGCTTTATTAGATTTGTGCAGCACATGGCTGGTATTGATTAGTGCATAGTCTATTTTGTAAGAGATTCCAAATTAATTGTGCAAAAATCCATGTAAGTGCTTTTTTATGAGGCTCGGGAGACGGTGGACCCAGTAATATGGAAGCGAGTTATTCTGCTGTAGCACATGAACGCAGGCTGCTGCAAGCTCTGGACACATCGGCTGCTTCACCGTCTACTAAAAAGTGAATCTTCTCGTTTGTAAGCAACTCAAAGCTTCACATTGCTGGATGCTAAAGGGCAACGAGGAGAAACGCATCCGGAATACAGAGGACGCGTCGGAGTAGGGATCCCCAAAATCTGGACTTTACCATACTGATCATACAAAATTTTTCAAAAATTTTTTTTTTAGATTTTGACCATGTGTAAGTCAATGAAATTGTGTAAATTGCCTCTAAACTTCGAGGGGAGAATTCTTTACCAACTAAATGACTTGCAAATTGAGATTAAGAATAAAAATGCATTTTGCAGTCTATTTTGATTCTCATTATTTTCTATCTTTCTAGTCATTATATAGCCATTGGTCCTTACAGGGGTTCTTTAAGGCATATTGATGACCTATCCACTGGAGATCTGACACCAGGCACCTCCACCCATCAGCCGCTATTGGCTCCATGGCTGGATGTAAAAAAATTGAATGGAGCTGAACGTCACGGCTCCATTTAGTGTGTAGTAGCCACTGCCAAGGACCGCAGATCAGTTCCTGCTCTTTTGAGTAGTAGCTGATCTGCAGTTCTCAGAGCTGACCATGGCAGATTGGCTGAGGTTGGACATTTGGCACTCACACCCATCTGATATTGGTGACCTATTCCTATGATGGCTCATCAATATCCTAAACCTTTAAACAAAACCATCACTTGATTCTATAGATGATGACGCTGGTCAACTTGCTGTATTTCAAAGTCTGATGAGTTTACATCACTGACCGAGTACATTGCTCAGTAATGTCCCCTTTTTGCTTAAGATAAATTGGAACCAAGTTTTCGGGAGCGTGACCTATCCTTTATTCTGAAAGGCAGCCTATTGGCAATCTTATTGCAGTGTGCAAACATATAAATGGACATAGTTACATAGTTATGTAGGTTGAAAAAAAGACCTAGGTCCATCAAGTTCAACTTTCCTCCACCAGATGTACATTTTGCCACTAATTTAACAATAACCCACAATGTTCTGTGTATCAAGGAACTCATCCAGCCCTTGTATAAAAGCTGTTATAGTGTCGGCCATTACTACCTCTTGTGGTCGGCATTCCGCAGTCTGAGTGCTCTAACTGTAAAGAACCCTTTCCTGTTTAGCTGCCGGAATCGCCTTTCTTCCACCCGTAATGAGTGTCCCCTGGTCCTTAGTACGATCTGTGGATGGAATAAGTCATGTGCCAGTGTTTATGTACTGACCACACATATTGTGCCTCTGAGGTGTCTTTTTTCTAAACTAAATAAGCCAAACTTTTCCAAACTCTCCTCATATGAGAGGCCTTCCATCCCTTGTAATAATCTAGTTGCAGTCTTTGAATTGATTCTAACTTCTGATTATCCTTTTTAAAATGTGGAGCCCAAAACTGGATCCCATATTCTAGATGTGGCCTCACCAGTGATTTTATAAAGGGGTGATAATACTTTGGGATCGCGGGATTTTCGCTCTCTTTTTATACATCCTAAAATCTTGTTTGCTTTTGCAGCTGTTGTCTGACATTGAGTACTGCTGCTCAGCTTACTTGTAACCAGAATGCCCAAGTTCTTGATCTGTAGTCCTGAGTATATTCCCATATAATGTGTACACAGCAATAGGATTACTCCGTCCTGGCTGCATTACTTTACATTTATCTACATTAAATCTCATTTGCCAAGTGTTTGCCCATTCAGACATCTTATTCAGATCGTTTTGCAATATTGTAATGTCACGGTCAGATTTTAATATCCTACGTAGTTTGGTGTCGTCAGCAAAGACTGACACTTTACTCCCAATCCCATCCACAAGGCCATTAATGAAGAGGCTTAAAAGAATCGGTCCCAGTACAGATCTCTGCGGTCCCCACTGCTCCCAGTACAGATCTCTGCAGTCCCCACTGCTGACTAATATCCCATTTAGAGCATGCACCATATATGACAACTCTGTTTCCTGTCATTTAGCCAATTCCTTACCCATATGCGTATAGTTTCCCATAGGTCCTTGCTTCTGTAGCTTCACTATAAGGCTGTTATGTGGAACTGTAACTGGCAAAATCCAGATAAGTCACATCCGCTGCATTACCTTCATCCAGATTTACACTCACCTCCTCATAGAAACCAAACATGTTAGTTAGACATGACTTATTCTTCACGAATCCATGCTGGTTGTCAGTTATTATATTATTATCTACAATATTTGTGCATATCATCTCTTATAATGCCTTCAAAAATGTTGCGTACTACTGATCTTAGGCTTACCGGACAGTAAATGCCTGGATCACCTTCTTACCTTACTTAAGTATCAGTCAGTACCGGGAGAACCATCCACCAATCCTGTGGCACCACCCCTGTTACAACAGAATCTAAGAATATGAGATACAGTGGTCTGTCAATTATTGAGTTCAACTCCCTCAGTATCCGTGGATGAATGCCATCTGGGCCGGGGGATTTGTCAATGTGTAAATTGCTCAGACGTAGATGCAGAGATCTTTCTAATAATCCTTTTACTCTCAAACTCGCAATGTTGACAAGAGGTAAAAAGGATTAATAATCATCATCCTCACCACAGACGGTGATTCTTTACTGTGCGAGCAGTGAGTTTATAGATTCTTTACTGTAACAGCAGTGAGGTTATGGAACTCCCTACCATGACATGTTGTAATGATTGATTCATTAAACAAGTTCATGAAAGGCTTGGATGCCTTTCTTGAAAAATATAATCTCCATATACCATATATACTCATGTACAGTTAGGGCCAGAAATATTTGGACAGTGACACAATTTTCGCGAGTTGGGCTCTGCATGCCACCACATTGGATTTGAAATGAAACCTCTACAACAGAATTCAAGTGCAGATTGTAACGTTTAATTTGAAGGGTTGAACAAAAATATCTGATAGAAAATGTAGGAATTGTACACATTTCTTTACAAACACTCCACATTTTAGGAGGTCAAAAGTAATTGGACAAATAAACATAACCCAAACAAAATATTTTTATTTTCAATATTTTGTTGCAAATCCTTTGGAGGCAATCACTGCCTTAAGTCTGGAACCCATGGACATCACCAAACGCTGGGTTTCCTCCTTCTTATTGCTTTGCCAGGCCTTTACAGCCGCAGCCTTCAGGTCTTGCTTGTTTGTGGGTCTTTCCGTCTTAAGTCTGGATTTGAGCAAGTGAAATGCATGCTCAATTGGGTTTAGATCTGGAGATTGACTTGGCCATTGCAGAATGTTCCACTTTTTGGCACTCATGAACTCCTGGGTAGCTTTGGCTGTATGCTTGGGGTCATTGTCCATCTGTACTATGAAGCGCCGTCCAATCAACTTTGCAGCATTTGGCTGAATCTGGGCTGAAAGTATATCCCGGTACACTTCAGAATTCATCCGGCTACTCTTGTCTGCTCTTATGTCATCAATAAACACAAGTGACCCAGTGCCATTGAAAGCCATGCATGCCCATGCCATCACGTTGCCTCCACCATGTTTTACAGAGGATGTGGTGTGCCTTGGATCATGTGCCGTTCCCTTTCTTCTCCAAACTTTTTTCTTCCCGTCATTCTGGTACAAGTTGATCTTTGTCTCATCTGTCCATAGAATACTTTTCCAGAACTGAGCTGGCTTCTTGAGGTGTTTTTCTGCAAATTTAACTCTGGCCTGTCTATTTTTGGTATTGATGAATGGTTTGCATCTAGATGTGAACCCTTTGTATTTACTGTCATGGAGTCTTCTCTTTACTGTTGACTTAGAGACAGATACACCTACTTCACTGAGAGTGTTCTGGACTTCAGTTGATGTTGTGAACGGGTTCTTCTTCACCAAATTAAGTATGCGGCGATCATCCACCACTGTTGTCATTCGTGGACGCCCAGGCCTTTTTGAGTTCCCAAGCTCACCAGTCAATTCCTTTTTTCTCAGAATGTACCCAACTGTTGATTTTGCTACTCCAAGCATGTCTGCTATCTCTCTGATGGATTTTTTCTTTTTTTTCAGCCTCAGGATGTTCTGCTTCACCTCAATTGAGAGTTCCTTTGACCGCATGTTGTCTGCTCACAGCAACAGCTTCCAAATGCAAAACCACACACCTGGAATCCACCCCTGACCTTTTAACTACTTCATTGATTACAGGTTAACGAGGGAGACGCCTTCAGAGTTAATTGCAGCCCTTAGAGTCCATTGTCCAATTTCTTTTGGTCCCTTGAAAAAGAGGACGCTATGCATTACAGAGCTATGATTCCTAAACCCTTTCTCCGATTTGGATGTGGAAACTATCATATTGCAGCTGGGAGTGTGCACTTTCAGCCCATATTATATATATAATTGTATTTCTGAACATGTTTTTGTAAACAGCTAAAATAACAAAACTTGTGTCACTGTCCAAATATTTCTGGCCCTAACTGTATAAGCCTAGTTTTTCAGCACATTTTTTGTGTGCTGAAAACGCCCCCCCCCTCGACTTATACACGAGTCATTGTCCTAGAAAGACAGCGGGGGAGCAGCCGGTCACAGAGGCAGGAGCCAGCGGCTAACGCCTGTTCCCTCTGCTAAAGAGAAATTAATATTTGCTGCGCTGGCAGTAAATATTCTTTTCTCTTATAGTTACAGCCGCAGCAGCCGGCTTCCAGCACACATCCTACTTACCGTCCCTTGCGCGCCGTAGCTGCATTTCATTCCGGAACCAGCAGCTCCTGCGACCGAGCGATCACGTGGCCCCACTCATTAAGGTAATGAATATTCACCTCTCTCCACTCCCATAGGTGTGGAGTGAATATTCATTACCTTAATGAGCGGGGTCACGAGATCGCTCAGCCAGAAAAGCTGCTGGTGCCGGAACGAGATGCAGCGAGGGCGCACAGGGAAGGTAAGTAGGATGTGTTGTTTATTTTTTTTTTTATAGGAACCATGCATACAAGGATAGGGGATAAGGAGCCATGAAAACAAGCACGGGGATAAGGAGCCATGCATACTAGGACTTGTGGCTGTTCGACAGCCACAACACATGCAGGGGTTGCCTAACATACAGGTAATCCGAAAAGCCATGAGACATGCAGCTGCAAGGACTCGAACATATTATTTGAGCACGCCGAACATACTCTGTTAGTACGCGAGTATGGCGGATAACACCTTATCTGAGCGTGCACTGCATACTCATCACTAATGGCATTCGAGGAGACACTCCAGTATTAAAATATGTTCCTCGACCTTTAGTAAAAATATGTTGTAACTTTCATGATAACGTTCCAGTAGTGAACCCTGTAATAATAGTCATGAATATTCGATTTCCTGCATTGTGAACATTCTTCTACCTGAAATATTAATCAGCAGCTTTAAATTGTCAGCAGATAATGCCACCGTGCAATTCCTGGGAGGATTTTATGTTTCAGTAGATTTTGCCGGTCGTGTATATATTCTAATTCACCGACTAGGAGTAAATTTATTTCAGGGTTTGGCTATGGGGATTGACAGGGGATGGCTGCTCCAGGGTGCTCGACTTGTGAAAGTGCGGAAAGCCTTGGCACACTATCCAATCAGTGCTGATAAAATGGATTTGAAGGCAGTGTGCACGGAGCTGGAATCGCAGAGCGCGCTGCTCAGATGCGTCTCGGTTAACATGTGCAAAGCACATGAATCATTTATGAGACAACAGGAATGAAAGGTGAAATGTTGACAATAAAAGACTCTGAAGTGTGGTGTAGAAAGATTTCAAAATTGCTGTCGGCAAATAGGGTCAAGTTATGTTAACGTTTGCCTCACTTTGCACACCACCTAACCTGCTCTGGTTGCACAATCGGAAAATTTGGCTTTATGAATTCCACTGTAAGGGTAGGTGCACACGACCATTTTCTCTTCGTCTGAGAAAAACTGTCTGATTATTCTGATTAGACCAACGATAGTCCCATCAGTTTTTCTCTTTCTCAGAGGTGGAGAGATTAAAAAAACAATTTCTCCTCCTTTTTCATACTGTCAGCCCGTGAAAATCTGATTGCGCTCTGTCCTCTTGTCCTCCAAGTGCGGTCCGATGCTTTTCACGGACCCATTGACTTGCATTGCCAATTTCGACCTGATACGGCTCTGATTTTTTTTTTTTTTTACATCATGGGTACAAGTGATACCCGTGAAGACCACAGATATCACTCATCCGATATAATCGGTCATGTGTACGAGCCCTAATTGGAATTTTTAAAACATTGTCCCATCATTCCATGTATTGATAATGCTTCTAGGAGCGTTTATTAAGATTTGTGTATTAGTTTTTAATTTTTGTTTTTGTAGGATTTTCAGATATGGAGCAGATGGTAAAGATCTCAATCCATTAACTAAAGCCGATCATTTATGTACAAGTAGATTGTTGCCGGTTCCGTGCATCTTTACACAGACTGACATATACCAAAGGGAGCGGAACGATGGCTACTACGATAGTTCTGTCGCCATACAGAAGCATGTTATTGGCAGCACTTTACTTGTTATCCCTGGGGGTGTGACACCCCACCTCCTCCTAAAATCCCATGAGCCACACCCTCTTAGAAAAGATCATATAAGAGTACAGAAGTATACAGTATCTGCTCATGCATTCATCCTGAAGAATGACTTTGTGTCTGATAATTTGCTGCTTTATACTGTTTGGAACCGCGATGATGTCGCTCAATCTAAGGCGCAAAAGTCTGAGATGCAGATCCCTCCTTTTTTTTTTTTGTGTGTTTACTGTACTTTTAGTGTGACAGGCTGGGAAGTTTATTTTATGCATATATGTTCCTGAGAAATAAATTAGGTATCGATAAGTCATAATATGAGGTTTTAAATAATGGCTTACTGACTGGACTTTATTTAAATAAATGAAAAACACTCAAAAAAAAAAACCAACACAGATGCAATTTTTGGATCTCGTGATTTAATGATTGCCTGTTGCTTTATACGTATGTTAAGCTGTCTACCAAAAGTCTCCAAATATCACCTTAATTTAAGGCCGGGGTCACACTTGCGAGTGCAATGCGAGAAACTCGCATGAGTGTCTCGCATCAATACCCGACCGGAGCATGCGGCTACGTAGAAATACATGGAGCCGCACGCTCCGGTCCCGAGTGCCGGTGGCAGTGAAACATAGTAACTAAGGCCAAAAAAAGACAATTGTCCATCCAGTTCAGCCTATCTTCCGTCAGAATAAATCCCCAGATCTACGTCCTTCTAAAGAACCCAATAACTGTAAGATACAATATTGTTACACTCGAGGAAGAGATCCGGGCCTCTCTTGAACCCCTCGACTGCGTTTGCCATCACCACCTCCTCAGGCAAGGAATTCCAGATTCTCACTGCCCTAACAGTAAAGAATCCTCTTCTATGTTGGTGGAAAAACCTTCTCTCCTCCAGTGCCGAGTATTGATGCGGGAGACTCGTGCGAGTTTTTCGCATTGCACTTACATTTGTCCTTTACACTAAACTCACATGATCATAGCAGATATATATAAAAATTATATATATATATATATATATATATATATATATATATATATATATATATATATATATATATATATGCGCACTGCTCAAAAAAAATAGAGGGAACACTAAAATCCCACATCCTAGATATCACTGAATGGAATATTCCAGTGGTAAATCTTTATTCGTTACATAATGGAATGTGTTGAGAACAATAAAACCTAAAAAAATGTCTGGAGTTGGAATGATGCTCAAAATCAAAGTGTAAAATGAAGTTACAGGCTGATTCAACTTCAGTAGAAATGCCTCAAGACAAAGAAATTATGCTCAGTAATGTGTGTGGCCTCCATGTGCCTGTATGACCTCCTTACTGTGCAGCACCTGGGCATGCTCCTGGTGAGGCGGCGGATCGTCTCCTGAGGGATCCCCTCCCAGACCTGGACTAAAGCATCTGCCAACTCCTGGACAATCTGTGGTGCAATATGACATTGGTACATGGTGCGAAACATGATGTCCCAGATGTGTTCAATGGGATTCAGGTCCGGGGAACGGGCGGGCCAGTCCATAGCTTCAATGCCTTCATCGTGCAGGAACTTCTGACACACTCCAGCCACATGAGGTCTGGCATTGTCCTGCATTAGGAGGAACCCAGGGTCAACCGCACCAGCATATGGTCTCACAAGGAGTCTGAGGATGATCTCATCTCGGTACCTAATGGCAGTCAGGCTACCTCTGGTGAGCACATGGAAGGCTGTGTGGCCCTCCAAAGAAATGCCACCCCACACCATTACTGACCCACTGCCAAGCTGGCCATGTTGAAGGATGTTGCAGGCACCAGATTGCTCTCCACGGTGTCTCCAGACTTTGTCACATCTGCTCAGTGTGAACTTGCTTTCATCTGTGAAGAGCACAGAGCACCAGTAGCGAATTTGCCAATCCTGGTGTTCTGTGCCAAATGCCAAGCGTCCTGCACGGTGTTGGGCTGTGAGCACAACCCCCATCTATGGACGTCGGGCACTCAGACCATCCTCATGGAGTTGGTTTCTAACCGTTCGTGCAGACATATGCACATTTGTGGCCTGCTGGAGGTCATTTTGCAGGGCTCTGGCAGTGCTCCTCCTGTTCCTTGCACAAAGGCTGAGGTAGGGGTCCTACTGCTGGGTTGTTGCCCTCCTACGGCCCCCTCCACGTCTCCTGGTGTACTGGCCTGTCTCCTGGTAGCGCCTCCTGCCTCTGGAAACTACGCTGACACACAGCAAACCTTCTGTTAGGGGTCGAGTTCCTGCCTCTGCACAGGGGGAATCTCAGGCCATCTCCGCTGCGGTCTCCCATTCTTCTCCGGCCGCAGTGGAGCCTGCTCAGCGGAGACGTCGATCCCAGCGTCTCGCTCAGTCTGACTCTGTGCTAAGAGTTACTGCTGCATTTCCTGCTTCTGCCTTTGAAGTCCATGCTGGGCAGCGGCGAGCAGACGCTTCTGGGACTAAGTCCTGCTTTTCATGCTCTGAGCATGCCCAGAGTAAGATCTCTCAGTGGAGATTGAGGGTCACATGATCAAATACTGCAGCTAGGTCATTGCTCCTTCTTGGAAGGTCCTTGTAGGTGCTAGGACTAAGTCCTGCTTTGCACTCTGAGCATGCCCAGGGCAAGATCTCTCAGTGGAGATCTGGGGTCACATGCTCAGGTACTGCAGCAACTCCATTGGTCCTTCTCTGAAGGTCCTAAACGTGCTGCAACTATTTAAGGCTCGCATGGCCGCACGGCCATGCGCTAGTATTGACTTTTGTAAACGTGTGTGTGTTGTGAGTGAAAGTCGTTCTTTAAAATCCCCTCCCTATTGTATGACTGCTCGCGGAAGGTGGATGATTGCTATCTATCAGCACGTTACACACATTACAGCGTCTAATTGCTGTGACCGCCAGTGCGGCAGCGTGCGCTTTCTCTGCGCTTTCCTGACCCAAGCCTGGGTGGTTAGTGGCGTCCGCCAGTGCGGCACCGCACGCACTCTCGTGCTTCTTAAATAATATATTATTTCTGTCTCTCTGACACCCCAGTAGCGGTGTCGAGCGCATGAGGTCTTTATGAACTCAAATCCTGAGTCTTGGGATTGAGTTCTGAGACTCCTTGCTTGCTCTCTTGGTGCAGTACCGCGGCCTTGTGACGCAACAGGGTTTGCTTCCTTCAGACAGGGTGAAGTTAACCCATGTGTGTATTCACATTGTACTGCCATATCGTCCGTCTCTACTAGCAGCAGGGTTTTCACCTGCACGGTGGACCTCGGACTGCGAACGCACCTAATACCATTACATCTTAAACTTGGTGCGTTCCGCCAGTCCTAACACCTTCTTGCCACAGCTCGCATTGATGTGCCATCCTGGATGAGCTGCACTATCTGAGCCACTTGTGTGGGTTGTAGAGTCCGTCTCATGCTACCACAAGTGTGAAAGCACAACCAACATTCAAAAGTGACCAAAACATCAGCCAGAAAGAATTGGTACTGAGATGTGGTCTGTGGTCCCCACCTGCAGAACCACTCCTTTATTGAGGGTGTCTTGATAATTGCCAATAATTTCCATCTGTTGTCTATGTATACAATTTTTTTTGGGGGGGTGTAGGGGGTCTGGCATGCTGGGTCTTGTTGTTCCGCTGACTGTGGGGCGGGTCACGATGCCTTCCTTGGATTACAAAATCTCAGACATATTGTGTTTCCAGGACATAAAATGAATTCCGTTGTATTAATGTACTATGTGCTAATTCACCGGGATTAAAAATAGAAGCGTTTTTACTGCACAGTCACAACATGATGTAAAGAGGGATTTCAGGGCTGGGTGCAGTGTGCCGCTGGGTTTATTGCTGTGACACTCTCCTGCTATCTGCAATGCATCATTCTGATATTCTGTTAGGTGGGAAAAAGATCTACTCATTTTAACCTTTTCTATAAAGCCTAGGACATGGAAATTGGAATGCACAGTACATTGAATACTTTTTACCATTAGATTATCTATGTATCTTGCAGTTTATTATTACTTTAGTACATGTCGTTGTGTTGTGCTTTTTTTTATTTTTTTTCATTTTGTTGTCTTTCACCTCCTGGTACTAAATCCTCGTCATCACCTGTATGTTCCAGATCTTAGAGTTATAAGGCTGTGAGGAACATTTGCGTGTTGGAGATATCCAGATACTATGGATGAGACTGGGAAGTGGCTGCTTTACACCACAAAGGCCGTCTGATGGCAGTTAGATGCCAGAGGAAGCAGTTTTATGGCCCAGATGATGGAGGCTGAAAAGGCCCATAGACAAGTGAGATGGGGATAAGGTGGCAATGTGACGAATGGATGTTTGAAGAGCAGGGGAACGCCATGGCAAAGCCGAGGAAAGTCTCCACCATATTTGTCATAAAGCTTTAGCTACATAACACTGATTATAAAACGTGACATTGAAAAATATGGAGGCATCACAACCCATCACAAGTACATTATCTTACACTTTATTATGCTTCGCATCTGACAAACACAGAATACTAGTGCAAAAGTTTGGGAAATTCCAAAATTAATGTTACGGCTTGATCTAATTTAGCTTTTCTTACCATTAAATGGGTATTACCATCTCCAAGATCCTAGCCCAATATGTAGTAGGTGTAATAATAATATTAACAAATGGCTCCATTTAGAAATGTAGTATAGTTCTTCTGATTCGCTATATCGCTTGCCTCATGTGCAGGGCATTGCAGTAGCTTAGGAGGTAAGCATGGTTACGACCACTCGCATAGTGACAGTTAGCTGTTAGTGGTCGTAGCTATGGATACCTAAGCTACTGCAATTCCCTTCCCATAGGGTAAGAGGCATAGTGAATCGGAAGAACTATACTACATTTCCAATTGATGGTATTTGCTAATATTACAGCTACTACAATTTGGGATAGGATCTTGGAGATTGGAATTACCTTTAAGTATATTTTTAGGATATAGTGGATTTGCCCCTTTCCTCTCAAATCCTGTTTGAGAATTTTTTAAATCTGACATTAGAAAAATTGTCCCTTTTTTTCTTTTTTTTCCCAAATAAACTGCAGACAGCCCGTGGGACAGGAGTGGCACTATTTCAACACCACTTTATTTTTTTTTCCTTCTGCGTTAGCTATTATAAGTGTGACCATTCATTTTATAATTATTTTTATATCTTGTCTTTTGCAATGTTTTTTATTTTTTAATAGGAATCCTGGAATTTATAAGTATAGCTGTGGGTCTCGTCAGCATTCGAGGTGTCGACAGCGGACTGTACCTAGGAATGAACGAGAAAGGGGAACTGTATGGGTCGGTAAGTTTTTAAAATCTTTCTACTGTTGCCGGAATTCGTTTGGCCACTTATCTTAGACATTCCTATTTGTTATGAAATTCTTGCAGATCTGACTTTTTATACCATAATAATGTATTGTCCGATTTTGTAAATGTTAAGCCCCCCTAAAAAAAAATAAAGTGAAATCATAAAGCTCCAATTTTTAAAAGTAAAATTTAGTCCACATAGAGGAGAACTATATGTACCAATGATTAAAAACAAAAACGCCCACAATGGAACAATTTTGATGTATGATAAAATAAAATTTAGTTTTTGCAGGTTTTTCCGACAATGTTTTTTTTTTTTTTTTTTTTTTAAATCGTGACCTGTGAAAATTTTGGCCGGAGTCAAGGCAAGATGATGTCTAAATTTAAAGGAGGAGTGGGGAGGGAGTTGTCACCAGACTGCACTGTTGGATGAGTTAATGTGTGATAGATGTACAAAAGTCAGATGTGCTCAAAAACGAATTGAAATGCACAAGAATACACAGCATTGTAAGGAGACCACCATAAATCAAACCTGTCAGTCCCCCGCTGGTATTCCCCTGCATACAGATCTTCATTCATGTGCCTGATAATGTCCTAAGGGTGAGACAGCTTAAGGCCTGGTCAGAAAGGGAAGCAGAACTTGCATAATAAAGTAACCTGAGGGCTTTCAAAATAAAGTATGTGAGGACATCTCCAGACAGAACAACACAGAGCATTTAAGCAATACACATCTGACATAACCTTTCTGTCAGAGGACAAAGTGAGAGATCACACAGGCCTACAGAAAGATTTGCAAACCTAGCACTCTCTTGCCGTCCCTTTATTCAACGGCCATGAATCCTCTGTTTTCAAGTAAAGACGGCAATGGGCACCAAATAAAACAACAATAACGGGGGAGTTGGCTCTTACATGGGGTACATCGATGATGTACACAGTGAAATTGCATTCAGAGGGCCACATAAAATTGCAATGAAAAGTGGCCTTCAAGAGAAGAGGTCTTCTCAAAAATGATGGCCGGTATGCAGGAGCTGATAATTCTCACCGGAAATTTGGTCTGGATAAAGAGGAGGACTTATCAAATAGGGGTTGTTTTTCAAGAGGTTTTACTTTATTTCCTAAATGCAGTTCAAGAATAGGATGAGCTGTCTGATACCCGAACCGATGACATTTACAACATTTCAGCTTTATTTGTAAATCAATGGTTGTCTCACTAGAGATATTCATGGCATAGCCATCAGATAAGCCATTAATCTATGATAGATCTGCATTTCGATTAAGAGGCTAGACTATTTGCTTGCGTAGAATTCCTAAACCAAAAATTGGAGACAGTCGCCAAATTTCCACTCACTGATGGAGGGTTTGCTTTGGGATTAAGGGGCCCCCATTGTGGAGGTAAGCAGGAGCTTCAGCTGTCAGACATTTATCACATATCCTGCAGATATCTCACAAGAGACATTTGTGACATAACCCCTTAAATAGTTTTATTGCCTTTTTTAAACTGAAGTCTACCAATCAATCTGTTAATTATTGTATGATCAGCGTAGTTAGCCTGGAAACCCTTAGAACACGAGCTACTCTTTGTAGAAGTGCCCTGATCTGGTTTCTAGAGGTGGAACCCCCTTCTTAATAGTTGGGCATTCTTGTGATGATTTAACTCCTTTACAATGAGTTCTACGTTGGAAAACAATATCTAGTTCTGGGTCAAGGCTTGTTTACTACTGTGGTGTTGAAGGGTTGTTCCACTATTTTTATTGTGATGACCTACCCTATGGCTAGGTCATCAATAACAGATCAATGGAGGTCCGATAACCAGCACTCATGCTGACCAGTTGATTTTAGCTGCGACCAGTTGTGGAGCTGAACAGTATAGCTCCGGCAACTGTGTAGTAGCCACAGCCGGGTACTGCAAATCTGCCATTATTTTATTCGACGGAGCTGTGCTGTTCATTCGGCCACTGCTGGTGCCGACAACAACTCATCAGTGGGAAAACCATGTGTCACCCCTCCCAGCATACTTATATTGATTACCTATCCATCAATCTAAAAGTAGTGGAACAACCCTTTTTAAGTAGACTGAAAGTGAGTTTGAATAATTAGATGGAGTAAGGCTTGTAGTAAATAAGCATTCACCATAAAACCAGAGGGTAAACCGAGAGTGCTCTGCCATTTACAGGAGCTATATATTTTAAAAGAACAGAGTGGTTATAAAAATGTTCTTGCTCTGGAGGACCTTGTCTGGCATTACGTAGAAAGCCCATCGATTTCAGTAGGCACTGTGTAATAATTACCGTAGTCCTCGAGTGGCATCTAGCAGTGGACACTTTCTGTTCATTTCTCGTTGTGAATTACAGTTGATCTCTTGGGGTCCCTTCTAATATTTTTAGCTTGTTACTTCTAATCCACGTTCACGATTATCTATATCTGTGGGCATTGGGGAAGTCTAAGATAGAGTTACATCGTGTCCATCTTCTAAGTGATATTGAAGCATGTTTTCTCTTTTTGGTCAAACCGAACCTACAGACTTGTGCACACACATTCACTTTTCTAAGTGGGATGTGTGAACTTATCCCAAAGAACAGTAGTTTTCACACATCTGTGTGAATACTCAACAAATCACTTTGGTACTGCCATGCAAATTGTGTGAATGCTGAATTGTCAAACAATGAGCAATCCATAGGTGTTGGCTACTACAAAGAGCAGTTAACACATTTCTGAAGAAGGCAATGATGAGGAAATGATTGCATTGGCCAATTTCCTGCCACATTATTTTACATGTCTACTCTTTGGTGTCAGGAGGTAAATTTTTTGTATAGATTGGAATTTTAATGGTTAGCTGTAAGGAATGTTCTTCTTCAAAGCATCCCACTGGCTAACCTTGCTGTTTTCTTTCCTCGAAGTCTGAATCTTCTCCCATGTTCTCATGGGTTTCCAGATAATCATGATACTATCCAAGCAAGTGCGTTACACTTCCGGCCACATCGATGTACTGTCTTACAGAACCCACTATAGCACAAACTGCTCTCTTTAGCCACTCTTGATTGTGAACCTTGCTTGTGTCTGGCCATTCTGATGTATGGCCAACGATAAAGATGGGCCATGTCGTCAAGATTGAATACTCTTTTCTTTTTTTTTCTTTTTTTTTTTTTGAATTTTGCTGACACAACAAGAGGGCTAAGGTCAACTACATTCTGTCCTAATTGGGCATATTGGCAGGGGATATCCTCATAAGGTAGTCTTTTGTAGGAAGTATAAGAATATTTTCATCCAAAACCTCAGAAGCATGTGATGCTTTAGGCTTGAACTTCATAAATTCAAGCATCTCTAAAGCTAACCATAAACAATATGTAGCTGTTTGAACTGGCCTGTTCGGCATCAGCTATTTCTCCTGTAGACTGACTATTAGAAATAAACGATTTTATTCAAGTGTAATTAAATTCTTCAATTTAAAAAAAAAAAAAAAACTACAAAAAAAAACTTGTTCTTCAGAGTACGGATTTTTTATTTTTTTTGCAATTTGCTCTGCAAATCCAGCAAAATGGTGTCCATCTAGGCCAGGGATCCCCAACCTGTAGCTCGGGAGCCACATGTGGCTCGCGGTCCCATGAATTGTGGCTCGCGGCTGTCTGCCTGCTTGGTGAATTAGCTCCAGTTCTAGCAAACAGGTATGAAGAGCAAATCTGAAAATGGTGAATTTTGTGAGCAGCCCTGCACAGAAGAGCAGATTTGGACGCACATATACTGGTCTTAGGGGTTTTGAGATGATTTAAGTATGGTATGCTGGAGACAAGATTACACCATCTGTCAGAGGAGGTGTTTGAAGCTGGATGTGACAGTGTCTTGGGAGTGCTTTATAGGAGAATACTGAATGGGGGTATTGTAGGAACCCATGGATCTTAGTATACTGCTTTGGTGTGATTTTTGGAAAAACTTTGGTTAACCATTATGCCTTTAATTGGGGCTCTGGTTGCCACTATTGTGAGGGGGCGGGAGCTGAATGTGGCTCGCAACCCTCTTTCAAGGCTGGATGTGGCTCCCGACCCTCTCTCAGAGCTGAATGTGGCTCTCAAGGTCAGAAACGTTGGGGACCTCTGATCAAGGCCAACTTTGGAGATCATCCTTGGACATGACTGCACAGTGGCATCAGAGGCCTAGTCAAGCCGAAAGCCATGGCCAAAGAGAATGGGCCAAGGGGAAAAGAAGAGTGTCATTCAATTTATGGAAGAAAATAGCTGCGATTTTACACGCAAATTCGGTCCCTGAAAAATATTGCTCGTCTGCACTGCCCCATCGAATAAAATGGGACCGAGTAGAATAAATTTTTTATGTCAGACCAAAAATATGGAGGTGTGAACAAGCCCGAATAGTGAGTTTTTATTGTATAATAATCCATTACAGTTTCTAAAATATAGCAAAAGAAATAAAAATGTTAGAGCCATAAAGTTGGCAAAAACATACAGATCCAACAACAATGGGTATGAAAGGAGCGCTATGCTGGTAAATGATTTGACATTAGGGATCTGTCAATATTTCTAGTCTAGGAAGAGGCCTAGTAATTTCAAGCATCTCTTCAATGTTCCAAATTCTGAACAATGACTATATTGTGACATGGAAGACAACATTAAATGTTCCATTGTGTCAGTCGGCAAATTTCTACTGGTCACAAAAATGCAAAAAAGTCTAGGAATACATTTTTCTTTTCCCACCCATGTGTTTATAACTGAGAACTGCCAACAACCACAGAATCCACAACACACATTGTTCAGATAAAGGGACCGCAAAATTTAATGTACTTAGTAATGCATGTAACTGAGTTTTACGCCTCCTATTTCTGGTTTGTGGAGTGATTCTAGGTCAGTTTACTTCAGATAAATCTATTCACTCACAAAGCACAATGTCGCCTCTTTTATTATATCAGGAACATCATAAAAGGCGCTACCTATGGCTGCCAGATTTTGGATACTATTTACCTAGTGTATCTGTATGGGAGTGGGATACTAGGGGCCCACCAGTAACATTGATTCTGGGGGCCCACTCTTCAGCTACGTGCAAATATTATTCACCAGTGATGGAGGATACTGTGTGGATTGCAGCTGGTCTTCTATGTAATTCCATTTCTGTGCCAAGCTCTGCTCATTTGGTGGGCCAATTCTTGCACAGGGGCCCACCAGGAGATTTACCTTTTTCCCCTATGGTCCAGTCCTCATCATTTGTTGCTAAATCCCAAATCATTCTGGGAATCTACAATGCCATGGCATGTCTACATTCAAAAAGTTTTATGAGGAACGTACATAGAAATCTGGAGGTTGGTGCAGGGCCCTGCCAGCTTAACCATTTCGATGTCTTGATTGCTATACACCATAGCATTGAAGTGGATAAGTCGCTATGATCAGAATTGGCTTCAATCATGGGTGTCTGCCGTGGAAAACAGCATATATAGACGGTAGTTATTGGGAAAAGTGGGCAAATGCCAAGCAGGGAGTGAGACCACCTAGTAAAGGGTGCCCGCCCCCAGATCATGGTACTCATAGTGCGGGTGGGTGGCACTCCTGGACAGGGGTCCACCAGGGGATTCACCTGTTCACCTATAGTCTAGACCCCATCATGTGCTGCTAAATCCAAAGTAATTTTGGGAATCTGCAATGCCATGGCATGCGTACAATCAGATTTCTACCTGGAACGTACATAGAAATCTGGGGTCTCAATGGTGATGACGGCAGACCCTCCCTTTCTAACCGTTTAGATCCCATGGTTGCTGTTCACCATAGCACCTCAGTGGATAAACTGCTATGATCAGAACTAGTTCCAGTCTCCCGTGTCTTCTGTGGAAAACATCTATTGGGTATGGAATTTACTGCTTATAAATTCTACAGATTTCTGCCATACATATATAGCCGATGTCAAGAGACGTGGGTAAATGCGAGGCATTGGGTGAAGCCACTCAGTTAAGATCACATCCCCCATGGTGGTTGTGTGGTCTTCTTTCAATGGTCTTATGCCACTGATTTTTAGGACTTTGGTATTACGTTTCCCCGTACAATCAGGGGCATAGATGTAGAGGGGAGGGGTAATGGTAGCGGTAGTACGTAGGTCCTGGTACCCAAGGAGACCCAAAAGTCTCTTTACCACATAAGATGGCACATGGTACATGTTACAGATTTTGTATTGGGGTCCAGGACCTTCAAGTTACGTTTCCAGGAACAATTTCAACCATAACTGCAGATTATGCAGTTATCTTATATAGTCTCCAAAGTGTCTATACATTCTGCCTGTGTGGGGAAGTCCTCGGAGTCGGCTAATTAACCAGTCTTGTAGAATAAAACCTTCAGCTGTTTATATAACAGAATTTTTAGATTTCTTTTGTAGTTTTATAAAGTGGGGTGAGACAGGTGTGGGGGAGGGGATGAGCTCTTTGTTTCCTTCCATGCACTGTACATGTCACTCCCAGTTAAGAGATTCCTCCGGTGATATTAAATAATGCATTTTACCATCCACGCAGATAAATAATTAAAACTCTGAAATAGCCCACTGATCAGTACATACTATAAAAGCCTTCGGAGCACCAATCATTAAAGATCCCATACAGCGTGTACTGCCTCTCGAAATGTAAATATGGCGTGTTCTCGATGAAACGATCATTTTAGCCATGATTAATTTATTATGGGGGTAGGGGGATGCGCTGCCTATAGGGAGTTCAGACAGAGCTTTTCATGAGAAAATTACAGCTTTTAACTGTGCAGATCATTTAAGGTGTCTCCAAGGCGAAACGGTTGAGACCCAAGTCTTCGTTTATTTTTGTTGGACATCCATAAGGATTGAGGTGCAACAAATAATATAGAATTATTAGAATATTGTACAAAATATTTGAATTACTTTCAGCCTGACCTTTGGAAACTTGTATGAGGAAGAAAAATGTAGAATAAAACCAAATTATACAGTATAATCCCCTCTAAAATATCTTGCCGAAGAAGTAGTGGCCTATCGGGATTCCCAGACTGTTTAAAAGGAATTTTTGGTGCTGTCATACAAATGTATGGAGAGAGCGGAAACATCTCCACTGACATGGGAGCACAGCAGGGCTTCAGCCTAGAAAAAAGAAATAAATATTACGACCGGCACATATCTTATATTTATGTCATATCTTGTGAATGTATTAGGAATGCCCTAGATGGGACAACCCAAACTGTGCGCATTATTATGCCAGCTAAAAATCATAATAAAACCGCTTTCATAATTCTTGGTGACCAGTCACAACACAGCTTTCATTTTCCGAGAGACCCATAAGAAATGAAAGCTGCACTGTGATTGGTTGCTATGGGCATCAAAGACCAGGTTTTTTCTTTCACACAATTTAATAAATCTCCCTCATCGACAATGGCAATGTAAAACATGGCGTACTAATTCAGGATCCACATGTAACACTTTTTTTGTCTTTATTCGAATTAATTTTTTAAAGTTTTGATAAGGGGAATAAGAGAAGAGTGAATATAAAGATTGTGTTTGGCATTTTTAGAAGTACTATTCCTCATTAGACCAGGAAATGACAAATTGATTTGCAAAACTCAGTCCATCGGCCTAATTAGTAATCTGTGACCACTGGATGGAAGCCTTGAAAACCACCTTTTGCATTGTGGCATCCACGTGTCTTGCGGCTCTCCTGATTAGCCAGCCTAGTGCACGTTACATGTGCGTCCAACCGCAGTGATGACCTTAAGCCAGGCCGGCTAATCAAAAGCAGAGAAATAGCTTAGGAAGTAGAAGGCTAGGGGTTCCCATCTAGCATCAACAGATTATTGACCTAGCCATTGAACCAGGTCCTGCCATTCCGCTTGTACCAACTCTACTACATTTATATGACACTATCCAATTTTGCTTCCCTCAAAAACAGATCAGTGCAAAACTGAGAACCATGATGGCTTCTGTGTGCATTCAGATTTTTCTTACTACAATACATTTCAATGACCTAGTTTGATCTGTGAAAACTGAGTTTTTCCTGAATCGAGCACACTAAGGGTGCTTTCATATTGCTCCTGAGCACCCATTCAGTGGCCCCGTCAGGGCTTACGTCTGAACCCCTGGAAAGACGTGCCTTGAACTTGGGCGCAAATGGGGCCATAGACAGTAATGGTGCCGGCAGAGCGAATATGAGCTCTGACGTGCATCATTTCCAGGTGTGTACGTCTACTGGACGTGGACACTCGGACGTAGTAGACCGCTCACATTCGTTCACATTACTCACATTGCCGATACCATTGCTGTCTATATCCCCATCGGCACATAAGTTCGGATCCCGTTTTGCTGGGGGTTTGGACGGAAACCCTGACGGGACCAACAAACGAGACCCTAAACACAATGTGAAAGCACCCCAACACAATTGACTTGAATGGGTGGCTGATCTTCTATAAATGCCTCCTTTAGTCCTAATATGAATACTTGTACCTCCACTCATGACTAAGGGTATGTGCACAAGTTGCGGATTTCCAGCGGATCCTCAGCGTTTTTTGCGGTGCAGAAACGCTGCAGATCCGCAAGTGATTTACAGTACAATGTAAATCAATGGTAAAAAGAAAATGCTGTGCTAATGGTGCGGAAAATTCCGTGCGGAAACGCTGCGGATTAATAGAAGGAGCATGTCACTTCTTTTTTTGCGGATATGCAGCATTTTTGTACCCATTCCATTATAGAAATCCGCAGGGGTAAAAAACACAGCAAATCCGCACAAAAAGCGCATCAAATCCGCAGCTGCATTTTCAGCCAAGAGATGCAGAATCTGCACCAGAAATTCCTAAGCCTAATCTGCAACATGTGCACATAGCGTAAAACCCAAAGGACACAATGGATCGCAGTTAGATTCACATGAGAGACATGAAATTGGCCTATTGATTTATATGGACTTCTCTCTGACGTTGCCAATACCTTAAGGAAATTTCGATTTCTTGACACTTGTGTTGCCGTCCGGTAATTGGATTATAGAATAGAATCGGTTATAATTACAACAAACTGTCATACGTTATTTTTTTGCATACCAGTACGGCTAAAGCGCGCCCATACACATTAGATAAAATTATAATAAAATGGTGGATTTTGACCACACTGAATGATCATTGGCTGGTTTGGTGAAATGAACAACCATTCCCTTTGATTGCCAAGCTGAAAAAAATTCTTTATGAAAATCCTCCCGACCAGTGTTTTGAATGATTGGCTGATGATCAACAATGGCTGCAACGTTGTCCCAAGAAAACCATTATTGGCTTATGCAGTCTAAGATGTGTTTGGGATAATTGACAAGTCTTGATTGTTTGATGGAATGTTTTCATCTAATGCGTATTTCAGCCTTAAAGGAAATCTGTTATGAGGTTTTCACTACCTCATCTGAGAACAGCATGATGTAGGAAAGGAGACCCTGATTCCAACGATCTATAACTTGGTTTAATGGGTGCAGTCTATTGACAGTGAGCTGCTTATCAGAGGTGGTGTGGTTGGACTAAAGGTACCTTCACACATAACGATTTCGTTAACGATATCGTTGCTTTTTGTGAGGTAGCAACGATATCGTTTACGAAATCGTTATGCGTGACAGCGACCAACGATCAGGCCCCTGCTGGGAGATCGTTGGTCGCTGGGAATGATCAGGACCTTTTTTTGGTCGCTGATCACCCACTGTCATTGCTGAATCGGCGTGTGTGACGCCGATCCAGCGATGTGTTCACTGGTAACCAGGGTAAACATCGGTTACTAAGCGCAGGGCCGCGCTTAGTAACCCGATGTTTACCCTGGTTACCATTGTAAAAGTAAAAAAAAAAAAACAGTACATACTTACATTCCGGTGTCTGTCCCCCGGCGTCAGCTTCCCGCACCGGCGCTGACACAGTGCAGGGAAGCTGACGCCGGGGGACAGACACCGGAATTTAAGTATGTACTGTTTGTTTTTTTTTTAACTTTTACAATGGTAACCAGGGTAAACATCGGGTTACTAAGCGCGGCCCTGCGCTTAGTAACCCGATGTTTACCCTGGTTACCTGGGGACTTCGGCATCGTTGGTTGCTGGAGAGCTGTCTGTGTGACAGCTCTCCAGCGACCACACAACGACCTAAACAGCGACGCTGCAGCGATCGGCATCGTTGTCTATATCGCTGCAGCGTCGCTAAATGTGACGGTACCTTAAGGCTTGCATGCACTGTGGTCTGGGCAGTAATAATAAAAGGTGATGAAACATTCATTGTATGGAAACAAGCACAAAGCCAAATAAGAGACAAATTCCTAAAATCTGTGTCTCAGCTGCAACCCCATTCTGTCCTCAAATTTTATAGCAAAAATCTTGCTGACAGCTTCCTATTAATTGTGAAAGATCACATTTATTTACCGTTTTAATTTTTACCTCTTTTATAGTATATGCAATAAAATGAAGCAGTGCTTTCTGCAATTACGGTAACTTTTTAAAAAATATATATATTATGAAGATCCAACTGCTGGTCCCCCAGAATCACTTGAATTTTTGTCCATGGTTGAGTACTGCTCCATACGAATAGTCATTGGGGTTCATTCACATATTAGTTTTTCACATGAGTGCTGTCCGGTTTTTTTTCACAAATAGCACTCATACATATAACTGTTGATGGGGCTGTTCACATGCCTGTGGTTTGTTGAAAATCATGGAGACTTTTCCGATATTGATCTATGTGTTGGATTAAACTCTAAAATAGAAGTCTATGGGTCTGTGATAAAATCGGACAGCACCCAGATACCATCTGAGTGCTGTCTGTTTTTCAGTGACTGATTAGGAGAAAGTGTTTTTTTTTTTCCCCTCACCAGTGAAAAAATTGCTGACACTTATAACTCAGTCTGTTTTTTTTTTCTCGTATGTAACAAAAACCGACTTCTGTGATGGAGCTAGTGTGTAGGAAAGAGGCTCTGAAGCCCCTATTCTGGTGGTTGATGGGGCCTCCACTGATCACTCATCTACTTGATAGATGAGATAGGTGTTTTTATTTTTGTTTGGAACACATCTTCAAGAATCAAGTCGTACCAATCTAGGACTGTAGGATTAATGAAAATTCACCATTGATGAAATAGCCAACCTTTTGTTGTTGGAGGATCTTTTGTGATATTGAGTTTTTCAGATTATCTGGGTGATCAATGAGTGGAACAGGCTGCCACGAGAAGTGGGGAGTTCTCCTTCCATGGAGGTCTTCATACAGAGGCTGGACAGACATCTGACTCGGATGATTTCGTGAATCCTGCTTTGAGTAGGGGATTGGACCAGATGACCCAGGAGGTCCCTTCCAACTCTACCATTCTATGATTCTATGATTTGTCGTCGCATACAGTTCCTCCTTGAAGCTCACACCATGCTATATATGATCATGCAAAATTTTTGAAAAATCTATTAGATTACTGCACCAACCTTGTTGAAAAATCTGAGCATAAATATTAAACTTCTTCTTTTCTTTCTTCCAGGACAAGTTGACCCGAGAGTGCGTATTTCGAGAGCAATTTGAAGAAAACTGGTACAACACTTATTCATCGAACCTCTATAAAAACGTGGACACTGGACGTCGATACTATGTAGCATTGAATAAAGATGGGACTCCAAGAGAAGGGAATAGGACTAAACGGAATCAGAAATTTACACATTTTTTACCTAGGCCTGTGGACCCAGAAAAAGTTCCTGAACTTTATAAAGATATACTAAGCCAAAGTTGACAAAGACGCTTATTTCACTCAAGCCCTTAAAAAAAAAGTAAAAAAAAAAAGTAACCACTATATTAAATCAAAAAAGGTTTCACCGATGGGTTCTTATTGGTTAGCTGGGTCATCACATCAGCTGCACTGTTGCCAAACTTTGTCGCATGCATTATATATGATGGAGGCTTGGATGGAACATGCTAATTCTGTTCTGCACTTAAAGGATTGTCCTCCTGGAGGAAAGGCTGTGCCCATGAGTGCTTGATCTATTACAAAGGCAAAGAGCTAAAAAAAAAAAATATAGAAACAAAGCAAGAAGGAATGAGGCCTGATGCATGCTGGAAAAATAGACATGCTTTTAAATTTTTGATCACCCCTTAATTCATCCTATATCAGCATAGCTGCCATATTTCGGTTCATCAAGAGTTTTGGCTAAAGGCCTTCTCAAGTTATACGCTCATTTACAAAGGCATGGATGGGTGCAGTCTTATTTTAAAAAAACAAAAAGACTTTTCAGTTAATTGCTCAATGAGGTGCCATCCTAATGAGCATAAATCAAAGACCTCTTAGAGAAAACGGCAAAAAAAAAAAAGAAACAAAAATGTAAAAAAAAAAAAAATACTATACAAAAACAAACTTTAAATTTATTTATAGAAATTCCAAAGGCAACATTATATTTATTTTATATATTTATTTATTATATAGAGTTTATTTTTAATGAAATATGTACAGGCCAGATAGGCATTTTCGAAGCTTTAGGCTCGGTAAGCATTATCTGTTAAAGACCATTATGAACCTGTGGTAAATTCATGCAAGTTTATTATTAAGGTGCATGGATTGAAATAAATAATAATACAAAAAATGAAACCAATAATGACCCTCTAGGTGACAATCTGCTCTGTGGCCATTTTTCTGTTTAAGTGCAACCACCTTCTGCAATACCATACTGAATTATTCACTGACTGTAAAAAAAAAAAGAAGCTGGTCCTTTTAAATAACCCCATAATCCAGTTGTCTCATGAATATAACTTCTTTTTTAATAAAAACTGGATTCTCTATGCCTGGTGTGATTTGCTAGGGGTAGATAATGGCCAGCCACAAATTTTACCCTACAGTGCCACTGCGGGGGAAAATGTATTTTTAGGTGACAGCCATTTATTCAAGTGAGTGGCTGTCTGTAAGGCCGGGATCACACTTGCAACTGCAATGCGAGAAATTCGCGCAAGTCTCTCGCCTCAATACCCGGAGCGTTCAGCTGCATAGAAATACATGCAGCCGCACACTCCGTACCCGGTGCCGGCGGCAGTGCCGGGTATTGAGGAGAGAACCTTGCGCGAGTTTCTCGCATTGCAGTTGCAAGTGTGACCCCGGCCTAATAGTGTTTCCCAAACTCCAGTCATAATGGGCCCCCAACACATGTTTTCAAGGTTCCCTTAGCATTACACAGGAGAGAACATGTTGCAGTTCCTGATGCCTTGATAATAATTCCATCATGTGCAATACTAAGGATATCCTGAAATGATGATCTCTTGGGGGGGTCGTTCGGTCTGGCGTTTGGGGAAACATCGGTGTGATATATGGATACGCTGGGTTCATCAGAGTGGAGTCATTCTGGCACATAGTTATTTGGACAGTAGTTGTCATGCGACGAAAACCACCCCCTTCTAGGGGTTGTCCGCCCTCGCCAAGTTGGCACAGGACAGGTAATGACTTGCTGATCACTTGGGACAAAACTGCTGGGATTCTCAGTGATCCACTCTAAGGATATGTGCACACGATGTCTCTTTCAGGTGGAACCCACCTGAAAAAGCGCTAAAAAAAACGCCCAAAAGAATGATCATATGCACAGCAACGTCAAAACGTTTTTTCTGTACATCTGTTACGTCTTTTGTTACTTCTTTCAACGGCTTCGAAAGCCACGAAGCGGCTAAAAGAAGCGTCTAGTCCATTCTTTTTGGTAGCTACCGCTTGGAAGATACTCTCTTTAGGCCACTGATCATTCTGCTTTAGAGTCACCGAATAATTCTGTATGGTCCTCTTGTGTTTTTTTTGTTTTTTTATTTATTTTTTACTATTTTGTCTACACTTTAGACAAGTTCTGAGTTGTACAAACACTGTGCACTCTTGTTTGTTTGGATTTCGAGCATCACCTTTTTATTTTATTTTTTTTAAGACTGGAATTATTTATTTTTCAATTATTCCAATTTTTTTTAACGTTTTCCAGCAGTCTATACCAATGTTACCTGTCAACCCTCTCGTGTTCACTTTCACCACTGATAAAGTCTAATCCAAAAGGAAAAGAACCATGCCAGGCTTCCAATTTTTATGCTGTAACCTTAAAGGATGCGTCCTTTCCAACTGTTTCACCATCATCAAACTTCTCTGCTGCTGAAAGGCACCTAAGGTTTACCATATATGCATATTTATAAATATATATATATAATCTACCTGTCTATTAGATATTGAATCAGATGGTACAATTATCGTTATGTTTTTTTTTTTTTCTTGTTTTTTTTTTTAGAAAATGTCCAGGAGCACATTATAATCTCATGGTTTTTTTTTTGTCATAGTTAAAGGCTCTGTGCAGTAAAATAAAATGTAGGTGCCTTTTTTTTTCCGCACAGCTATGTAATAATGGCTACTGGGATTATCAGATGCAACACAGCAGCTGCAAATAGTCCCATATGTTTGCTAAAGCTTGAATAACGTGGTGGATATTAAAATTAAAATGCAAAACCCAGGTCAACAGGATAACTTGTACGTACATGTGCACACCGTATCGTCTACCTGAAAATGCAGCCTTCCTAGGGGTCAATGTAACATCTGTCTATTGAAATTTGCTTTCAGCGTGAACTGTCATAAAACATTAGCGCCCTATTTTTTTTATTTTATTTTTTTTTAAATAACTTGCAAAATGAACATTAATAAATCTTTATGAATAACGACAAGGGGAAAAGTATTATCCTTTTTTATTTATTTTCTTTTCTTTACCTTTTTATTTTCTTTTCTTTTTTTTTATGCTTCAATAATTGTCTGCACATCACAAATTCTGGACCCTTCATAGGCAAGTTTGAAATGTGTGGTACGTTTTGAAAAGGAAAAAAAAAATATTGTAATATTTTTTAAGCAATAAGCATAGAAATAAATATTTATTTAAAAGTGTTCTGAAATGTGTAATTGGACACAAAGGTATATATTTTTTTTTATTCTTCCCCGTTAGGTAACTATACACATTGTGACCTTATTTGCTTGTGTAACAATCGACTATATTTTTCGACATGTTGGTCCCATGGCACAACATGGGGAGGAGAACTGCTCTAATGAAGGATTGGATTTTAAAACATTGCGATGAAGAAGAAGAAGGAGCAGGAAAGGGGCCTTTACTGTTCCATTTTCATAAGGAAATGTTTCACCTCTGTTTTGTGCCAGGGTCTGATCTTACTTTTTGATTAAAAAGGAAAAAATATAGATCTAAACATGATACGCATTACTCCTAGGGATGTACCACTGGAAATATCATTGATGCATCATTTCTAATTTTTACTTGCATGATCTAGTCAAATTCTATCACCTAAGGTCACATTTTTTTTTTAATGAAAATTGCATCATAAGTTGAAAATTAAAAAAATCCAATCTCTAAGGCTAGTTTCACACTAGCGTTCCCCTGATGTGCATGTGCATCCATGAAGCCCCGCCCTCGGCCGCACCTCCCCGCATGCGACCTGCGTACCTATATTTAACATTAGGTATGCAGGTCATGTGGCTGTATGCGGATGGTGCCGCATGCGTCGTTTTGACGATGCGGCGACTTGCGGAGACGCAGCCATGTAGCATTTTTTTTTTTTTTGCCGCATCGTCAAAACGACGCATGCGGCACCATCCGCATACAGCCGCACGACCTGCGTACCTAATGTTAAATATAGGTACGAAGGCTGCATGCGGGCCGCATACAGATGTAGGCGGAGCTACAAGCGGAGGTGCGGCCGAGGGCGGGGCTTCACGGAGGAAGTCCGCAGCCCGCCGCACATCAAGGGACCGCAAGTGTAAAACCGCCCTAAGCCTGCGTTCCCAGAAAGAGTACTGTATTTTTCAGACTATAAGACGCACCTAAGTTTCTGAGGAGAAAATTTGGGAAAAAAAATTGAAGCAAAAAATGTGGTCAGTTCTGTACTAATATCCCCTGTCCTTGTATATATGGTCCCCTCAGCCCTATCTAGTTAGGCGTGGCCCCCTCATTCCCATCTTAGCAGGCGTGGCCCCCTCATCCCTGTCTTGGCAGGCATGGCCCCCTCATCTCCATCCTGGTAGGCATGGCCCCATTTTTATCCTGGTATGAGTGGCCCCATCCCCATCCTGGTATGATATGATAGATGAAACTATTACACTTACCTTCCCTGTGCTCCTTTGCTGCATCTTGTTCCGATGCCAGCAGCTAATTTATGCTTGTAAGCAGCGCATGGCAAGGATGTCATACTACTTACAAGCCGAGGACAGCTTCCAGAACAATGCAAATGTGACTGCTGGTCTAAGTAATTCACTGAGGCACTCTGAAATTGGGTGGCTAACGCAAGAGATACACAGAGACTTATTGAACATTCATCAAACTCTAGGTGACTGCAGACTTGTGAATCCTCACAGCGTGCACAGTGCACGCTGTCAGAATTCTCTTGTGCCAGCGACGGATTTGCATGCCTCCGGCCACATTCCAACTAGATGTGTCCAGCCTTAATTCACTTGAAATCCACGAGGTTGCGCACATCTAGTTGGCATGTGATTGCATTTATGCAAATCACATACTTGCAGTCACGTGCCCGCCTGCTCTCATCACTGGAGAATCCGAACCGCACGCTGTGAGGATTCACAAGTCTGCTGTCACTCTATGTACATTATTTGTCCCAAAGTTGCCCACCGTCCCCTAAACCCCCCAAAATATCATTGGTAACACAATTTTTCACATTAAACGAGATGTCTGTTGCTTTGAGAAGATTCCTTACTTAGGGCATGCGTTCAGAATCCTTGTTAAAAACACTAATAAAGGTAAAAAAAAACTATAAAAAATGAGTCCAAGAATGCAAAATCAAGAAAGGAACAGTGATGTGAGAAAGGTTATGAGAAGAAAGTTTACTGCATCATAATGGTAATGTTTTGATCAGAGGTGTAACATAAAGCTTCTGAATTCCATTGGACATACTGTAGCAAAACCACAACTATCAACACCCAATACCGTATATAGCACTGGTCTCCGCAGACAGCGTGACATATGACACCATGCAGTTCATGCAAACTGCATTAATAGAGGTGGAGTTCCTAGATCTTTTTTATTAAAAATTAAAGGTTATCACTTATAAAGACTGGAATATTTAAAGCCAAAATAATTTCACATGCAAAATATGAGCAGAAATTAAAAGTGCTTGACATTAAACTGTCGTTGATACGATTTTTCAGGGTTGTCCCTATATAACATCCAACAGTAATCTGCTATCATTGAGTCTTTCCAAAAACCCTGGTAGCTGTGTTCCATTACTTTAATGTCCTGGTGAAACCGCTTGCCTTATTCATCACTTACATCCCCAAGATGGAAGAAATCTAAATGTGAATGCAAAAAGTGTATTTTCAGAGACCTGCGACATTGAAGACACTGGTATGCATTTAGCACTTCCTCAACACCTTCAACATATTCTGGAGATTTTTGTTTTCCTAAGAAGTTTTCACAGATCCACTTGAAGCTTTTCCAAGATCTCAATTCCTGATCATTTAAAGTTCCTTCAAACACATCATCTCTCACAAGTTCTCTGATCTGAGGACCAACAAATACCCCTTCTTTCAGGTTTGCTGGTGAAATGCTGGAGGGAGAATTTCTGTGAGTGTACTGGAACCCTTGTGAATTTGTCTTTGCCATGGCTTTCACAAAGTTTTTAATCAATCCCAACTTTACATGTAGTGGAGGAAAAAACATTTTTGTTGGAGCAACTAAAGGATTATGCTGAACATTGTCTCTACCTGGAGCATAGATGTTTCTCTGTCCCCAATCACGATGAACATAATGCTCTACTGTGTTTCTACTGTCCCATAAACACAAGAAGCAACAATATTTTGTGAAACCTCCTTGAATTCCCATTAGCAGACCAATCACTTTCAAATCTCCATTGATGATGCTTATATTGTATAGCATCCAAAACAACTGACAGATTTTCATAAGTTTCCTTTAGATGACATGAGTGAAACCACAATCCCTATTGCTCATATTTCCATTATGGAGCAACGCTGCTTTCAAACTTCTCTGGGAGAAGTCAATAAACAATCGCCAATCTGCAGCAAAATACTTTTGATTCAGTTCTTCAAAGAGGCCATTCACATTGTTACAGTGCACCATTGGTCCATCAACTGTGAAATATTGTGTTAAAGTGTTCTGTTTCAGTAATAACACACTTTGACAGCATCATGAAGAAGATTCTTTTGTTTCAACCTAATCTCTGATGAGATCGAGTCGGGTTTCGCGAAACTCGACTTTCTCAAAAGTCGGGTCAGGTGAAATCGGCCGATTATTGCGAAAAGTCGGGGGCCGACCGAAACACGAAACCCAATGCAAGTCAATGGGGAATCAAAGTCGGCAGTGAGTGGAGGACAGGAAAACACCTACAGTGTCCATTTTAATGCCAAAAACATCAATTCTTATTTTGTAAGCTTGTCAATCTTAATTTACTTCATAATAATAGTTAGGCATTGAAAACAGGGGGTCATTTGGCTAAAGTTGTGGGGGGGGGGGGGTAGGATTGGCTCAAGATTTTCGTAGGCCCAGGAAACGCGGAATACGTCACAGCGGTGGAGCAGGGATGCAAGTGCAAGTGCTGTGATCCTGAGCAAGCAGGGGGGCCCACTAGTTGGCACTGGCACAGGGCGCCTCATAGTACGGCGGTGTGTTAGACGGCGGGTGGCGCCTCCCACTGCCAGAGACACTTTTGCATACTATGAGGGGCCCTGTGCCAGTGCCAACGAGTATGCCCCCCACCTGATGAAGGAACCTGCACTTTCATCTGCACCTTCCTCTTTGTCCCCGTGTAAGGTGGTATAGTATGCAGGAAGGGGAACCTGACTTTCAGCAGGGTCAGATTCTGGCTGTGTAGAGTGCAAGGGGAATGTAGTGGTCTGGGTCAATGTACCAGCCGACTCATCTAGCAGTGGCTGGGCAATGGGCAGAATGAGGAGGAAACAGATTTAGGCCCAAATACAAAAGTAGGCTGAATGCAGTTCAAAATTGGTAACAGGACTAAACAAGCAGCATAGCTTTGTTCAGTGGAGGACAATTGTAATGAGTGGTGCAGACACAGTTAGTAGGCCCAAAATAAAAAAGTAGGCTAAATGCAGTTCAAAACTGGTAACAGGACTAAACAGGTTGGCATAGTTTTGTTCTGTGGAGGACAATTGTAATGAGTGGCGCAGACACAGTTAGTAGGCCCAAAATTAAAAAGTAGGCTAAATGCAGTTCAAAATTGGTAACAGGGCTAAACAGGCGGCATAGCTTTGTTCTGTGGAGGACAACTGTAATGAGTGGCAGACACAGTTAGTAGGCCCAAAATAAAAAAGTAGGCTAAATGCAGTTCAAAACTGGTAACAGGACTAAACAGGTTGGCATAGTTTTGTTCTGTGGAGGACAATTGTAATGAGTGGCGCAGACACAGTTAGTAGGCCCAAAATTAAAAAGTAGGCTAAATGAAGTTCAAAATTGGTAACAGGACTAAACAGGCGGCATAGCTAGGTACTGGGGTGGGCTCCTCTGCTGAGTAGCAGACAGTGGTTGTAGGCGCAAAGTATTAACTGGTCTAAATGGAGGCCAGGGCTTCTGTATATTTTAACTATCATCTATCATTTCAACAAATTTGTATTGGCATTGCTATTGAAGGATTTAACAGCACAGACTACACAGTGGTGGAGCCAGGGAGAGGTAAGTATTGCAAGTGGTAGAGCACTGTTCGAGCTGGGGGGAACACTCTCTCGTGGGCGGCGGTACTGGCACAGGGCCCCTCGTATTACGACGGTGTGTCTGACGTTGGTTGTGCACCACCACCATCAGAGACACTTCATTGTACTATGAGGGACCCTGTGCCAGTGCCGTTGCCCAAGAGTGGGCGCACCCACCTGTCCAGGCAAATGGCACTCGCACGGGTGCTTGCGCCAGGTCGTGACCATGGCCCTGTGGGGGGAGTCAGCCCATTTAGGGAGGTATAAAAATGGCCTATGGTGGCATTCAGCAGCTGCAAATGGAGGAATTGGAGAAGTCAATAAGAGGAGGCCAAAAGCAAGACATTTTTCAGGCAAGCTACGTGTCAGCAGGAGAAGGTGGTACAAAATAATTTGAAATCCATGATTGGTTCATTTTAATGAAGGTTAGATCATCAACATTCTGGGTAGCCAGACGTGTCCTTTTTTCGGTCAGTATTGAACCAGCAGCACTGAAGACTCTTTCTGATCGCACACTAGAAGCAGGGCAAGCAAGCTCCTGTAATGCATATTCTGCCAATTCAGGCCAGGTGTCTATTTTAGATGCCCAGTAATCAAAAGGGAATGACCTGTGAGGGAGAACATCGATAAGGGAGGAAAAGTAGTTCGTAACCATACTGGACAAATGCTGTCTCCTGTCACTTTGAATCGATGCAGCATTACCTGTCGTGTCAGCGGTTATTGCGAAATCACTCCACAACTTGGTCATAAAACCCCTCTGTCCAACACCACTTCGGATTTGTGCACCTCTAACACCCCTACCATGTTGCCCTCTACGGCTCGTGTGAGAACCATCACCGCCGCTGTGTGCTGGGAATGCCTGAATCAAACGGTCTACAAGAGTTGCTTGTTTGGTAGCCAATATTTGCTCAAGGTTCTCATGTGGCATGATATTTTGTAATTTTCCTTTATATCGTGGATCCAGGAGGCAGGCCAACCAGTAATCGTCATCGATCATCATTTTGATAATGCGGGGGTCCCTTTTTAGGATACGCAAGGCATACTCAGCCATGTGGGCCAATGTTCCAGGTGTCAATTCACTGCTTGTGCTGGGTTGAGGAGCACTTTCTTGCAAATCAACATCACTTGTGTCCCGCAAAAACCCTGTACCTGACCTTGCAACGCCACCAGTTTCTATTGCTCCCTGAGAAGCATCCTCCCATAAATATTCATCCCCATCATCCTCCTCCTCTTCATCCACCACCTCGTCCAGGGGAGTTCCCTGAGCAGACAATGGCTGACTGTCATCAAGGCTTCCCTCCTTCTTGGCTGCAGACGCCAGCTCCTTAATGTGCGTCAAACTTTGCATCAGTAGATGCATTAGTGGGATGCTCATGCTTATGATGGCATCATCTGCACTTACCAGCCATGTGCATTCCTCAAAACACTGAAGGACTTGACAGAGGTCTTGGAGCTTCGACCATTGCACACCAGACAACTCCATGTCTGCCATCCAACTGCCTGCTCGTGTATGTGTATCCTCCCACAAATTAATTACAGCACGCCTCTGTTCGCATAGCCTCTGAACCATGTGCAGTGTGGAGTTCCACCTTGTTGCAACGTCAATTATTAGGCGGTGCTGGGGAAGATTCAGCGATCGCTGATGGTTCAGCATACGGCTGGAGTGTACAGGCGACCGGCGGATGTGCGAGCAAAGTCTTCGCACCTTCAGGAGCAGGGCTGGTAACTCCGGATAATTTTTGAGAAAGCACTGCACCATCAGGTTCAAGGTGTGAGTCAGGCAAGGTATGTGTTTCAGTTCTGAAAGGGCTATGGCAGCCATAAAATTCCTTCCGTTATCACTGACTACCTTGCCTGCCTCAAGATGTACACTGCCCAGCCATGACTGAGTTTGTTGCTGCAAGTACTCGGCCAGTACTTCCGCGGTGTGTCTGTTGTCGCCCAAACACTTCATTTCTAACAGCCTGCTGACGCTTACCACTAGCTGTTCAATAATGGGACACCTCGTGTGCAACACTGGCAGCTGCGGATGGAGTGGTCATGCGACTGCGCTCTGTGGACGAGCTTTCGCTTCTGGAGGAGGAGGAGGAGGGGTGGCAAACGCCTTCAGCCAACTGTTTCCTAGACCGTGGGCTAGGCAGAACTGTCCCACTATGGCTGTCCCCTGTGGACCCTGCATCCACCACATTAACCCAGTGTGCCGTGATGGACACGTAACATTCCTGGCCATGCCTACTGGTCCATGCATCTGTTGTGAGGTGCACCTTTCTACTGACAGATTGCCTGAGTGCATGGACAATGCGGTCTTTTACATGCTGGTGGAGGGCAGGGATGGCTTTTCTCGCAAAGAAGTGTCGACTGGGTAGGTCATAGCGTGGTACTGCGTAGGCCATCAGGACTTTGAAAGCTTTGCTTTCAACCAACCGGTAGGACATCATCTCTAATGAGATTAGTCTAGCAATGTGGGCGTTCAAACCCTGTGTACGCGGATGAGAGGATGAGTACTTTCTTTTCCTAACGAGAGTCTCTTGTAGGGTGAGCTGGACTGGAGAGGTGCATATGGTGGAACTAGCGGTGGTGGTGGTGGTGGTTGACATGGCGGATTGAGAGAGGGTTGGTGATGGTATTCTTGATGTTGGCCTACATACAGTGTTTCCTACCAAGAACCTTGTGATTCCCTGACTGATTTGGCCTTGCGACGATACCTCCACATTTGCTGCTGGTGGTGTCCTAAATGGTGGGCTTACAGTGAGGGAAGCAATGAAGCGTTGCTGACTACCTTCATTCTGAGCAGGTGCACCAACGGTATGGGATGTTTGGTAGTTAGTCCAGGCTTGCAAGTGCATGCTGGTTAAATGTCTAAGCATGCACGTTGTATTTAAATTTTGAAGATTCTTTCCTCTGCTAAAGGTCTTTGAACATTTCTTACAGATAACTTTTGACTGATCATTCGGATCTTGGTTAAAAAATTGCCACACTGCACTCTTCCTACTATGGAATACCTTTTCAGGCATTGCACGCTGTGCTACTTTCACTGGATGGCCACGCTGTCCTAAAACGTTTTGTTTTTGACAAAGGTTTTTGGCCTGAAATGGGCCTGCCAGATGACAGCTGTTGTGCTGTAGATGGCTGCTGCAGATCATCCTCCTCCGCTTCAGAGCTACTGGCAGCGGCAGCCCCTTCCCCCAATGGCTGCCAATCTGGGTCAACAACTGGGTCATCTATCACCTCCTCTTCAATGTCATGTGCACCTTCCTCTGTGTCACCGTGTAAGGTGCTATAGCGTTCGGGACAGGGCACCATAGTCTCATCAGGGTCAGATTCTGGCTCAGTACACTGCGAGGGCAATGTAGTGATCTGAGTCAATGGAACAGCATTATAATCTAGCTGTGGCTGTGCATCTGTGCGCTCCATGTCCGATTCATCTTGTAATGGGCAGTTAACAATTTCCCATTCTAACCCAGGCACGGTATGTGTAAAGGGCTCCATGGAGTAACCTGTAGTGTCGCCTGCCGCATCCTTCACTTTTGGTTTGGGTGAAGGACACAAGGAAACGTCTTGTTCCTGACTGGGAGCATCCACTGACGACTCGCTGCTTTTATATTTGGAACTTTCTGAAGAGGAGGCGAAAGAGCTAGAGGCTGAGTCAGCAAGGAAAGCCAAAACTTTTTCCTGCAGCTCCGGCTTTAAAAGCTGTTTTCCTACTCCCAGATAAAGGAGCCTTCGAGGCCTTGTGTAGCCAGACGATGACGCTGGCTCAACACCTCCAGCCTTAGGTGCTATTGTGCTTTTGCCACTACCACCAGATGCACCACCACCACCATCAGTACCAGCTGGCAACCACCGCCCACGGCCTCTTCCACCTGACTTCCTAATTTTTGGGAAATCTAACCAAAATAACAACCGTTGTATGGTACCGTGAAACAAGGTAGAAGGTGTATATAAACGTAGTATAAAATGTAACAGTGTCGCAAAGGCTTACTATCCTGCAGCAAATCCAACAATTCCCCGCAAAGAATTGTGCAATAGTAAATAAATGTAATGACACGTGTATATAATGATATATACAGGATCGCACTGGAAGAAAGCCACTGGAAGCGCTAAATAGGTATCCACAAGTAATATAAAACTGGGTAATTAATAGTAAAAAATATAATACATAATAAAAAGAAAATAGTTCAAAAAAATGTAAAGTTTAGTTAGTATAGGTCTATTGACCTGCAATCTAAAGAGAGGACTCTTACCCGCCGAGTAAAGCTTCTATGAAGACCAGTTGGCTTTAAGCTGTCGTGCGGCGGTAGCAGTAGTCCAAGATGTGTAATTCTTTCTGCAGGTGGCTGCCCCGGCCGGTGGCAGCCCCTACTCACCGAGATACAGGTAAAAGCGGGCTCCTGCTGAGCCGACGCCGCATGTGATATGCGCGGTGAGGAAGGAGACAGGTGTTTCCGAAACGCGTAGGATAGAGGTCCCTATCGCTCTCCGTACACATCACCGGGCTCCAGTAGCGGTCACGTGAGTCACTACATCACACAGGTCCTGCAGACTAGCCGGAATCACCGTGCATATCACATGCGGCGTCGGCTCAGCAGGAGCCCGCTTTTACCTGTATCTCGGTGAGTAGGGGCTACCACCGGCCGGGGCAGCCACCTTCAGAAAGACTTACACATCTTGGACTACTGCTACCGCCGCACGACAGCTTAAAGCCAACTATAGACCTATACTAACTAGACTTTGCATTTCTTGGGACTATTTTTATTATGTTTGTTTTTATTATGGATTATATTTTTTACTATTAACCCCTTAGCGACCGCCGATACGCCTTTTAACGGCGGCCGCTAAGGGTACTTAAACCACAGCGCCGTTAATTAACGGCGCTGTGGATAAAGTAAATAGCGCCCCCCAGAGTCGGATTTTCTCCGGGGTCTTGGATGCCGGGGGTAGCCGAGACCCCAGAGAACATGATTCGGTTTTTTTTTTACCCACCCCGCTTTTGCGATCGCCGGTAATTAACCGTTTACCGGCGATCGCAAAAAAAAAAACGCGATTTCTTTTTAATTTCTCTGTCGTCCGATGTGATCGCACATCAGAGGACAGAGAAAAGGGGAGAAAAGGGGTCCCAGATAGCCCCCCGATACTCACCTGTCTCCCCCGATGCTCCTCGTGGCTCCTGGTGGGCGCCGCCATCTTCAAAATGGCAGGCGCATGCGCAGTGCGCCCGCCGGCCGAACCCGGGAGAATCTTTGGGGTCTTGGCTACCGGGGGTAGCCGAGACCCCAAAGAGCATGATCGGGGTCGGTTTTACCGACCCCTGTTTTGCGATCGCCGATAATTAACTGTTTACCGGCGACCGCAAAAAAAAAAAAAAAGCTAAGTGTAATTCTCTGTCCTCTGATGTGATCGCACATCAGAGAACAGAGAAATAGGGTCCTCCTGCTGCTCCTCCTGGCCGCCGGCGTCTTCCGGGGAAAAGAAAATGGCGGGCGCATGCGCAGTGCGCCCGCCATCTGTCTCCATCTGCCGGCTGGCAGGAGAAGAGCAGTTGGGGCTAAAATTAGGGGTAGGGTTAGGGGTAGGGTTAGGGTTAGGGGTAGGGTTAGGGGTAGGGTTAGGGGTAGGGTTAGGGCTAGGGGTAGGGCTAGGGGTAGGGTTAGGGGTAGGGTTAGGGGTAGGGTTAGGGCTAGGGTTAGGGCTAGGGTTAGGGCTAGGGTTAGGGGTAGGGTTAGGGCTAGGGTTAGGACTAGGGTTAGGGCTAGGGGTAGGGTTAGGGCTAGGATTAGGGTTAGGGCTAAATTTAGGGTTAGGGTTGGGGCTAAGTTTAGGGTTAGGGTTGGGGCTAAATTTAGAGTTAGGGTTGGCGCTAAATTTAGGGTTAGGCTTGTTTCACACTTACGTCGGTACGGGGCCGTCGCAATGCATCGGCCCGACATACCGATGCACGTTGTGAAAATTGTGCACAACGTGGGCAGCGGATGTAGTTTTTCAACGCATCCGCTGCCCAATCTATGTCCTGGGGAGGAGGGGGCGCAGTTACGGCCACGCATGCGCGGTCAGAAATGGCGGATGCGACGTACTAAAAAAACGTTACATTGAACGTTTTTTTGTGCTGACGGTCCGCCAAAACACTGATCCAGTGCACGACGGACGCGACGTGTGGCCATCCGTCACGATCCGTCAGCAATACAAGTCTATGGGCAAAAAACGCATCCTGCGGGCACATTTGCAGGATCCGTTTCTTGTCCAAAACGACGGATTGCGACGGATGCCAAACGACGCAAGTGTGAAAGTAGCCTTAGGGTTAGGGTTGGGGCTAAAGTTAGGGCTAGTGTTGGGGCTAAAGTTAGGGTTAGAGTTGGGATTAGGGTTAGGGTTTGGATTAGGGCTGGTATTAGGGTGAGGGTTGGCATTAGGGTTACGCTTGGGATTAGGGTTAGGTTTGGGATTAGGGTTAAGGTTAGGGTTGTGATTAGGGGTGTATTGGGATTAGGGTTAGGTTTGAGGTTAGGGTTGAGATTAGGATTAGGGGTGTGTTGGATTTAGGGTTTTGATTAGGGTTATGGTTAGGGTTGACATTAGGGTTGTTTTGGGGTAAGGGTTGTGATTATGGTTAGGGTTAGTGATTAGGATTATGGATCAGGTTGGGATTAGGGTTAGGGGTGTGTTGGGGTTAGGGTTGGAGCTAGAATTGGGGGGTTTCCACTGTTTAGGTACATCAGGGGGTCTCCAAACACGACAGCCAATTTTGCGCTCAAAAAGTCAAATGGTGCTCCCTCCCTTCTGAGCTCTGCCCTGCGCCCAAACAGTGGGTTACCCCCACATATGGGGCATCAGCATACTCGGGATAAATTGGACAACAACTTCTGGGGACCAATTTCTCTTATTACCCTTGTGAAAATAAAAACTTGGGGGCTACAAAATCCTTTTTGTGGAAAAATATATATATATATTTTGTTATGACTCTGCATTATAAACTTCTGTGAAGCACTTGGGCATTCAAAGTTCTCACCACACAACTATATAAGTTCCTTGGGGGGTCTAGTTTCCAAAACGGGGTCACTTGTGGGGGGTTACTACTGTTTAGGTACATCAGGGGCTCTGCAAACGCAACATAACGCCCACAGACCATTCTATCTAAGTCTGCATTCCAAAACAGCGCTCCTTCCCTTCCGAGCTCTGCCGTGCGCCCAAACAGTGGTTTACCCCCACATATGGGGCATCAGAATACTCAGGATAAATTGGACAACAACTTCTGGGGTCCAATTTCTCCTGTTACCCTTGTGAAAATAAAAACTTGGGGGCTACAATATCTTTTTTGTGAAAAAAAAAATATTTTTTATTTTCACGACTCTGCATTCTAAACTTCTGTGAAGCACTTGGGCATTTAAAGTTCTCACCACACATCTAGATAAGTTCCTTGGAGGGTCTAGTTTCCAAAATGGGGTCACTTGTGGGGGGTTACTACAGTTTAGGTACATCAGGGGCTCTGCAATCGCAACATAATGCCCACAGACCATTCTATCAAAGTCTGCATTCCAAAAAGGCGCTCCTTTCCTTCCGAGCTCTGCCGTGCGCCCAAACAGGGGTTTACCCCCACATATGGCACATCAGCGTACTCGGGATAAATTGGACAACAACTATTGCAGTCCAATTTCTCCTGTTACCCTTGCGAAAATAAAAACTTGGGTGCTACAATATCTTTTTTGTGGAAAAAAAAAATATTTTTTATTTTCACGACTCTGCATTCTAAACTTCTGTGAAGCACTTGGGCATTCAAAGTTCTCACCACACATCTAGATAAGTTCCTTGGAGGGTCTAGTTTCCAAAATGGGGTAACTTGTGGAGAGTTTCTACTGGTTAGGTACATCAGGGGCTCTGCAAACGCAACATAATGCCCGCAGACCATTCTATCAAAGTCTGCATTCCAAAACGGCGCTCCTTTCTTCCGAGCTCTGCCGTGTGCCCAAACAGTGGTTTACCCCCACATATGGGGTACCAGCATACTCAGGACAAATTGGACAACAACTTTTGGGGTCCAATTTCTCTTGTTACCCTTGTGAAAATAAAAACTTGGGGGCTAAAAATCTTTTTTGTGGAAAAAAAAATATTTTTTATTTTCAGGACTCTGCATTATAAACTTCTGTGAAGCACTTGGGCATTCAAATTTCTCACCACACATCTAGATATGTTCCATGGGGGGGTCTAGTTTCCAAAATGGGGTCACTTGTGGGGGATTTCTACTGTTTAGGCACATCAGGGGCTCTCCAAACGCGACATGGCGTCCGATCTCATTTCCAGCCAATTCTACATTGAAAAAGTAAAACGGCACTCTTTCTCTTCCAAGCTCTGCGGTGCGCCCAAACAGTGGTTTACCCCCACATATTGGGTATCGACGTACTCAGGAGAAATTGCACAACAACTTTAGTGGTCTAATTTCTCCTGTTACCCTTGTGAAAATAAGAATTTGTGGGCGAAAAGATCATTTTTGTGTAAACAAAAGCGATTTTTTATTTTCACGGCTCTACGTTATAAACTTCTGTGAAGCATTTGGGGGTTCAAAGTGCTCACCACACACCTAGATAAGTTCCTTAAGGGGTCTAGTTTCCAAAATGGTGTCACTTGTGGGGAGTTTCCACTGTTTAGGCACATCAGGGGCTCTCTAAACATGACATGGCGTCCGATCTCAATTCCAGCCAATTCTGCATTGAAAAAGTCAAACGGCGCTCCTTCACTTCTAAGTTCTGCGGTGCGCCCAAAAAGTGGTTTACCCCCACATATGGGGTATTGGCGTATTCAGGAGAAATTGCATAACAAAATTTATGGTTACATTTCTGTTTTTACACTTGTGAAAATAAAAAAAATGGTTCTGAATTAAGATGTTTGCAAAAAAAAGTTAAATGTTCATTTTTTCCTTCCACATTGTTTCAGTTCCTGTGAAGCACGTAAAGGGTTAATAAACTTCTTGAATGTGGTTTTGAGAACCTTGAGGGGTGTAGTTTTTAGAATGGTGTCACACTTCATTATTTTCTATCATATAGACACCTCAAAATGACTTCAAATGTGATGTGGTCCCTAAAAAAAAATGGTGTTGTAAAAATGAGAAATTGCTGGTCAACTTTTAACCCTTATAACTCCCTAACAAAAAAAAATTTGTTTCCAAAATTGTGCTGATGTAAAGTAGACATGTGGGAAATGTTATTTATTAACTATTTTTCGTGACATATCTCTCTGATTTAAGGGCATAAAAATACAAAGTTTGAAAATTGCAAAATTTTAAAAATTTTCGCCATATTTCCGTTTTTTTCATAAATAATCGCAAGTAATATCGAAGAAATGTTACCACTAACATGAAGTACAATATGTCACGAAAAAACAGTCTCAGAATCAGCGGGATCCGTTGAAGCATTCCAGAGTTATAACCTCATAAAGTGACAGTGGTCAGAATTGCAAAAATTGGCTCGGTCATTAAGTACCAAATTGGCTCTGTCACTAAGGGGTTAATTACCCAGTTTTATATTACTTGTGGATACCTATTTAGCACTTCCAGTGGCTTTCTTCCAGCGCGATCCTGTATATATCATTATATACACGTGTCATTACGTGTATATAAACGTGTTGAGATTTTAAACCTCCATTTTTTTGGGAGACTGAACAAAAAATCAGGCCCTGTGCAAAAAACAACACAATGTAAGTGGCTGGCTCATATACGACAAACTAATAGGACAGAAGTACATCCACTTTGTGACAATTTGAATCTCCCCTTTTTTTGGGAGACTGAACCACAATTTAGGCCCAGTGTATATAACAACGCAATCTAAGTGGCTGAAAGTGGCTGGCTCATATACGACAAACTAATAGGACAGAAGTATATCCACTTTGTGAGAATTTGAATCTCCCTTTCTTTTGGGAGACTGAACCACAACTTAGGCCCAGTGTATATAACAACGCAATCTAAGTGGCAGAAAGTGGCTGGAAGATATATGAAAAAATACAAGGACTGTAGTACAATTTCAGTCTCCCTACAATAATCTCAGGAAAAGTATGGCAGCAAAAAAAAATGACTGCTGCGCACAAAAGTGTGGACAAATAAGCAAGAGAACTGTGCAGAAAGGAGCAACAGGATTTTTGCTTTTAAAAAAGCAGTTGGTTAGCACAGCAGCATCCAAACAGCAATGCAGCTATCAGGGAGCCTTATAAGGTAGCCTAATAAGCTACAGAGCTGATGCACAAAAATATAGCCTCCACTGTCCCTGCAAACAAATGGTGGTGTTGGACAGTGGAAATCGCTACAGCACAAGCAGTTTCGGGACTTAATCTTCCCTCCCAAACTATATCCCTTCTTCTGATGAAGCTGCGGCAACCTCTCCCTATGCTAAGATCGGCAGAAGTAAGATGGCGGTCGGCGTGCACGCCTCTTTATAGCCCCTGTGACGCCGCAGAAAGCAAACCAATCACTGTCATGCCCTTCTCTAAGATGGTGGGGACCGAGACCTATGTCATCACGCTGCCCACACTCTGCATCCTCCTTCATTGGCTGAAAAATGGCGCTGAACGCATCATACGAAACGTGACTTTGGTGCGAAGATCGCCGACTTCATGGCCAATCCCACACTAGGATCAGGTCGGGTTTCATGAAACTCGACTTTGCCGAAAGTTGGCGATTTTTGAATTTGTCCGATCCGTTTCGCTCAACCCTAGATGAAATCATTTAGTTCATGTTGAGTAAAACGTTCTGGCTGCTTCTCCATCAGGTAAATACTCATCTTGACTTGAGGTTTCCATGTCTTCGCCAGTAGCTTCAGCTCCATAGTCTTCATATTCTGCTTCATTTTCATCCAATCCAGACAACGGTGGTACAGGAACTGGCAAGGTACCATCATTTGGAACTGGCCTAATTGAGATTCAAGTTCAGGGTAATTAATCTTATGTTTTTTCTTTGTAGAAAAGCCCTTCAGTTTGACAAAACAGAAGTAGCAGTCATCACTATGATTTTTGGGTTCTCTCCAAATCATGGGAACAGCAAATGGCGTAGCCACTTGCCTCATATTCAACCAGTCACGAAGACCATTTGAACAACTTGAGCATATCACACCAGGGGCCCAGCTTTTGTCTTGATCATCAAGTGGACACTTAAGGCACATCTGGCCCATCTTTTAATATCATGAGTGATTGAACGTACTTGTCCTTTTGGTGTAATAGAACCACACACACAGCAGAATCTGTTCGGATGATTCAGAGCATTTTTCTCCTTTTACCCCTTTACCCTCGAGGGTGGTTTGCATGTTAATGACCGGGCCAATTTTTACAATTCTGACCACTGTCCCTTTTTGAAGTAATAACTCTGGAACGCTTCAACGGATCTTCGTGATTGAGACTGTTTTTTTCGTGACATATTGTACTTCACGTTAGTGGTAAAATTTCTTTGATATAACTTGCGTTTATTTGTGTAAAAAAAGGAAATTTGGTGAAAATGTGAAAAATTTTGTAATTTTCAAATTTGAATTTTTTTTGCCCTTAAAACAGAAAAATATGTCGCACAAAATTAATTAATTAAAAAAACATTTCCCACATGTCTACATCAGCACAATTTTGGAAACAATTTTTTTTTTGTTAGGAAGTTATAAGGGTTAAAAGTTGACCAGCGATATCTCATTTTTACTGCAAAATTTACAAAACAATTTTTTTAGGGACCACCTAACATTTAAAGTAACTTTGAGGGGTCTATATGGCAGAAAATACCCAAAAGTGACATCTTTCTTAAAACCACCCCTTCAGCTAATCAAAACCACTTTCAAGAAGTTTATTAACCCTTCAGATGCTTCACAGTGATTAATGGAATGTGAAATGAAAAAATGAACATTTAACTTTTTTTAACTAAAATGCAAATTTAGACTAATTTTTTTAATTTCACAAGGGTGACAGGAAAAAATTAACCGCCAAATTTATAATGCAATTTCTCCTGAACATGCCAATACCCAATATATGGGGAAGGGGAAAAACCACTGTTTAGGTGCATGGCAGAGCTCGGAAGAGGAGGAGTGCCATTTGACTTTTTCAATGCAAAATTGACTGGAATTGAGATTGGACGACTGTTACCCTTGGGAAAATAAAAAATTGGGGGCAAAAAGATCATTTTTGTGGAAAAAATATGATTTTTTTATTTTCACGGCTCTCCGTTATAAACTTCTGTGAAGCACCTGCGGGTTCAATGTGCTCACCACACATCCACATCAGTTCCCTGAGGGGTCTAGTTTCCAAAATGGTGTCATTTGTTGGGGATTTTGACTGTTTAGGTACAACAGGGGCTCTCCAAATGCGACATGGCGTCTGCCAATTGTTCCAGCAAATTTTGCATTCAAAAAGTCAAATGGCGCTCCTTCCCTTCAGAGCCCTGCAGTGCGCCCAAACAGTGGTTTTCTCCCTCGTATGGGGTATCGGCGCACTCAGGAGAAATTGCACAACAATTTGTATGGTGTAATTTCTCCTGTAACCCTTATGAAAATGCAATATTTTGTGCTAAAAACATATTTGTGGGGAAAATTTGATTTAAAAAAAATTCACCAAATTTCTGATATTTTCACAAATAAATGCAAGTTTTATCGAATAAATTTTACCACTATCATGAAGCACAATATGTCACAAGAAATCATTCTCAGAATCAGTGGGATTTGTTGAAGCATTCCAAATGTATTGCCACATACAGTGATACTGGTCAGAATTGTAAAATTTGGCCTGGTCATGAAGGTGAAAACTGGGGGATGAAGGGGTTAAACTAGAAACAGGCTGCAGAATACCTACTATTACTTCCTAGCCACTGGCACCTATTTAAGCCTCTGTGACCTTTTCTTTCAGGTTTTGTCTTGCTTCCCATCAATCATGCTTAGGCACCCTTCAGAATGCATCCTCAAATTGACCTCTTAGGGCTCATACTCACCTGCGTGAAACTCAGATTAGTCTCGCACGTCAATGCCCGACACTGCACCCGGCACTCGGATCGGAGCGTGCAGCTGCATAGCAATACATGCAGCTGCACGCTGAGTGCCGGTTGCAATGTCGGGCATTAATGTGCGAGACTCATCCGAGTTTCTCGCAGGTGAGTATGAGCCCTTAGGTTGCTAGCAGAGAGTTTGTTGTGACTCTTTAATGCCATGTTACAGCGCCTTGAGGAGAAGTTGGTAGAGTTGATGCAAGGATTCGTGATTGGGTTGTTGGGAGCAAGCGGTTTGTTAGCAGGTTAGAGAAAGAAATAGTAGGCCTATCCAATAGCTGCAGTCTGGCTCATTCACATACCCCTGGTTAGCCAAAGTAAAGTGGTGCACCTTAAAGGGATATGTCACTTGGGAAATATTTGGGTTAGGGCTGACTAGTGTTAGCCACAGTATAAGCTATTTTATGGTACATTGTGCAGGCTTTTGACAAGGCGATGGATGCTGTAAAATTAACCTGTAAGGCTGGTTTCACACTAGTGTACGGAAGTGCTGCGGATGGCGTGGTTTCAGGGAGGAAGAAGGGAGGAAGTACGCTGCCATCCGCAGCACTCCCGTATGCTAGTGTGAAACCAGCCTTACAGGTTAATTTTAGCGCATCCATCGCCTTGTCAAAAGCCTACCATTTCTTTCTCTAACCTGCTAACAAACCGCTTACTCCCAACAACCCAATCACGAATCCTTGCCTCAACTCTACCAACTCCTCCTCATGGCGCTGTAACACGGCATTAAAGAGTCACAACAAACTCTCTGCTAGCAACCTTAGGCAAATCGAGGACTGTCAACCCCATGACCAGTGTGCACCGTGTGATGCACATTACACAAGTCAGGAATGGTGGCCCAAAAAAACAAGAAGCCTCAACCTATCACTGATTGACAGCGATCTCTGTAAGCACACTTATAGAAAAAAAGCTGTCAATCACTGATAGGACCGCCCACTGGACTGAAAATCCCAGAAAGGGGAGAGACTTACATGATTAAAACATCTGAATCTTTTCTCACAAAGCTAAATATCACTCAGCTCTGCTCCTCCTGCTCTACAACATGGTGCCTGCAGATTGGACGGCATTTTCATGGTGACAGGTTCCCTTTAACTTTTGTCACTGTTCTTCCACAATGCCCAAGTTCTCAAAAAGAACTAAACAAGAAGTACACATTATAAAACAGCAGTGGCTGAAGTGTAGCTACCGGGGTAGGGGGGGGGAAGCAGAGGGAGCCGAAGACACCGGGACCCACTTGGGGCAATCATCACCACCCTAAACTGTATTGTTATGCTGTGCTACGCACACCTATACAGCTAACCACTGTGGTAGAGCTGGGAGGAATAGTCTTCTTGCACTACCACTCCCCGTTCTGTTGGCCGCCGATCGCTTTAGCTTTGTGGCCTACAGAATAGCAGGGAGATGCACCACCACCAGTTAACCAAAAATCCCAGAAAGAGCAGAAGATTAAATGATGAAAACACAGCTTTGACACTGGTATTGGCGAAGTTTCATGGGGATAAACCACTAACCGACCCCCACCTTATCACCATCCCACCAAGTAATAACCCCATTGAAATAAAGAACAGTGACAACAAATTCTTTGGAATAGTTATGGCCACAGCAGCCTTTATTATAAAACCAACAAACAATAAAACATTAAGAATAAATAACATTTTCATGCCGGGAGGGGTCCCTGAAGTTCCCCAAAAATCTGGTGATTACCAATATTAAGTGAACACAATACTGCCACCAATTTTATTCCCAGCCGTTACCCCACTGGCTCGGGAACACCATAACCACAAGAGTTCCAATGTTCACTCAAAAGATCCCGGGGATCCGACAACCTTGCCAACTTCCCCCACCCCATTTCACCAGATCCAAACCATAATAAAAGGAGGAAACCATATGTCCATGGATCCCCTGGACCAATTTTTAGCCAACTTCAAGGACTCCCCTCAACCGCAAAAGCCACCATGACCCATTAAAGTGCCAAAGCGCACCAAGATAAATGCAATACCATAAGGGCGGGCGGGACTGAACTCGACCCTGGATAGTGGGAAGTGATGAGACCCACCCCCAAACCTTGCCTTATAAACGTCCCACTAAAACCCATCCCATTCATGAATATCCCCTACCTCCCCTACCCATTGTCATGCCAACCTCTACCCATGCCAGGGGGGAGGGGCGGCTTTGCTCCGGCCTTCTCTATACCAAACCTTTTCTCACCAAGCCATATAATCAATCTGCTCAGCTACTCCTGCTCTACAACATGGGGCCTGAAGATTGGATGTCATTTTCATGAGGACAGGTTCCCTTTAATTATACTGTATGGTAAAAGAAAAAGAGACAATGGCAATGAACAGGGTAATGTCAAAGATAAAAAAAACTCATACCATCTTGCAATATGAATGTAGGAACCACAAGCAGAAGAACCAGCCATCCAGGCAGTAGTACTAACAAAGTAGGTCACAGGTCACACTTTGCCTATGGCAAGCATATCAGTGAGGAAGAATCAGAGAAATTTATGGAATACATGGCTCATCACTCGTGAAAATGATTCGGAAATGGATCAGTGTGGATTTGCCTTCACCTACATCTTATTCAAATGATCGGATCGGCTGTGACACTTTTGCCTGTCAACTGTGTTCTATACTGTTCTTCTGTACCAATGCTCCCATGCCACCAAGCAATTCCTGCTGATGGATCATGGAATACCTATATTGTATTGCTTCTTCATTTTCCAAAGAGTAAACCTATTTCGGATCTCAAAAATATGGTGTTACGATCCATTTTTGGATTCGAGGCAGCTCTGGTTCCACTATGTTTTAAATGTAGCTTTTTCCCTTTCAGGCCAACGGTGGTTAATGTCAGTTTCCCCTGCTGGAAGACTGCTGCAACTGCAGAGCTGCTAGGTCAGCTGATGTGGGTGGTGACCACTCCCATCATCCTTTAAATCACCTAATGCATCAGCTGACTGTTGGTGATAGAGTTTCTCTATGAAGACCAGCCTTGCATTCGCAGCTCTCTGGTGTCAGCTACTTAACGAGTTTGGAGTCCTGTGTCTGTGTCATCTGTGGTGTGGAGCTTGGCAGCAGAGTCTGGAAGCTAAGTTTTTACCTTGTCTGTCTTATACTTGCCACCACCCCCTGTGTTGTACAATCTGCAGTGGTGAGGCTAGCGCCCTTGCCGGCCAGTGTGCTAGTCAGGGCACAGCGAGGTGACAGCGAGGGATGAGGTTCATGATGGCGGCTGGGGGAAGGACCTGCTTAGGGCGTTAGGGAAGTGCAGGGACAGACTCAGGTTAGAGCTGAGGAGATGTCTCATCCATCATTCCCAATTAGTAGGGCCTTCCTCTCCCCAATTCCATCCCTTTGTGTGTGTCGTGCCGTCCGCTGATCGACCCTCTGGTGGGATCGTGACATATGGATAATTTTGACACTACTTGTTAAAAAGCAATTGCTTGTTTATTTTCCAACCATTATCCATTAACCCCTTAACCCCCAAGGGTGGTTTGCATGTTAATGATCGGGCCAATTTTTACAATTCTGACCACTGTCCCTGACATTGTTTTCTCATGACATATTGTACTTCATGTTAGTGGTAAAATTTTCTTGACATTACTTTGGTTTATTTGTGAAAAAAAAGGAAATTTGGTGAAAAAAAGGAAATTTGGCGAAAATTTTGCAATTTTCCAACTTTGAATTTTCATGCCCTTAAATCAAAGATATTTGTCACACAAAATACTTAATAAGTTACATTTCTCACATGTCTACTTTACATCAGCACAATTTTGGAAACAAAATTTTTTGGGGGTTAGTTAGAAAGTTATAAGGGTTAAAAGTTGAACAGGTTTTTCCAATTTTTACAACACCATTTTTTTTAGGGACCATATCACATTTGAACTCACTTTGAGGGGTCTATATGATAGAAAATACCCAAGTATGACACCCTTCTAAAAACTGCATGATCCAAGGTGCTTAAAATCACATTCAAGAAGTTTATTAACCCTTCAGGTATTTCACAGGAATTTTTGGAATGTTTAAAAAAAATGAACATTTAACTTTTTTTCACAAAAAAAATTACTTCAGATCCAATTTGTTTTATTTTACCAAGGGTAACAGGAGAAATTGGACCCCAAAAGTTGTGGTACAATTTGTCCTGAGTACGCAGATACCCCATATGTGGGGGAGAACCACTGTTTGGGTGCATGGCAGAGCTCGGAAGGGAAGGAGCGCCGTTTGACTTTTCAATGCAAAGTTGACTGGAATTGAGATGGGACGCCATGTCGCGTTTGGAAAGCCACTGATGAGCCTAAACAGTGTAAACCCCCCACAAGTGACACCATTTTGGAAAGTAGACCCCTAAGAAACTTATCTAGATGTGTTGTGAGAACTTTGAACCCCCAAGTGTTTCACTACAGTTTATAATGCAGAGCTGTGAAAATAAAAAAAAATTTTTTTCCACAATTTTTTCCACAAATATTATTTTTTAGCCCCCAGTTTTGTATTTTCCGAAGGTAGCAGGAGAAATTGGACCCCAAAAGTCGTTGTCCAATTTGTCCTGAGTACGCTGATACCCCATATGTGGGGAAGAACCACCGTTTGGGCACATGGCAGAGCTCGGAAGGGAAGGAGCGCCATTTGGAATGCAGAGTTAGATGGAATGGTCTGCAGGCGTCAAGTTGCTTTTGCAGAGCCCCTGATGCACCTAAACAGTAGAAACCACCCACAAGTGACCCCATATTGGAAACTAGACCCCACAAGAAACTTATCTAGATGTGTTGTGAGAACTTTGGACCCCCAAGTATTTCACTACAGTTTATAACGCAGAGCCGTGAAAATTCAAAATCTTTTTTTCCCACAAAAATGATATTTTAGCCCCCAAACTTTTATTTTCACAAGGGTAACAAGAGAAATTGGACCCCAAAAGTTGTTTTACAATTTTTCTTGAGTGCGTTGATACCCCAAATGTTGGGGAAAACCCCTGTTTGGGCGTATGGAAGAGCTTGGAAAGGAAGGAGCACTGTTTTACTTTTTCAACGCAGAATTGGCTGGAATTGAGATCAGATGCCATGTCGCATTTGGAGAGCCCCTGATGTGCCTAAACAGTGGAAACCCCCCAACTCTAACTCCAACCCTAACCCCAACACACCCCTAACCCTAATCCCAACCCTAACCATAACCCTAATCATACCCCTAACCCAAACATGCTCCTAACCCTAATCCCAACCCTAACCACACCCTTAACCCGAACACACCACTAACCCCAACACACCCATAACCCTAATCCCAACCCTAACCACATCCCTAACTCCAACACACCCCTAACCCTAATCCCAACCCTAATCCCAACTGTAAATGTAATCGCAACCCTAACTTTAGCCCCAACCCTGACCCTAACTGTAGCCCGAACCCTAACCCTAACTTTAGCCCCAACCCTAACCCTGACTTTAGCCCTAACCCTAACTGTAGCCCTAACTTTAACCCTAACTTTAGCCCTAACCCTAATGGGAAAATAGAAATAAATACATTTTTTTATTTTATTATTTTTCCCTAACTAAGGTGGTGATAAAGTGGCGTTTGATTTACTATTTATAGCGGGTTTTTATGTTTGGCAGCTGTCACACACTAAAAGACGCTTTTTATTGCAAAAAATAGTTTTTGCATTACCACATTTCGAGAGCTATAATTTTTCCAGATTTTGATCCACAGAGTCATGTGAGGTCTTGTTTTTTTGCGGGACGTGTTGTTGTTTTTATTGGTACTATTTTCGGGCACATGACGTTTTTTGATCTCTTCTTATTCCGATTTTTGTGAGGTAGAATGAACAAAAACCAGCAATTCGTGAATTTCTTTTTTTTTTGGGGGGGGGGGAGCGTTAATACCATTCCGCGTTTGGTAGAATTGATAAGGCTAAGTGCACACGTTGCAGAATTGCCGTGGAAATTTCCTCGGCAATTCCGCAACTCCTTCCTCCTTCTCACACAGCATCCCTTTGAACGGAAGGCGCCGCGTGCACTGCTGAGAGGCGGAAGGACTCCGGGGGCCATCAGAAGGTGAGTATATCACTATTTTTTATTTTAATTCTTTTTTTTAACAGGCATATGGTGTCCAGTCCATGGAGGAGAGTCTGCTGTCCTCCACCCTGGGTACCATCCGCACATGATCCGCTTACTTCCCGCATGGTGGGCATAGCCCCATGCGGGAAGTAAGCGGATCAATGCATTCCTGTTGTGAATTCTGTGGCAGAGCTCCCTCCTGTGGTCACAAGTGGTACTTCGGCTGATTCTCTCTGTGAGCTTCTGTTGGTGGAGGGAAGTGGTACTGCGGCTTCTGAGTTTCCTCCCTCAGGTGATCTGGTGAGGTCGTTAGGTGCTTCTCTACTTAACTCCACCTAATGCTTTGATCCTGGCTTCCTGTCAATGTTCCAGTGTTGGACTTGCTTTTCCCTGGATCATTCCTGTGGCCTGCTGCTCTGCATAGCTAAGTTCTTCTTTGCTATTTGTTTGCTATTTTTTCTGTCCAGCTTGTCTAATTTGTTGCTGGAAGCTCTGGGACGCAAAGGGTGTACCTCCGTGCCGTTAGTTCGGTACGGAGGGTCTTTTTGCCCCCTTTGCGTGGTTTTCTTTAGGGTTTTGTGTAGACCGCAAAGTGACCTTTTCTATCCTCGCTCTGTTAAGAAAGTCGGGCCTCACTTTGCTGAATCTATTTCATCTCTACGTTTGTCTTTTCATCTTAACTCACAGTCATTATATGTGGGGGGCTGCCTTTTCCTTTGGGGTATTTCTCTGAGGCAAGGTAGGCTTATTTTCTATCTTCAGGCTAGTTAGTTTCTCAGGCTGTGCCGAGTTGCGTAGGCAGTGTTAGGCACAATCCACGGCTGCCTCTAGTGTTGTTTGGAGAGGATTAGGGATTGCGGTCTGCAGAGTTCCCACGTCTCAGAGCTCGTTCTATGATTTTGGGTTATTGTCAGATCACTGTATGTGCTCTGACCGCTATGTCCATTGTGGTACTGAATTGCCTTTCATAACAGTACAGGAAGCCCAAAGTACTAATGATTCTCAATAGAGGGAAAGGAGAAGTTCTGAGACCATTTTATTTTCTTTGCACTGTGTTTTGCCTTTTTTTTCCCCTAGACATTTGGGTGGTTCAGTACACAGGTGTAGCGATGGACATTAAAAGTCTGTCTTCATTTGTGGATCAGCTCTCGGCAAGAGTACAAAAGATTCAAGACACTATTGATCAGAAATCTATGTTAGAACCAAGAATTCCTATTCCTGATTTGTTTTTTGGAGATAGAACTAAGTTTCTGAGTTTCAAAAATAATTGTAAATTATTTCTGGCCTTGAAACCTCGCTCCTCTGGTGATCCAGTTCAACAGGTTTTGATTGTTATTTCTTTTTTGCGCGGCGACCCTCAGGACTGGGCATTTTCTCTTGCGCCAGGAGATCCTGCATTAAGTAATATCGATGCGTTTTTTCCTGGCGCTCGGATTGCTGTATGATGAGCCTAATTCTGTGGATCAGGCAGAGAAAAATTTGTTGGCTCTTTGTCAGGGTCAGGATGAGATAGAGGTATATTGTCAGAAATTTAGAAAGTGGTCCGTGCTCACTCAATGGAATGAATCTGCGCTGGCAGCTATGTTCAGAAAGGGTCTCTCTGAAGCCCTTAAGGATGTCATGGTGGGATTTCCTATGCCTGCTGGTTTGAATGAGTTTATGTCTTTGGCCATTCAGATCGGTCGACGCTTGCGTGAGCGTAAATCTGTGCACCATTTGGCGGTATTACCTGAGCTTAAACCTGAGCCTATGCAGTGCGATAGGACTTTGACCAGAGTTGAACGGCAAGAACACAGATGTCTGAATGGGCTGTGTTTCTACTGTGGTGATTCCACTCATGCTATCTCTGATTGTCCTAAGCGCACTAAGCGGTTCGCTAGGTCTGCCACCATTGGTACGGTACAGTCAAAATTTCTTCTGTCCGTTACCTTGATCTGTTCTTTGTCATCGTATTCTGTCATGGCATTTGTGGATTCAGGCGCTGCCCTGAATTTGATGGACTTGGAGTATGCTAAGCGTTGTGGGTTTCTCTTAGAGCCCTTGCAGTGTCCTATTCCATTGAGAGGAATTGATGCCACGCCTTTGGCCAAGAATAAGCCTCAATATTGGACCCAGCTGACCATGTGCATGGCTCCTGCACATCAGGAGGTTATTCGCTTCCTGGTGTTGCATAATCTGCATGATGTGGTCGTGTTGGGGTTGCCATGGCTACAAGCCCATAATCCAGTATTAGATTGGAAATCCATGTCGGTGTCCAGCTGGGGTTGTCAGGGGGTACATGGTGATGTTCCATTTCTGTCAATTTCGTCATCCACCCCTTCTGAGGTTCCAGAGTTCTTGTCTGATTACCGGGATGTATTTGATGAGCCCAAGTCCGATGCCCTACCTCCGCATAGGGATTGTGATTGTGCTATCAATTTGATTCCTGGTAGTAAATTCCCAAAAGGTCGACTATTTAATTTATCCGTGCCTGAGCACGCCGCTATGCGCAGTTATGTGAAGGAATCCCTGGAGAAGGGGCATATTCGCCTGTCATCGTCACCATTAGGAGCAGGGTTCATTTTTGTAGCCAAGAAGGATGGTTCGCTGAGACCTTGTATAGATTACCGCCTTCTAAATAAGATCACGGTTAAATTTCAGTACCCCTTGCCATTGTTATCTGATTTGTTTGCTCGGATTAAGGGGGCTAGTTGGTTCACCAAAATAGATCTTCGTGGTGCGTATAATCTGGTGCGAATCAGGCGAGGAGATGAATGGAAAACTGCATTTAATACGCCCGAGGGTCATTTTGAGTATCTAGTGATGCCATTCGGACTTGCCAATGCTCCATCAGTGTTTCAGTCCTTTATGCATGACATCTTCCGAGAGTACCTGGATAAATTCCTGATTGTGTACTTGGATGACATTTTGATCTTCTCGGATGATTGGGAGTCTCATGTGAAGCAGGTCAGAACAGTTTTTCAGGTCCTGCGTGCTAATTCTCTGTTTGTGAAGGGATCAAAGTGTCTCTTTGGTGTGCAGAAGGTTTCATTTTTGGGGTTCATCTTTTCCCCTTCTACTATCGAGATGGATCCTGTTAAGGTCCAAGCCATCCATGATTGGACTCAGCCGACATCTCTGAAAAGTCTGCAAAAGTTCCTGGGCTTTGCTAATTTTTATCGTCGCTTCATCTGCAATTTTTCTAGTATTGCCAAACCATTGTCCGATTTGACCAAGAAGGGTGCTGATTTGGTCAATTGGTCTTCTGCTGCTGTGGAAGGTTTTCAAGAGTTGAAGCGTCGTTTTTCTTCTGCCCCTGTGTTGTGTCAATCAGATGTTTCTCTTCCGTTCCAGGTCGAGGTTGATGCTTCTGAGATTGGAGCAGGGGCTGTTTTGTCGCAGAGAGGTTCTGATTGCTCAGTGATGAAACCATGCGCTTTTTTTTCCAGGAAGTTTTCGCCTGCTGAGCGAAATTATGATGTGGGCAACCGAGAGTTGCTGGCCATGAAGTGGGCATTCGAGGAGTGGCGTCATTGGCTTGAAGGAGCTAAGCATCGCGTGGTGGTATTGACTGATCATAAGAACTTGACTTATCTCGAGTCTGCCAAACGGTTGAATCCTAGACAGGCTTGCTGGTCGCTGTTTTTCTCCCGTTTTGACTTTGTGGTTTCGTACCTTCCGGGCTCTAAAAATGTGAAGGCGGATGCCCTGTCTAGGAGTTTTGTGCCCGACTCTCCGGGTTTGTCTGAGCCGGCGGGTATTCTCAAAGAGGGAGTAATTTTGTCTGCCATCTCCCCTGATTTGCGGCGGGTGCTGCAAAAATTTCAGGCTAATAAACCTGATCGTTGTCCAGCGGAGAGACTGTTTGTCCCTGATAGGTGGACCAATAAAGTTATCTCTGAGGTTCATTGTTCGGTGTTGGCTGGTCATCCTGGAATCTTTGGTACCAGAGAGTTAGTGGCTAGATCCTTTTGGTGGCCGTCTCTGTCGCGGGATGTGCGTGCTTTTGTGCAGTCCTGTGGGATTTGTGCTCGGGCTAAGCCCTGCTGTTCTCGTGGCAGTGGGTTGCTTTTGCCCTTGCCAGTCCCGAAGAGGCCTTGGACACATATCTCTATGGATTTTATTTCTGATCTTCCCATTTCTCAAAAGATGTCAGTCATTTGGGTGGTCTGTGATCGCTTTTCTAAGATGGTCCATCTGGTACCCTTGTCTAAATTGCCTTCCTCCTCTGATTTGGTGCCATTGTTCTTCCAGCATGTGGTTCGTTTACATGGCATTCCAGAGAATATCGTTTCTGACAGAGGTTCCCAGTTTGTTTCAAGGTTTTGGCGAGCCTTTTGTGGTAGGATGGGCATATCTGAGATGCTTTGTTTCTGCCGATCAGGATGACTGGGTGTCCTTTTTGCCTTTGGCTGAGTTCGCCCTTAATAATCGGGCCAGCTCGGCTACCTTGGTTTCGCCATTTTTCTGCAATTCTGGGTTCCATCCTCGTTTCTCTTCAGGACAGGTTGAGTCTTCGGACTGTCCTGGTGTGGATACTGTGGTGGACAGGTTGCAGCAGATTTGGACTCATGTAGTGGACAATTTGACCTTGTCCCAGGAGAAGGCTCAACGTTTCGCTAATCGCAGACGCCGTGTGGGTCCCCGACTTCGTGTTGGGGATCTGGTTTGGTTATCTTCTCGTCATATTCCTATGAAGGTTTCCTCTCCTAAGTTTAATCCTCGTTTCATTGGTCCGTATAGGATTTCTGAGGTTCTTAATCCTGTGTCTTTTCGTTTGACCCTTCCAGATTCTTTTTCCATCCATAACATATTCCATAGGTCATTGTTGCGGAGATACGTGGCACCTATGGTTCCATCTGTTGATCCTCCTGCCCCGGTTTTGGTGGAGGGGGAATTGGAGTATATTGTGGAGAAGATTTTGGATTCTCGTGTTTCTAGACGGAAACTCCAGTATCTGGTTAAATGGAAGGGTTATGCTCAGGAAGATAATTCCTGGGTTTTTGCCTCTGATGTCCATGCTCCCGATCTTGTTCGTGCCTTTCATGTGGCTCATCCTGGTCGGCCTGGGGGCTCTGGTGAGGGTTCGGTGACCCCTCCTCAAGGGGGGGGTACTGTTGTGAATTCTGTGGCAGAGCTCCCTCCTGTGGTCACAAGTGGTACTTCGGCTGATTCTCTCTGTGAGCTTCTGTTGGTGGAGGGAAGTGGTACTGCGGCTTCTGAGTTTCCTCCCTCAGGTGATCTGGTGAGGTCGTTAGGTGCTTCTCTACTTAACTCCACCTAATGCTTTGATCCTGGCTTCCTGTTAATGTTCCAGTGTTGGACTTGCTTTTCCCTGGATCATTCCTGTGGCCTGCTGCTCTGCATAGCTAAGTTCTTCTTTGCTATTTGTTTGCTATTTTTTCTGTCCAGCTTGTCTAATTTGTTGCTGGAAGCTCTGGGACGCAAAGGGTGTACCTCCGTGCCGTTAGTTTGGTACGGAGGGTCTTTTTGCCCCCTTTGCGTGGTTTTCTTTAGGGTTTTGTGTAGACCGCAAAGTTACCTTTTCTATCCTCGCTCTGTTAAGAAAGTCGGGCCTCACTTTGCTGAATCTATTTCATCTCTACGTTTGTCTTTTCATCTTAACTCACAGTCATTATATGTGGGGGGCTGCCTTTTCCTTTGGGGTATTTCTCTGAGGCAAGGTAGGCTTATTTTCTATCTTCAGGCTAGTTAGTTTCTCAGGCTGTGCCGAGTTGCATAGGCAGAGTTAGGCGCAATCCACGGCTGCCTCTAGTGTTGTTTGGAGAGGATTAGGGATTGCGGTCTGCAGAGTTCCCACGTCTCAGAGCTCGTTCTATGATTTTGGGTTATTGTCAGATCACTGTATGTGCTCTGACCGCTATGTCCATTGTGGTACTGAATTGCCTTTCATAACACATTCCTATGTGTGCGGAATCCCCGCGATTCTGCAAATTAATGAACATGCTGCGTTTTTTTCCGAAATGCGTTTCCGCTCAGGAAAAAAGCACAGCATGTGCATACAAAATGCGGATTACATTCTTTTAATAGGATGCTTAATGTGAGCATTTTTTTCACTGTTTTATCTAATTTTTATAGCGAAAAATATGCGAAAAATTATTATGTGCACACAGCCTAAAGCAATGTTATTATTCGGGTCAGTACGATTACAGCGATACCTCATTTATATCATTTTTTATGTTTTGCCACTTTTATACAATAAAAACTATTTTGTAGAAAAAATAATTATTTTTTTCATTGCTTTATTCTGAGGGCTATAACTTTTTTACTTTTTTGCTGATGATGCTGTATGGCAGCTTGTTTTTTGCGGGACAAGATGACGTTTTCAGCTGTACCATGTTTATTTATATCTGTGTTTTTGATCACGTGTTATTCCACTTTTTGTTTGGCGGTATGATGTTAAAGCATTGTTTTTTGCCTCTTTTTTTTTTTTACGGTGTTCACTGAAGGGGTTAACTAGTGGACAGTTTTATAGGTCGGGATTTTTTTTTTACACATGTTAATTTTTTTTTAACTTTGTCCCAGGGTGGGACATCATTGTTTAGTGTCAGATCGCTGATCTGACACTTTGCAAAGCACTATGTCAGATCAGCGATCTAACAGGCAGTTCAGGAGGCTTCCCACCTCCCTGCAGGACCCGGAAGGATCCCCGTGGCCATCTTGGTTCCGGAGCCTGCAAGGAGGAGGACGGAGGAGACGCTCGGAACAACGCGAGCCCCCTCCCTGCGCGATGCTTCCCTATGCCGCCGCAATGCTGTGATCTTGTTTGATCACAGTGTTCAAGGGGCGGTCCGTGACTGCTCCTGGCACATAGTGCCATATGTTAGCTGTAATAATCAGCTGACACTCAGCCGCGATCAGTCGCTCTCTCCCCGTGAGCGCAGCTGATCGCCTATGACATACTATCCCGTCCCTGGGAAATAATTCCCAGGTCATCTCGATGGGATAGTACGTTAGATGGCAGAAAGGGGTTACTTATGCTTGCATACATAGCACCATCATACTCTGCAGCAGTTTACAGAAATTTTCCTCACTCACTGTTCTCAGTGGGGTTCAAATATAATTTCCCCTACAGTTTTCCTGTGTAGGATTTCAATCCAAGACCCCAAGGCTGCAAGGCAACTGTAACAACTCTGCCGGCATCACTGCATGGCCTCCCATCCCCCACCTGCCCTAGGGTAAGTTCACACAGGACTTTTTTGCTGCGTATTTTTGCTGCGTTTTTTAATGCTAATTTAGATGCGTTTTTGGTGCATTTTTTGGTGCGTATTTGGTGCGTTTTGTTGGTGCGGTTTTTTTCTGTTTTTCCAGGCTAATGCCCTTGGATTTTCAGCAGCAAAAACGCAGCAAATAATGATAACTGCATTTTTGCTGCGTTTTTTTTTCAACACCCATTCAAGTTAATGGGTGAAAAAACGCAGCAAAAACGCTGAAAGAAATGACATGCTCTATGTCAAAAAAACGCAGCAAAGCACAAAATACTGATCAAACAAAAAACCAATGTGTGTGCATGAAATTTCTGAAATCTCATAGGCTTTGCTGGTACTGTAAAAAGCAGCTGAAAATTAGCATTAAAAACGCAGCAAAAAAATCATGTGTAAACTTACCCTTACACACCAACTTACTCACTACTCCGGGCCATGCTGTGAGTTCTGTCTTCTGCCGGCTCCATGCTGTGTGCCTCTTGTCTCCTGCCTGCTCTTTGCATGCTTCCTGGCTGTGTGCATAGGGGGGAGGCGCCGGCTTTCCCTGACTCTTATTGAGACAGTGTGCATTCTCCATAGTTGTCCCCAGCCAATGGCCAAGAGGCATCAGGTACTTAAAAGGAACCTGTCACCCCCAAAATCGAAGGTGAGCTAAGCCCACCGGCATCAGGGGCTTCTGGAATGCTGTAGGTAAGCCCCCGATGTATCCTGAAAGATGAGAAAAAGAGGTTAGATTATACTCACCTGCGTTCCTGCTGCGGTCCGGTCCGATAGGTGTCGCGGTACAGTCCAGCGCCTCCCATCTTCTTACGATGACTTCCTCTTCTTGTCCTCTTCTTGTCGTCATGCTGCGGCTCTGGCGCAGGCATACTTTGTCTGGCCTGTTGAGGGCAGAGCAAAGTACTGCAGTGCGCAGGCGCCGGGAAAGGTCAGAGCCTGCGCACTGCAGTACTTTGCCCTCAACAGGGCAGACAAAATACGCCTGAGCCGCAGCGTGAAGACAAGAAGAGGATGTCATCGCATGAAGATGGGAGGCCCCAGACCGCGACGCCCATCGGATCGGACCGCCCGCCCAGGTGAGTATAATCTAACCTCTTTTTCTCGTCTTTCAAGATACATCTGGGGCTTATCTACAGCATTCCAGAATGCTGTAGATAAGCCCCTGAAGCCGGTGGGCTTAGCTCACCTTTGATTTTGGGGGTGACAGGTTCCCTTTTAAGGTACCGTCACATTTAGCGACGCTGCAGCGATACCGACAACAATGCCGATCGCTGCAGCGTCGCTGTGTGGTCGCTGGAGAGCTGTCACACAGACAGCTCTCCAGCGACCAACGATCCTGAAGTCCCCGGGTAACCAGGGTAAACATCGGGTTACTAAGCGCAGGGCCGCGCTTAGTAACCCGATATTTACCCTGATTATCAGTGTAAATGTTAAAAAAACAAACAGTACATACTTATAGTCCTGTCGCGTACCCCGGCTTACTGCTTCCCTGCACTGTGTAAGTGCTGGCCGTAAAAGCAGAGCAGTGACGTCACCGCTGTAATTGCTTTACGGCTGGCCGGCGCTGATACAGGATGCAGGAGGAATGCAGGGAAGCAGAACGCCGGGGGGACGCCACAGACAGCGGTAGGTAAGTATGTAGTGTTTTTTTTTTTTTTTACATTTACAATGGTAACCAGGGTAAGTATCGGGTTACTAAGCGCGGCCCTGTGCTTAGTAACCCGATGTTTACCCTGGTTACCAGTGAAGACATCGCTGAATCGACGTCACACACGCCGATTCAGCGATGTCTGCGGGAGATCCAGCGACGAAATAAAGTTCTGGCCTTTCTGCTCCGACCAACGATGTCACAGCAGGATCCAGATCGCTGCTGCGTGTCAAACACAACGATATCGCTAGCCAGGACGCTGCAACGTCACGGATCGCTAGCGATATCGTTGTGAAGTTGGTCAGTGTAACGGTACCTTAAGACATTCCCACCCCTGGGGGAATGCCTGAGCAACTTACCTCAGTTAGTTTCTCGCTGCTGAGGTGCCAGGTCCCGTCTCTGTTTCTTGTGTTAGCCACTCAATGGGGCTTCATACCCTGGCCTGTACCTGTGTTCTGTTACTTCTGTGTCTGCCACCCAGTGGGGCTTTGTACCCTGGTCAGTGCCTGTATCCTGTGTCTCTTGTTTCCGCCGTCTGTATACTCATTTCCGTGCCTTGTGTTGCACATGCCTTGTCTGAATTAAGTCCTATACCTGTCCATGTGTTTCTGTCTTGAGCCTTCCTTATTTCTCTGTGTGTTTTCTTCTGTTCACTCCTTCTGCTCTCGGCTCTGCACCCTGCGGCTTTGCTCTGCTCTCGGCTCTGGACCCTGTGGCTTTGCTCTGTTCTCGGCTCTGCACTCTGCGACCTTGCTGTGCTCTTTGCTCCGCACCCTGCGGCTTTGCTCTGCTCTTAACTCTGCACCCTGCGGCTTTCCTCTGTTCTCGGCTCTGCACTCTGCAACCTTGCTCTGCTCTTTGCTCCGCACCCTGCGGCTTTGCTCTGCTCTTAACTCTGCACCCTGCGGCTTTCCTCTGTTCTCGGCTCTGCACTCTGCAACCTTGCTCTGCTCTTTGCTCCGCACCCTGCGGCTTTGCTCTGCTCTTAACTCTGCACCCTGCGGCTTTCCTCTGTTCTCGGCTCTGCACTCTGCAACCTTGCTCTGCTCTTTGCTCCGCATCCTGTAGCTCTGCTCCACTCTTTGCTCCTCACTCTGGCTCTGCTCCGCATTTTGCTCTGCTCCGCATTTTGCTCCGCTCCTTGTGGTTCTGCCCTGCTCTGCTCCTTGCGGTTCTGCTTCGCTCTCGTTCCGCACCTCGTGGATCTTTGTCCTCCCTAAATCAGTCTGTCCTCCTGCTTTCCATATACCACTCACACCTGTCCGTGTTCCTGTGCCTTCCGAGTTAGTTCCTGTCCCTTCTGTCTCAGCTGTGCCCGCCTGCCAGTGTCTCAGCCATGCCCGCCTGTCAGTGTTTCAGCCGTGCCCGCCTGCCAGCCAGTGTTCCATCCCCCCAGTGGAATCAGCAGCCACAGCCAGACACCACCCTGGAGTGGTACCTGGTAGCTACCTGCCGCATAAGCCCGACCTCACCATCAGAGTCTTCTGTGAACACCAAGGTAGCTGCTTAGTCACGCCCCTTCCAGGGTAGTCTGGTTTGTGGCACAGTGGGGTCACACCCCCTCGCTCGCGCCAACCAATCAGGGTGCGAGCGTGACAGTTTGCTCAGGCCATGGTCCCGGCTGAGTCCCATGTCCTTTCGCTCCCGGAACAAGATACACCAATTGTAGTCTCTGATGCTATCTTTAATCAACTTCTGGCCTACGAAAAGCAAGCTCCTGCAGATCCGCCAAGGTACTATGGGGATCCGAAGCTGTGCCGTGTGTTCCTGGAGAAGTGCATGCAGAACTTCAAATGGTATGCTTCTGATTTCCCCTCTGATCTGTTCAAGGTGGGATTTGTAATTTCCTGCTTAGCAGGAGATGCTTTGGAATGGATCAATCCCCTCTAGGAAGCAGGGGACCCCATCATCACGGACTTGGAGGTCTTCCTGGCAGCTTCCGTAAAGTCTTCAATGTGCCTACTTCTGCTCCTCCTGCAAAGTCTTCCCCCCGAGCTTTCAGAGATGGACCAGACGAAGGAAACCTGCATGTAGACCGTCATGTCTGTAATCGAACATCCAATACCCATCTGTTACTCAACCTGCAAAAGCAGCTACCCAAGTAAAACCCAAGAAGACTGATAAAAGTGGGATGGCAAAGCAGCAGCCTGAAACCAGTCTTGAGAAGGGAATGCGATATCGCTGCGGTTGTGTAGATCATCCTGACGGTCTCTGTCCTGAGAAGCCTATACTCCAGAACCTTGGGCCAGTAGGAGAGGCTGCCCTAAGCGAGAGTACTTCCTCTCCTCTAAAGTCAATGACTGTCTCTTTGCCTTCTGGGAGCTTTGGTGTGTTAAAGCCACCAGCCATATGGAGTCGGCGTGTGATCTCCACTCTACAGCTCCAGTGTCCGGCGAGGGTGTTATCTGATGATGGCCGAGCCCTACTTAAGAGCAGCATAGTCCTGCAAGGACAACTACAGCTCCACGTTGGAGCATTATACTCAAAGACGTTTGTCTTCCATATCCTGTCTGGTATGCCCATGGGTCATTCTGGACCAAAACCTCTACCACCCGTTCTGGTCTGGAGACCCAGCAAGTTGCTTAGCTTGAAACAACCAAGTGGCAAGAGGTGTCTGGGCTCCATGCGCCAGAATCAGTCAGCAGTGTCATCTTCTTCAGCTGGTCTGCTAGTCATCGAGTCAAGGTGTGAGGATGTCTCCAATGAAGGGGAAGTGGTGGCGTTCTCTCCACACAGCTCCAACGGCTATGCCAGTAATATGTTCCCAAGAACATCCCTGCCTCTTGAATATTCTCCTCTGGATAGCGGGCAGAAGTTGGACCCAGTGAGGGTATCTTCAGTTTCCAGGTGGCCGGTTGTTGTAGAAACGGAAGCTTCCAAGTCCCTGCTTTCCATCTTCCTGGAGGAAGAGGCCCAGGTCATTGTGGGAACTGACCTCGTCGGGCACAAAGAGACTGGGCATTCTGTGATTCCTGATGGCACACCTACCTCATTTTACAGGAAGGATGTCGTGATGGCCTGGACTGCGTGTGGTCCAATACTCCTTCTGCAGGTCATCCTGGCAGGCTTGAAGAAGAGGGGGCATAAAGGGGGGTACTGTAACAACTCTGCCGGCATCACTGCATGACCTCCCATTCCCCACCTGCCTTACACACCAACTTACTCACTACTCCGGGCCATGCTGTGGGTTCTGTCTTCTGCCTGCTCCATGCTGTGTGCCTCTTGTCTTGTGCCTGCTCTCTGCATGCTTCCTGGCTGTGTGCATAGGGGGGAGGCCCCAGATTTCCCTGACTCTTATTGAGACAGTGTGCATTCTGCTAAGTTGTCCCCAGCCAATGGCCAAGAGGCATCAGGTACTTAAGGCATACCCACCCCTGGGGGAATGCCTGAGCTTCTTCCTCAGTTAGTTTCTCGCTGCTGAGGTGCCAGGTCCCGTCTTTATCTCTTGTGTTAGCCACCCAGTGGGGCTTCTTCCCTGGCCTGTACCTGTATTCTGTTACTTCCGTGTCTGCCACCTAGTGGAGCTTTATACCCTTGTCAGTGCCTGTATCCTGTGTCTCTTGTTTCTGCCGCCTGTATCCTTGTTTCCGTGCCTTGTCTCGTACCTGTACTTGTCTGAACTAAGTCCTATACCTGTTAATTTGTGTTCCTGAGTCTTCCTTATTTCTCTGTGTGTTTTCTTGTGTTCACTCCTTCTGCTCTCGGCTCCGCACCCTGCGGCTTTGCTCTGCTCTCGGCTCTAAACCCTGTGGCTTTGCTCTGCTCTCAGCTCTGCACTCTGTGACCTTGCTCTGCTTTTTGCTCCGCACTCTGTGGCCTTGCTCTGCTGTTGGCTCCGCACCCTGCAGCTGCCAGTCGAGCCCATTGCCTGCTCCTGTCCTAGCGCTCCATCCCCCAGTGGGATCAGCAGCCACAGCCAGACACCACCCTGGAGTGGTACCTGGCAGCTACCTGCCGCACAAGCCTGACCTCACCATCAGAGGCTCCAGTGAACACCAAGGTAGCTGCTTAGTCATGCCCCTTCCAGGGTAAATTGGTTTGTGGCACAGTGGGGCCACACCCCCTCGCCCGCGCCAACCAGTCAGGGCGCGAGCGTGACAGCAACAATGCTAACCACTGAGCCACCATGCTTCCTTCAAACCGGCTGTTGCTTCCATAAAAGGGATAATTTTTAGGAAACTTGTTTAAAAGCTATAACTTCTTTGCTTTCCCCACAACAACCTGTTGATGTCTTCCAAAAATTGATAACTTTTAGACTACAGCTTGTCAAAAAGCCATGGCTTTTTTGTGTACATCATCTGTATATAAACCCTGCACGGCAGTCATCTGCACCAAAAAGGGGATAAGTTTTAGATGTTTACACTTTAAAAGAAATAAAAAGTGTGCTATTAATACTTTAACCCCTTAGTGACAAAGCCAATTTGGTACTTAATGACCAGGCCAATTTTTGCAATTCTGACCACTGTCACTTTATGAGGTTATAACTCTGGAACGCTTCAACGGATCCCGCTGATTCTGAGATTGTTTTTTCGTGACATATTGTACTTCATGTTAGTGGTAACATTTCTTCGATATTACTTGTGATTATTTATGAAAAAAACGGAAATATGGCGAAAATTTTTAAAATTTTGCAATTTTCAAACTTTGTATTTTTATGCCCTTAAATCAGAGAGATATGTCACGAAAAATAGTTAACAAATAACATTTCCCACATGTCTACTTTACATCAGCACAATTTTGGAAACAAAATTTTTTTTTGTTAGGGAGTTATAAGGGTTAAAAGTTGACCAGCAATTTCTCATTTTTACAACACCATTTTTTTTTAGGGACCACATCACATTTGAAGTCATTTTGAGGGGTCTATATGATAGAAAATAATGAAGTGTGACACCATTCTAAAAACTACACCCCTCAAGGTTCTCAAAACCACATTCAAGAAGTTTATTAACCCTTTACGTGCTTCACAGGAACTGAAACAATGTGGAAGGAAAAAATGAACATTTAACTTTTTTTTGCAAACATCTTAATTCAGAACCATTTTTTTTATTTTCACAAGTGTAAAAACAGAAATGTAACCATAAATTTTGTTATGCAATTTCTCCTGAATACACCAATACCCCATATGTGGGGATAAACCACTGTTAGGGCGCACCGCAGAACTTAGAAGTGAAGGAGCGCCGTTTGACTTTTTCAATGCAGAATTGGCTGGAATTGAGATCGGACGCCATGTCACGTTTAGAGAGCCCCTGATGTGCTTAAACAGTGGAAACTCCCCACAAGTGACACCATTTTGGAAACTAGACCCCTTAAGGAACTTATCTAGATGTGTGGTGAGCACTTTGAACCCCCAAGTGCTTCACAGAAGTTTATAACGTAGAGCCGTGAAAATAAAAAATCGCTTTTGTTTACACAAAAATGATCATTTCGTCCACAAATTCTTATTTTCACAAGGGTAACAGGAGAAATTAGACCACAAAAGTTGTTGTGCGATTTCTCCTGAATACGTCGATACCCCATATGTGAGGGTAAACCACTGTTTGGGCGCACCGCAGAGCTTGGAAGTGAAGGAGCGCCGTTTTACTTTTTCAATGTTGAATTGGCTGGAATTGAGATTGGACGCCATGTCGCGTTTGGAGAGCCCCTGATGTGCCTAAACAGTGGAAACCCCCCACAAGTGACCCCATTTTGGAAACTAGACCCCTTAAGGAACATATCTAGATGTGTGGTGAGCACTTTGAACCCCCATGTGCTTCACAGAAGTTTATAACGTAGAGCCGTGAAAAAAAAAATTACATTTTTTCTACAAAAATGATCTTTTTGCCCACAAATTTTTATTTTCACAAGGGTAACAGGAGAAATTAGACAACAAAAGTTGTTGTGCAATTTCTCCTGAGTACGCTGATACCCAATATGTGGGGGTAAACAACTGTTAAGGCGCACCGCAGAGCTTGGAAGAGAAGGAGTGCCGTTTTACTTTTTCAATGTAGAATTGGCTGGAATTGAGATTGGACGCCATGTCGCGTTTGGAGAGCCCCTGATGTGCCTAAACAGTGGAAACCCCCCACAAGTGACACCATTTTGGAAACTAGACCCCTTAAGGAACTTATCTAGATGTGTGGCGAGCACTTTGAACCCCCATGTGCTTCACAGAAGTTAATAACGTAGAGCCGTGAAAAAAAATAATTGCATTTTTTCTACAAAAATGATCTTTTTGCCCACAAATTTTTATTTTCACAAGGGTAACAGGAGAAATTAGACCACAAAAGTTGTTGTGCAATTTCTCCTGAGTACGTCGATACCCAATATGTGGGGGTAAACCACTGTTTGGGCGCACCGCAGAGCTTGGAAGAGAAAGAGTGCCGTTTTACTTTTTCAATGTAGAATTGGCTGGAATTGAGATCGGACGCCATGTCGCGTTTGGAGAGCCCCTGATGTGCCTAAACAGTAGAAATCCCCCACAAGTGACCCAATTTTGGAAACTAGACCCCCCATGGAACTTATCTAGATGTGTGGTGAGAACCTTGAATGCCCAAGTGCTTCACAGAAGTTTATAATGCAGAGCCGTGAAAATAAAAAATATTTTTTTTTTCCACAAAAAAGATATTGTAGCCCCCAAGTTTTTATTTTCACAAGGGTAACAGGAGAAATTGGACTGCAATAGTTGTTGTCCAATTTATCCCGAGTACGCTGATGTGCCATATGTGGGGGTAAACCACTGTTTGAGCGCACGGCAGAGCTCGGAAGGGAAGGAGCGCCTTTTTGGAATGCAGATTTTGATAGAATGGTCTGTGGGCATTATGTTGCGATTGCAGAGCCCCTGATGTACCTAAACTGTAGTAACCCCCCACAAGTGACCCCATTTTGGAAACTAGACCCCCCAAGGAACTTATCTAGATGTGTGGTGAGAACTTTGAATGCCCAAGTGCTTCACAGAAGTTTAGAATGCAGAGTCGTGAAAATAAAAAATATTTTTTTTTTCACAAAAAAGATTTTGTAGCCCCCAAGTTTTTATTTTCACAAGGGTAACAAGAGAAATTGGACCCCAGAAGTTGTTGTCCAATTTATCCCGAGTACGCTGATGCCCCATATGTGGGGGTAACCCACTGTTTGGGCGCACGGCAGAGCTCAGAAGGGAGGGAGCACCATTTGACTTTTTGAGCGCAAAATTGGCTGGCGTGTTTGGAGACCCCCTGATGTACCTAAACAGTGGAAACCCCCCAATTCTAGCTCCAACCCTAACCTCAACACACCCCTAACCCTAATCCCAACCTGATCCATAATCCTAATCACTAACCCTAACCATAATTACAACCCTTACCCCAAAACAACCCTAATGTCAACCCTAACCATAACCCTAATCAAAACCCTAAATCCAACACACCCCTAATCCTAATCTCAACCCTAATCCCAAACCTAACCCTAATCCCAAGCGTAACCCTAATGCCAACCCTAACCCTAATACCAACCCTAATCCAAACCCTAACCCTAATCCCAGCTCTAACCCTAACTTTAGCCCCAACCCTAGCCCTAACTTTAGCCCCAACCCTAACCCTAGCCCTAAGGCTACTTTCACACTTGCGTCGTTTGGCATTCCGTCGCAATCCGTCGTTTTGGACAAGAAACGGATCCTGCAAATGTGCCCGCAGGATGCGTTTTTTGCCCATAGACTTGTGTTGCCGACGGATCGTGACGGATGGCCACACGTCGCGTCCGTCGTGCACTGGATCAGTTGTGTTTTGGCGGAGCGTCGGCACAAAAAAAGTTCAATGAAACGTTTTTTTGTACGTCGCATCCGCCATTTCTGACCGCGCATGCGTGGCCGTAACTCCGCCCCCTCCTCCCCAGGACATAGATTGGGCAGCGGATGCGTTGAAAAACTACAGCTGCTGCCCACGTTGTGCACAATTTTCACAACGTGCGTCGGTATGTCGGGCCGATGCATTGCGACGGCCCCGTACCGACGTAAGTGTGAAAGAAGCCTAACCCTAAATTTAGCCCCAACCCTAACCCTAAATTTAGCCCCAACCCTAACCCTAAATTTAGCCCCAACCCTAGCCCTAACCCTAGCCCTAACCCTAACCCTAACCCTACCCCTAACCCTACCCTTACCCCTAACCCTACCCCTAACCCTACCCCTACCCCTAACCCTACCCCTAACCCTAACCTAACCCTACCCCTAACCCTACCCCTAACCCTAAACCTACCCCTAACCCTACCCCTAACCCTAACCCTACCCCTAACCCTACCCCTAACCCTAACCCTACCCCTAACCCTAAATTTAGCCCCAACCCTAGCCCTAACCCTAGCCCTAACCCTAACCCTACCCCTAACCCTACCCCTAACCCTACCCCTAACCCTACCCCTAACCCTAACCCTACCCCTAACCCTACCCCTAACCCTACCTCTAACCCTACCCCTTACCCTAAATTTAGCCCCAACCCTAGCCCTAACCCTAGCCCTAACCCTAGCCCTACCCCTAACCCTAACCCTACCCCTACCCCTAACCCTACCCCTAACCCTACCCCTAACCCTAACCCTACCCCTAACCCTACCCCTAACCCTAACCCTACCCCTAACCCTACCCCTAACCCTACCCCTAACCCTACCCCTAACCCTAACCCTACCCCTAACCCTAACCCTACCCCTAACCCTACCCCTAACCCTAACCCTAACCCTAATTTTAGCCCCAACTGCTGTTCTCCTGCCGGCCGGCAGATGGAGACAGATGGCGGGCGCACTGGGCATGCGTCCGCCATGTTCTTCTGCCGGCGGCCAGGAGGAGCAGCAAGAGGATCCAGGGACCTAGGTGAGTATGCTAGGGTCCCCGAATCCCCCTATTTCTCTGTCCTCTGATGTGCGATCACATCAGAGGACAGAGAATTACACTTTACTTTTTTTTTTTGCGGTCGCCGGTAAACAGTTAATTACCGGCGATCGCAAAACAGGGGTCGGTAATACCGACCCCGATCATGCTCTTTGGGGTCTCGGCTACCCCCGGCAGCCGGGACCCCAAAGATTCTCCCGGTGCCGGCCGGCGGGCGCACTGCGCATGCGCCCGCCATTTTGAAGATGGCGGCGCCCACCGGGAGACACAAGGAGCATCGGGGGAGGTAGGTGAGTATTGGGGGGCCACCTGGTACCCCTTTTCTCTGTCCTCCGATGTGCGATCACATCGGAGGACAGAGAAATTAAAAAGAGATCGCGTTTTTTTTTTTTTTTTGCGATCGCCGGTAAACGGTCAATTACCGGCGATCGCAAATGCGGGGTGGGTTAAAAAACCCCCGAATCATGTTCTCTGGGGTCTCGGCTACCCTCGGCAGCCGAGACCCCGGAGAAAATCGGCCTCTGGGGGGCGCTATGGACTTTTTCCACAGCGCCGTTAATTAACGGCGCTGTGGTTTAAGTACCCTTAGCGGCCGCCGTAAAAAGGCGTATCGGCGGTCGCTAAGGGGTTAACCTATAGACATCTATTTTAAGGCCACTGTGGTAATACTAAGGCCAGTCTCACACGTCCAGATAATTCCGGTACTGGAAAAAATCGGTACCGCGGCTTCAGCACCAGTGGGGGGGACAGTGCTTAATGTAGCGCTGTCTCCTGCACGGCACACGGACTACACACGGACAACGTCCGTGTACGGTACGTGTTTTACACAGACCCATTGACTTTAATGGGTCCGTGTAATACGTGCGCTCCCACGAACATACATAGTAACATAGTAACATAGTTAGTAAGGCCGAAAAAAGACATTTGTCCATCCAGTTCAGCCTATATTCCATCATAATAAATACCCAGATCTACGTCCTTCTACAGAACCTAATAATTGTATGATACAATATTGTTCTGCTCCAGGAAGACATCCAGGCCTCTCTTGAACCCCTCGACTGAGTTCGCCATCACCACCTCCTCAGGCAAGCAATTCCAGATTCTCACTGCCCTAACAGTAAAGAATCCTCTTCTATGTTGGTGGAAAAACCTTCTCTCCTCCAGACGCAAAGAATGCCCCCTTGTGCCCGTCACCTTCCTTGGTATAAACAGATCCTCAGCGAGATATTTGTATTGTCCCCTTATATACTTATACATGGTTATTAGATCGCCCCTCAGTCGTCTTTTTTCTAGACTAAATAATCCTAATTTCGCTAATCTATCTGGGTATTGTAGTTCTCCCATCCCCTTTATTAATTTTGTTGCCCTCCTTTGTACTCTCTCTAGTTCCATTATATCCTTCCTGAGCACCGGTGCCCAAAACTGGACACAGTACTCCATGTGCGGTCTAACTAGGGATTTGTACAGAGGCAGTATAATGCTCTCATCATGTGTATCCAGACCTCTTTTAATGCACCCCATGATCCTGTTTGCCTTGGCAGCTGCTGCCTGGCACTGGCTGCTCCAGGTAAGTTTATCATTAACTAGGATCCCCAAGTCCTTCTCCCTGTCATGTGTTTGGCCCACGGAGACACGGTCCGCAAAAAATCAATGACATCTGAACAGATGCATTGATTTTAATGCGTCTACTTGTGTCATTGGCTACGGTACATGAGGAAACTGTCACCTCACGTACCGGAGCCACTGACGTGTGAAACCGGCCTAAGGCTGTGTTTATGTTTAAAAACTTGAAAGGGGTTGAATAGAGTCCTAGAAGACCTTAGAGTGTTACATCTTTTCTAAGCAAATGAAGTTCTTGCGATTCAAATTTTTGGTATAAATTTGGCAAAGCACATCTTTACTGTAGTCACATAACTAGGCAAACATCTGGAGGGAGCAAAACAGCATAATGTTTACCCCTAACAACTGTCTTAACAGTGAAAAAAAAAATTATAAAAAGGTGTAAGTGAGTGGAAATTATTTATCTTTACTAAGACGAAAAGCATACTCTAACGCATTGTTCCCCAACTCCAGTCCTCAAGAGCTACCAACAGGTCATGTTTTCAGGATTTCCTAAGTATTTCACAGGTGGTGGAATTATTGCCTTAGGGTGGTGATGCAATTATCACCTGGGCACTACTAAGGAAATCCTGAAAACATGACCTGTTGGTGGCTCTTGAGGACCGGAGTTGGGGAACACTGCTCTAACACATGATTTTTCACAAGAGATGGGTGTATTTCTGCAAGGGGAATTGAATTGTACTATAATTTTTAAAAAATTTGTATTTTTTAGAACATGATTTTTTTTTAAATTCGCTTTGCACGAGTTCAGCAAAATCATTCAGCTGCGGCAAGAAAAACTAAATCTCCGAGCACTAAAAAATACTCGAAGGACCCTCGAGCGTGCTCGAGAAATCTCGAGTAACGAGTATATTCGCTCATCACTAGACAACGTGTTATAACGCTGTGACATCATGATGTGCTAAGACCTCCAAAGCTGAAAGTCTTGTTCTAGAATGAAGACACTGGTGTTCCACTGCAAAAAAGAAGACACGCAAGGGCCAGATGGGTAGGCTTCGGAGGCAGCGGGGGTGCTGTGACAGGTGAGTGGTGAGCTGGTAATTAGTTTTTTATTTTTTATTTATTTATTATTTTACATGTTATGTTTATTATGTTCCTGGGTGTAGAGTGACTCCCTAATAGGGAACATTCAACTCACGGAGAATAACTTGGCAGCAAATCGAACTTCACAGTAAAATCTGCATGATTTGGTGAATTCGAATTTTGTCAGATCCACTCATATTTACTTTTCATCACTTATTTTTGCACCAGCCTAAGATCAAAAGAGAATTTTGTTAGAAATTGGGGATTGATTTGTCATTTTCCTCTGCTTTATTACACTGAAACCAATGGTCAGACAGAAAGGATAAATTAATAGTTTTAACAAATTTTAAGGTGTTTTGTTGCAGATCAGCAGGACTGTTCCTCATTTTTACCTCTTGCTGAGTTCTCATTTGTAGTTTTATTAACCAGTCTATTGGAACATCGCTTTTTTTTGTAATTATGGTTTTCATCTCCATTTTGGTGAATTCTTTAGGATGAGTTCTGGTTGCCCTGGAGTATAGATAGCTATACAGAAACTTTGGGGATGTCTGGAGGGAGGTTCAAAAGAATATTGGGGTGGGCCAGTTTAGCCAGAAACAGAAATAGAAGGTTGATAGGAAACGTTCAACAGGTCCCATATTCAAAGTAGGTGATAAGGTATGGTTGTCGCCCAAAAATATTAAATTGAAACTGACATCAGCGAAGTTGGGTCCTAAGTTTAGTGGCCTGTATGAAATTTTGGAGGTAGTTAATCTGGGGCCTTTAAATTAAAACTCTCTCCGTCTTTTTGCATCCCGAATGTGTTCCATAAATCACTGCTAAAAGAGTTTGTCTCTTCTGTTTTGTCTCCCTCACCCTCTACTTCTCCGATTTCTGCCAGTGACAGTCTAGAGTATGAGGTACAAAAAGATTGTTGTTCTGGGAAACTCCATAGTTCCCTCCAGTATCTCATTCATTGGAAGGGATACGGACAAGAGGAGAGATCCTGGGCTATTGAACACTCGGACAATGATCAGGCCATTGACAATTGTAGCTTTGGTCAAGTGATGTGTGTTTTTGCTCTGTATTCTGAATTGTATTCTAATCTCCATTGCCCTCCTTGGACTTACATTTGACTATCCGTTCGATTTGCCCCTTTGTCTTGATCAGCTACCTTCCTTATACTCTGAACTCAGACTGGGACCTGACTATGCTTTTGTCTTTTCCCTTTGTCTATTAAAAGCCCTTTTGGTACTGACCTCTTGACTATCTAGTCTCACGGCAAGTCAGTGAGTAGTAACTAGCATCATATTGAGTAGTGACTAGCATCACATTTTCTTTGCACATTGAATTTTGTGCACCGAGACCTTTCCACTATTAGTTGCTAATATTGAAGTCAAACAATGGACTAGAGCCATTGGCATCCTATTTATCTATGGAACAATTTATCTCTATGAGGAGCTGGTTCATATTGAATTGCTATTTGATGAACTTCTGAGATCCAAACCAGCAGAAGTGCCAGGTGCTCCATAAATAAGCCTCATGTGGACTTGAGTAACATAGACCATAAAAAGTGAATTTCTTTAGTCATAAGCCAATAACAGTTAAAGTCTTTGTTCTCATAGCGATCCCAGTTCCCTGAATGTAATAGCAGTATAATAAATATGTCCTATTCAACATTTGTCTGTTATGAAATTCATGTTTTTCCAACTTTTACAGAATTATGGAACACTTGGGAATTGGTGTACAGACACAAGGTTTCACCACAATCCAAAATAGATTATCACATTGTGATCTCACATTAAAAGACTTTGACATGAATTTCTTTTCTTGCGGTGTCCAGTTTCCAGTGGCCTCTTGGTTAATGTGAGAAGAGCACGTTACCACAATCTGTTTTCAGCCACGGTGAAAAGATTGTCCTGTTATGTATCGTCGTGTTAGGTGTATGCAGAGCCGCAATCCAAATTACGGATTCTGTTGGCACTTAATCTTCCACTTAGAACAATTTTAGCAGAATTTTCGAGACGTTAAAAACAAACTGCTAAAATGTATTAGTATTTATATATTTATATTAGGGGAAAATCTCATTTATACCTGCGATGCAGTTTTAAAGCCCATTTGTTAATTGAAAGACATCTGCATAGAGGGGCAAAGCCAAAAATTTAACTAGGGAAGATCCTTTGTCCCAGCGATGTATGTGTAATAACCCAGAACTGGGGATTATATTAATATTTTATAATCTTAAGTATATTTTATAGAAGCTTTTGAACTTGAGTTAAGGTTCCATTTGTGATGATGCGACGAATCAGGACATTTTCATAAAAAGAAAATCCGTAAAGCGAGAATACTTGTGTCAACAGCTCCATAGCCTCCAGCTAGTGAGATTCTTGAAAGCATGGGGGCTTAGAGGTTGGCACGCTGTTGCCGTATTGCGTTGGGTGGAAATAGCTAACTGGAATCTGGATGATTTGGAGGATGCTACTGATCCCAAGACAGATGGCAAGATGTGAGTATTATACCCGACCTCTGCATGATTCATATTTTGTGTCCTGCCATAATGGTCATCTAAGCTTCAATACCGTTCAGACATGAGTACTGAGCCAGTCACATCCACACTGTGGAGAGTCGCACTCTCTACTCGTCTGACCCCACACTCTCCATCCATTCAAGCCATCAAAAGCCAGGTCTCGGTGGTGTCTTTATGCCATCCTGACCTACTGAGATCCAATTGTAGGAACCAGATAACAAGTAAGAATCGTCAGGGACTTGTTTGCTGTTGCCCCTGTTGTGCCCCAATTCGAAGTTGCTGCCTTGTTTGGCCTGGAGGCCTTGCTCTACCGTTGGCAGACTGGTTACCTGCTAGCTAGGCTATGAAAGCCACCCAGGTGTAAGGCAATTCCTGCTGGGACAGTTGGGCTCTTGGCTCATGATCTTTTATTTGTTCTTATAAGGCTGGAAAAGTTATACAGTATTGATATGTGTGAGGGGCTGCTCAATATGCCCTCTAAGGCCAAAGCTATATCTCTACTTGAAAAGCCATACAGGCTGAACTTTTATTTTCCTTTTTATTTTTGATGCACACATTGTGCTCTTTTCTACTAAACTCAGGGCATCTAGAACAGGGGTGGGCAATTCATTTTCCTGAGGGGCCACATGAGAGACCATTACTGTTCTAGAGGGCCGAACCAATAGGCTGAAATTAATTAAGCTCAATATTAATATCAGCATATTAATTTATAATTATTGTATTAATAATCATATTAATATTAATTATATCACTTAATATTGAGCAGAATTAAGTATGCTGACATCTCCCTAAATATCATTTGAACCTGAACACAGTTCCTTTAATATATCCAATGAGGCCCACACAGCCACCCCATGTCCAGCATATGAGCTCCACACAGTGTCTCCATGTCTAGCATTTGAGGCGCACACAGCCTCCCCATGGCCACCATATGAGCCACAAACAGTCTACCCATGTTCATGTTAAGTGTAATGCCGGTGTGTTTGTGTCTTTTTTCCCCGGCATTACTCTGCATGTCTGTGCTCTTACCTTTTGCTCCTTTCCCCTAATCAGTTTGTCTCTTACCTGTATGGATGCTGCTCAGTTCCCTGCTCTGCTATGTAGCTATGTGCTATGTACATGTGTTGTAGAGTCTTTGCTCCGCTGCATGACCTTCCCCGTGTGCGGTCCCTGGCTGCCGCTGTGGAAGCTATCCACGGGTTGCGAGGTCCTCTGCAGCTCGTGCATGACTTTACATGTGTGTCTAGACTTGCAGTCGCTGCCAGGTGCCCTAGGCTTCAGTTCCTTTTCTGGCTATGCTGTACTGGGTTCTGTCTGTGCTTAGGATGCGAGTGGCCACACCTTCCCCGCTTTTATTTTATTAGGGATATTAGGGATAGTGTGTGCACTTGAATTGCTGTCCCCAGCCTATTGCTAAGGGGCAGCTCTTATTTAAAGTTTGTCTTCCCTGTTGGGCGAGGCCAGAGCTTCTCATTAGGTTTCTTAACCTAGACATGTGTGTTTGGTCCTCCATGTTGCTCCTGGTCTGCCTGGTATCAGTTCTAAGAAAGCTGATGTCTTTGTCCCTGGACCCGTCTGTCTATGTGTTGGTACCAAAGTCCTTCTGTGTCTTGAACCATGTACCCAGTGACTGTGAGCATCCTGTAACCTGAGTCTTGAAAATAAACCTATGTTCATCTTCTGAAGATGGAGTCCGTTGTTCCAGTGCAGTGTCTACTATGCTGTTCTCAGCCTACAATGCCATTCTAGTTCCGTCCAGCTCCGGTCCGATGCTGTGGTGCGTGCACCATACCGCTTGAGTTCCTTCCTTGGTCGTGTCCTTTCTTTGGAGCCTAACTACCTCTGCCTCGTGCCTGGAATCTGACGACCGCTGTCTGGTGCCTGACTACCTCTGCCTGGTGCCTGGAGCCTGACGACCGCTGTCTGGTGCCTGGAGCCTGATGACCGTCGTCTGGTGCTTGGAGTTGTCCCTGATGTCCTGCCCTTCTCTGCCTAGAGCCATGTCTGTAGTCCGGAGTCCAGATGTTCTGTCTTCGTCCTAGATGTCAAGCCTGTGTCCAGATCCGCTATTTTCCCATAGACTTGCATTAGCTATGGATTGTGGCGGATGGTCGCCCGTTCCATCCGCCATGAGGTTTGGTGGACTTCGTCTAGACATTGACGGACATTGTAATGCTTTTTGTCGGCGCCGAAATGGCGGTTCGCGGCGGATCCGTCGCGTCCACCATTTCCTAGAATGGGCGCCTATGGGCGACGGATCCGTCGTGATCCGTTATTTGGCGGATCCGTCGCCCCAATCCGCTTTTTCAATTGAGCATGCTCTAAAAAGTAGATACTTTGCCCAGACAACCCCAAAACTATATAAACAGGACAGGTGGGCTTCATTCCTCAATGTGCCATCAAGCAGCCAGCAAGACAGACCCTGCCAGCAGCCAGCAAGACAGACCCTGCCAGCAAGACAGACCCTGCCAGCAGCCAGCAAGACAGACCCTGCCAGCAGCCAGCAAGACACTGCCAGCAGCCAGCAAGACAGACCCTGCCAGCAGCCAGCAAGATAGACCCTGCCAGCAAGACAGACCCTGCCAGCAGCCAGCAAGACAGACCCTGCCAGCAGCCAGCAAGACAGACCCTGCCAGCAGCCAGCAAGACAGACCCTGCCAGCAGCCAGCAAGACAGACCCTGCCAGCAGCCAGCAAGACAGACCCTGCCAGCAGCCAGCAAGATAGACCCTGCCAGCAAGACAGACCCTGCCAGCAGCCAGCAAGACAGACCCTGCCAGCAGCCAGCAAGACAGACCCTGCCAGCAAGACAGACTCTGCCAGCAGCCAGCAAGATAGACCCTGCCAGCAGCCAGCAAGATAGACCCTGCCAGCAAGACAGACTCTGCCAGCAGCCAGCAAGACAGACCCTGCCAGCAGCCAGCAAGACCCTGCCTGAGACAGCCATATGAGTACTGCCATCCAGCATGAGTTCTGCGTGTGTGTGTGTGTGTGTGTGTGTGTGTCCGCCCTGCATATTTTTTTTTCATACTGTGCTGGTATTTTGAATGGCTGTGCTGTGACATGTGTGTGGTGTGTGTGTATATAAATGCCCTGTGATGTGTGTGTGCCCGCCCGCCCGCCTTGCATATTTTTTTTTTTTCATACTGTGCTGGTATTTTGAACGGCTGTGCTGTGACGTGTGTGGTGTGTGTGTTTAAATGCCGTGTGATGTGTGTGTCCTGCATTTTTGTTATTTTTCATACTGTAATGGTATTTAAAATAAAGAGCAGTGTAGCTCCTACTTTCCCAAAAAAATAAATAAATAAAAAAAAATATAGCGATAAAAATTCCACAAAACTATCCGTAGTCTGATTTCAAGGTAAATTTAAAATTGGGTATACATGCAATAAAGGTTCTATATAAAAATGCGGAATGCAAACCTTTGGTATAGAAAATGTTATCTGGTTTTAGAAAATACTAACTGTAGGGTAATCATAATTGACATTTTTGGGTATTGGTATTTTAACTTTGAATGAGGGAGATTTTTTATAAGGTTGATACTTTTTCTGGGTAGGTTTACCAGCATGCGCATGGCGCATATCAAGTTTGAAGTAGTTTTGGTGTTGCTTTCAAGGAATTTTGGGGTTTTTTGTGTGGCGGAAACAGGAGGTGGAGGGTTTTGCAGCTTGCGCATCAAGCATATCAAGTTTGAAGGCTAACACTCATTTTTTTTTTTTTGGTGTGGTAATAATTTTTTGTAGGGGGGGAATCAAAATGTAAGTTGGCATACCAATACATAATCATTCTAATTAAAACTGTCTTTAAATTGGAATATTTTAGAGGGACCAAGCAAGGGACCCAAGACAGATGCAGGCAGGCCCCCCAAGTTTGGAAAACAGATGTAAGTATACAGTCCCGAAAGCTGCCTCTATCCTTTTGTATAGTAGCTTAGAACTCTCTTTATACTTGCAGATTCTAGGGACCAAGAGGGACCCAAGACAGACGCAGGCAGGCCCCCCAAGTTTAAAACAGGGACCATAATGTCTTCTTCTGGGAGCCCCCCATCACATCGTCAGCCACCTGAGGTGTTTATTTTTTTTCTTCATAAATTTTTTTGGGTACAACTATGGTAACATATGTTTTTGAACCCTATATGTATTTATTCTGTTTTCACAGGAAGCTGAAGCAGAGGGGCTTCCAGAAGGAGACGGGCAGGGTGGAGAAATGCAAGGAGCGGGAGTTTAAGTTTTGCAGAGACAGATCCTCACATACAACACACTACACCCAACACAAACATTCAGCACAGCACACACAATACGTATGCCTCCATCCAAGCACATAATTTATTTATTTATTTATTTATTTATTTTTTTATTAGTAAGTTCCTTTTTGGTTTGGTGTTTAGTACATTTTAAAATTCATGTTGTATAATCTTTCCTTTTTTATTTTTTTTGTCTGTTAAAGGCTTCACAGCGTGCTCCCAAACAGGCTGAGGAAGAGGAGGGGATAGATGTGGACACCCTCATCCAAGAGGTCCAAAATCAGGAGTCGCTGTGGAACATGGCGGACTGCCGCCATGCTGACCAGTCCATAACCCGACGGCTATGGGAGGAAGTGTGCGGTGCTGTTCTGGAGAACTGGGAGAAACTCGACGCTGGGGCCCAGGATCTAGCGTGTAAGTATTCACACTTCATTAACTTACAGTTAGGTCCATATATATTTGGACAAAGACAACATTTTTCTAATTTTGGTTATAGACATTACCACAATGAATTTTAAACAAAACAATTCAGATGCAGTTGAAGTTCAGACTTTCAGCTTTCATTTGAGGGTATCCACATTAAAATTGGATGAAGGGTTTAGGAGTTTCAGCTGCTTAACATGTGCCACCCTGTTTTTAAAGGGACCAAAAGTAATTGGACAGATTCAATAATTTTAAATTAAATGTTCATTTTTAGTACTTGGGTTGAAAACCCTTTGTTGGCAATGACTGCCTGAAGTGTTGAACTCATGGACATCACCAGACGCTGTGTTTCCTCCTTTTTGATGCTCTGCCAGGCCTTCACTGCGGTGGTTTTCAGTTGCTGTTTGTTCGTGGGCCTTTCTGTCTGAAGTTTAGTCTTTAACAAGTGAAATGCGTGCTCAATTAGGGTGGGATCAGGTGACTAACTTGGCCATTCAAGAATATTCCACTTCTTTGCTTTAATAAACTCCTGGTTGCTTTGGCTTTATGTTTTGGGTCATTGTCCATCTGTAGTATGAAACGACGACCAATCAGTTTTGCTGCATTTGGCTGGATCTGAAGACAAAGTATGTCTCTGAATACCTCAGAATTCATTCGGCTGCTTCTGTCCTGTGTCACATCATCAATAAACACTAGTGACCCAGTGCCACTGGCAGCCATGCATGCCCAAGCCATCACACTGCCTCCATCGTGTTTTACAGATGATGTGGTATGCTTTGGATCATGAGCTGTACCACACCTTCGCCATACTTTTCTCTTTCCATCATTCTGATAGAGGTTGATGTTGGTTTCATCTGTCCAAAGAATGTTCTTCCAGAACTGTGCTGGCTTTTTTAGATGTTTTTTTAGCAAAGTCCAGTCTAGCCTTCTTATTCTTGATGATTATGAGTGGCTTGCACCTTGCAGTGAACCCTCTGTAGTTACTTTCATGCAGTCTTCTCTTTATGGTAGATTTGGATATTGATACGCCGACCTCCTGGAGAGTGTTGTTCACTTGGTTGGCTGTTGTGAAGGGGTTTCTCTTCACCATGGAGATTATTCTGCGATCATCCACCACTGTTGTCTTCCGTGGGCGCCCAGGTCTTTTTGCATTGATGAGTTCCCCAGTGCTTTCTTTCTTTCTCAGGATGGACCAAACTGTAGATTTTGCCACTCCTAATATTGCAGCAATTTCTCGGATGGGTTTTTTTCTGTTTTCGCAGCTTAAGGATGGCTTGTTTCACCTGCATGGAGAGCTCCTTTGACCGCATGTTTACTTCACAGCAAAACCTTCCAAATGCAAGCACTGCACTGTTTAAAATTCATTGTGGTAATGTCTATAACCAAAATTAGAAAAATGTTGTCTCTGTCCAAATATATCTGGACCTAACTGTATGTTAGCATGATTTAATGTGTTGTATAGTAACCAATTTTTGCTTTCTCTTTCCAGATAACAGGGTTATCGTGCGGTGGTGGTCACTCAGGGATCGCTTCAAGAGGGAGTTTAACAAGGAGATGCAGGCCCCGAGTGGATCTAGAGGACGCAGGAGCAGGTACAAATATGCCAGAGCCCTATCATTCCTCCGGTCGACGCTGCTGAGCAGAAGGTAAATATTCAACACCACATGTTTTCAGTCAAACTGTTAAAATGTGTAACCTTCAAATTTTTTTGGCAGCAAGAGCAATTGTAATATCAAGATACAAATTTTTTTTTTCTTCTTTAACAGCACTTTCTATAGCACTCGGGAGCCTGCATCAGAGTTGCACCCATCTGGAGCGATCTCACAGGAGTCCGCCACCGGGGACCACGTCGAAAGACCCGACCCCTCTGTATCTGTACCTTCCCTTTTGTGTGATCCCTCGGCCCCATCCACCAGCGATGGAGCAGCAGGGCGGACTTGGTCACATGAAGCTGCAGGTGATGTAGAGTTCCCTTTACCCCACCCCTCTGCCACTGCCGCAACATCTAGACCACCTTTGGGGTCAGGACGGCAGCACCAGAGAGGTCAGGAAAGGAGCTATGCACCTGAGTTTTTGCATCTGAATGCAGCCTTCCAGAATGCCATCAAGCTTTTGAGTGAGCAAACATCTGCTGGGTACAATATGGTTAGCAAAAGCATACTTGAACTTAGCAGTCATCTGGATAGGATGCATTCAGATGCAAACCTGTCACCAAGGCACTGTTTTTTTCAGTCGGTCCTCAGGCACATGGAAAATTTAACTCCTGACCTGCAGATGCATGTGATGCAAGGCTGCCACACTGCTCTAGCGCAGGCGATGTCCCAAACCCCTCCACCTACCCTTCATGTTTCAACACCTTTCCCCCTCAAGCTGCCGTCTATCCTCCCATCCATCCTCCTCCCATCCATCCTCCTCCCGTCCATCCTCCTCCCGTCCATCCTCCTTCTACTCCTTCGCCATTCCTTCCTTCCCCCCTTAGTATTTCCCAGTACCTACCTTCCCCTTTCCAGTCTTCCCCTTTAACTTCACCATTCCCAATCCCACCAACACCTTCACCATACCTCCCACAGTCCACATCTGTACCTCATCTCCCTGCCCAACCTCATGTTTTCACCACCCATTCCACTTCTGATCCTCCCTGTGATGTCCTGTCCCCCACTATCGACGTGGTCCGCCCTGTCAGCCCCTCCGCTACTATCTCCACCCAAAATTATGAGAGCCTGTAAACAACTTGTAAATAAATAAAACTTTTTTTGGTTTAAAAACAATTTTATTGTCTTTCCTTTTTTTTTAACTGTATAAAAACCACCAAGCTTATGGTAAAAGTAACAGTAAAAACTCTGTAAAGGGGTACCAGTACAAAACATACAATACTGCGAGGTTAAAGTCCAAAGGTTTTATTACAAAACCAAAAACATGGTATATTTACAAGTATGACAAAAAAACATTTTACACCATTTCGTACTGCCAGTCAACTGATCCTCGAGGAGACATGAAGTAGTCTGCAAAATTGTCCCGCATTCTGGAGACTGCAACTGGACTGCAAAAACATGTTGTGGTAATCCCGCAAAGTGGTTTCTGACACATTTTCCTCCAGGGAAACATGTTCTTTGGATAATACAAAATTGTGAAGTACCACACAAGCCTTCACCACATCATCAACTGTCTCAGTCTGCAGTTTAATTGCAGTTAGCAGGACTCTCCATTTAGCAGTTAATATGCCAAAGGCACATTCAACAACTCTTTGTGCTCTGGTTAACCGATAATTAAAAATTTTCTTCCTCTGGGTCAGTCCACTACTTCCATAGGGTTTTATCAAGTGTGGTGAAAGCTGGAAGGCGTCATCTCCAACGCAAACAAATGGTAATGGTGGACCGGTGGTTCCAGGGAGAGGTCTAGGGGGCGGAAAGTCAAATGTCTCTCCATACAAACAACGCCCCATTGGTGAAGTTTTAAAAATCTGGGAGTCATTTGCGCGTCCATACGCACCGATATCCACAGCGAAAAAATTTGCAGTGTGCGTCGGCTATGGCCATCAATACAATTGAAAAGTACTTTTTGTAATTGTAAAATTCAGATCCAGAACCATTAGGTTTGACAATCCTTATATGCTTGCCATCGACTGCTCCAACACAATTTGGGAACTGGCATATTTCTTCAAAATTGTGGGCAATCTCCAGCCACCTCTCCTGTGATGGCTCTGGAATGTATTCCGCCTGTAAGCAATCCCACAATGCCCGGCAGGTCTCTCTGATGATCCCTGAGATTGTGGATATCCCAAGCCTGAACTGGAAATGTAGGGATGTAAACGATTCTCCAGTTGCAAGGAATATGTTAACAAGAGGAAAAGACAATAATTAATACAAAATTAAAAAAACAACATTACAGTTATAAGTCTGATGAATGAGAATCATTAAAAAAAAGAATAACTTACTGAATAGTCACCATCAGACGCTCTGCTGGTGATATGGAGAAGCGCATCAGGGTGTTTAGTCTCCGTATTGATTCTCCAACATGGCCCAACAAAATTTCAAAATGTTCCGCTTTCATGCGCACATAGCTGAAAATGTTTTCAGGATTTTCCCTCAATTCAATATAAAGTGTGGAATAAACACCACGGGTCATGCGTTGGGCTGTGATAGGATGGATCCACAGCCTTCTCTTCAGCCGCTGCCGCAGGATGCGCAGTCTTTCTTCCTCCTTGTCCCGAACGATGACCGCCAACCGATTAGCCTCAAAAGTGAAATCCGCACATATCTTCACAATATTCGCCAGTACTCCTTCCATCTTTCTCTACAACCTTTCAAAGATGTTGTGTAAATACACTGTATATATAATTTCCCAGTAGTTTCCAGTAGCCAGTCACATTTCCCTGTACTTTGCATTAGCCAATCACATTAAGATCCTCGGTTTCCAAAAAACGAATCCGTCAAAAAACGGTTCCAACGGATGTAAAAACGATCACAACAGTTCTAACGGATCCGTTTTTTTACGCATCTGTATAACGGATATGTAAAAAAAACAGATCCGTTAGAACCGTTTTCTTAACAATTTTGACTGATCCGTCGATCCGTTACGATGTCGGAGCAGACTGACGCCAAACAACTGAAATGTGAAAGAAGCCTAAGAGGATGAACCCCACCTGCAGCTAGCAGGAAGTACTGATGTAGGTGGAGTTTCAGTTTCTAAAATATGGTGACCAGAGTTAATAGTCAGAGAGTAGCAGAAGGGCAGCCACCAGCAACATGTAGGAGATTTAGCTCTTCCCAGAGGTGTGTCTAGGGTTTCCGGCACCTGGGGAAGGTTTCAGGTTGGCGCTCCCCTCAATGCACTTATGTGATTTGCATACTTAGTCACGTTACAATGACTTGCTCTTCCTAATTCTCTCAGTGTTCAGTGAAAAACAGAGAAGCAGGAAGAAAAGCTAATTGTCATGTGACCATAAGTATGAAACTCGCATATGAGTGGAACGGCTGGAACCAGAGAGTAGAGCTGAATCCTAACAGTGAGTATATTACACACTGCTGGGATTGGGCATGCTACAGGGCTTCATTTTATAATCAAAGGGCTTGTCCAGGTTTGTGATGAAAGTCTGTAGTCTGCAGGCTTCAAAATTCTCATAGCGCATGCAAAGCGCACTTTAGGATTCTTCCTTGCTTGTGGCAAGAGGAAATGGTCATGTCAGCACAAGTATGTGATTTGTATTCTTCTGGCTATATTCCCTGAACAAAATATGACCCCCACATTGTCCCTCTTATGGTACACGCCATCCACTCTGTCCTCTCCTTTCCATACTGGGTCACCTTTTCACACTCTCCTCTCATATGGCGTCCACCCTATAGGGCCAAGTCTCTAGACTGTGTTCCCTCATCACACTCCCCCCTCCTTGGCTTACTGTTCTCTCCTGGCTGTGACCTTACACTGTCACCCTATGCTACCCTCCACATTACTAGTCTCTATTCAGTGCCCACTCACACTTTTCTGCCCCACATACTATCTAGTCTCACATCTCCCTCAGCTAGCCATACTGTCTCTTCATATATTTACCCCTTTGCTCTTCGTACTGCCTTCTCACACATCCCCCAATTCTCCATATTATGTCCGCACCCATCCCAACACCCTCGCTCCCCATACTGTGTTCGCATACATTCTTCCCCTCACTCCCCATACTGTATCCATACATTTTTCCCTCACTACTCATAGTATGTCCGCACCCATCCCCCAATCACCATACTGTGCCTGCACTCACTCCCCATACTATGTTTGCATACATTCCCCTTCTTTGCTCCACATACTGGGTATGCATTCATCCTCCCCATTCTGTATCTGCACCAATCCCCCACTCACCATACTGTGTCTACACCCATTCCCCCTCATACATTCCCCCTTGCTCCTCATACTGTGTCCGCACCCACCCTCCACTCATCATACTGTGTCCACACCAACTCTCCACTCATCATACTGTGTCTGCACCCATCCCGCACTCATCATACTGTGTCTGCACCTATCCCCCTACTCACCATACTGTGTCTTAACCCATCTCCCCACTCATCATACTGTGTGTGCACCATTCCCCATACTGTTTCCTCATACATGCCCCTATATCTCACCCCTTACTCCTCATACAGTGCCTTGAAATTTCTCCTGCTTCCCATATTGTGTCTACACCTGTCCCTTCCTTGATCGCCAAACTTGTGTCCTCAAATCTTCCCAACCTCTACTACACTAAATCTCCCCCACCACTCCCCCACACTAAATTTCCCCCACCTCTCTCCTTACACTAAATCTCACCCCAACCACACACTAAATTCTCCTCTCAAAACCCCCCAAATCCCCTCCGTTACAATAAATCTTTGGTGCCTTTAGCTCCACAGGAACACCTACCACCAATTTGCGTGTCGGCAGTGCTGGCCAATGACATCAGCAGCTGGATCACATGACCTGATCAAGCTGTTGACATCGCCCTGAGGTCATCTAGAAGATGCGAGTATAATTATTCACTGGGAGCCGGTGTGCTGCACCTTCTCTGAGCCAGCTGTCAGTTTCAAAGCTGGCTCAGAGAATGACCGACTCCCAGTCCGAGGGGCAGCAAAATGCAGCCGCCAGGAAAGACACCTCAGACCACTGCATTAGGGATTATGACCCCCTGTTGGCTGTGCCCAGGGCAGATGCCCTGCCTCCCCACCTCTATATGTCTCTGGCTCTCCCTGTTCCAGAAAGCCGACAAAAGCAGACTCATCCGATAATCTAATGGGAAAGGAGGAATGCTCTGGTCCCCTAGAGTACACAACTTAAATATACAGAAAGCCGTGGATGCTGGAGGTGTACTCAAAAGTAAGTCACCCCTAGCAAAAATTGAAATGACTATTACCTACGTACATGGCCACCACTGACGACACTAAAGTTCCGACCATTGCCCGATGTTCTGCGTTCCCCTGCACACAATGCAACGCAATGTAATATATCAGGCTATTGGCGTGCTAAGAAAAGTGATATAAGCAATATAGATGTTAAAACCACCATGTACTGTATTCTTTCAAGATGATCTGGCAAATAAATATACTTCACAACTTTGAAGAGAGACATTTGGAAAATTCAGAAGAGAGAAAAAAAAACCTGCGGCCATAGTGTGCAGTGTCCCACAATTAATGAATAGCACATCACAGACTTCATAACCAAATGCAAACCACACATAGGCATCGGTTGCTGTATTTAATAAGGGAGGACAATGAATTCAAATGAATAGAGACTGATCTACAGTACCCAGGAGCGGCCACTAACTGTGTGAAGGGGATATAATGTTTCATTCTGTATAGTTTACATCCATCACTGTTGGACCTGGTAACAGATGATTGTGAGGGTGTCGGATGTCAGACCTCCATTGATATATTATCAATGACCTACCTGAAGGATAGATAATCATTGTCATTATATTGTAAAACCCCTTTAATTTACTTCTCCCCTAAATAAATATATTTAGTCACTGTGCTTTATGAATGAACATTTATCCACCAATGTGCCACTGAGCATAAATGAAGCTACTAAAGTGAAGTTGTCACGATTCGCACCATGACCGTCACCCCCACGTCACGGATCGGGGTGACTTTAGGCCAACAGACGGCTATCACATGTGCAGGGGGGCTTATCTTACTTATCCCTGCACTCCACAATGTGATGAAAAAACACACACAAGGCTATTGACCTCTTAGTTTCAGCAGGGGCTTATTTTAGGTATTCCACTGCTCTTCAATATACCACGAACTGCAGGGATTTAGGTATATCCCACTTACAGTTCCCCTTGAAACTTGCAGCTCTCTGGCGCCCCCCTTACTTTCAGGTCAGATTAGGTACTGCAACTAGGGTAATTAGTCGCCAGAAAGGCTGCCTGCTATGTACTGGCTATTGGGCACACTGCAGCGATGCGATAAACTACTCCCACTCAGGCAGGAACAATAATTATCAACGCCGCAGTCGCTACAACGACACCCAAAGTCCCGCACACGGTATGCTGCCACCAGCTTCGATTAAACGGGTCCGAAGCTAACCCAAAACAGTAGCGTAATTCCCTTCAGAAAACTTAGGGTACGTTTTAGAGCATGAAGAACGAATCTAGTATTAAATATTATACCCCATTAAAGTTTAGGCAGTGTTTATAGAAAAATATTACATGGTTGTTACAAAAAGAGACAATTGCAAATATGTACAGAGGTAATTATAAAAATAACAGGGGTTAAATGAGAAATAACACTTACATGTGTTCAGAGCATTGCAGGCAACCAGGCTAGTTCCATATGTCCCAATGCATCAGGACTCTGGTTAGGAACAGCTCTTCAAGTCAGACTCACATAGGCTCCAGCAGACAGACCACAGGCTGGGGTGCCTGGCAGACTTATAGCTCAGCCCGATGACATCACAAAAAGGGCTGGTTTTCCCAGACCCTCCTATCTCCTCAGTTTAACTAAATTCCACCTAAATTTGTCTAATGCCTGTAACTCCGCTACAGAACATGTCATAGTCATAACAAACCCAGCATTCATCTAACATTGGCATTCTAATGAGATCAAATATGTCCTATTTGTGATGCATAATTACAGAGAAATCCCTACTTTTTACCTGATGGAGTTAGAAGCTCATGTTTAGAGTGGCTGACAGAACCACCGATGAATGTTAACCATATTTACTTTCTAGCCTACATCGTTGGCCCAATATCTTACAATAATGGAACAAAGGACTTCTTGCATTTACAGAAGGGAATCAGACCGGTTTTGGCTAGCACAACTTTCCACTGCAGCTATGCCAGTCGTAAATACCTTTCTTCAATAAAACTCCCCCACATACATTGACAAGGCAAGCTCTTGCCTGAGTGAAAGGGAAGGGGGGTTTTAGCCCACAGCCTGGGCTAACAAGAGAAACTAAACTTATATGATATTTCATACAATATCATGACAGAAGTGCTTGAGAATGAATGTTTAGATACCACTGTTCTCCCTTAATATATGAAACCACCACTTCAACCCTTGAATATACTGTATATATAAATGGATGTTTCAAAAAAAGAAGGGCTATTCCAGGCACCAGGTCACATTTTTTTCTGTGTTATTTCAATGCAAATCCTCAGAAATAGCCTCATTGGATCTCTTCTGGGTGGTGCATGCATGAAGGTAGAAGCGCCAGCAAGGCGTGAAACGGCCTTAGGTCGGCAGGTCTCACTATTCATGAAAAAACTCCCCTGACACCTGCACCGCCGCAAATATCAATGTAACTAATTTTATGGATTAAAACCACATCTTGAAAGAAGGATTGGGTGAGTGCTGTTTTTCTTGTTACTTTTGCCAATATAAATGGATACCGCTCTTACCATTGTGCTGTTGTAAGGATCTGGACTGTCTTACCCTGTTCCTGCCCCTGAAGACTGCTACGTTCATGGTTGTGGAACTGCTGTGCCACGTTCCATGGAGAGCCTGGAGGGGTGTAACAAAGCGAATACCTGGTTCTTCGTTAGAGCCCCTGATGGTGTGGTTAGACTTGAGCGAGGTAGACACCAGGTGTTTATCCAGAACAGACTGCATAGCCACGGCAGCTGACCCTAAAGGGGCAGGTAAGCAGGACCGGCCAGGAACTGGATCACAAGGGGATATGCGGCTGGTAGACAGAACAGGAACTGGATCAGGAACGGATAGGATGAATTCAGGAACACAGGATGGACTTGGGTACAGGATCACAGGTGCAGGTTTAGACTGGACTGGTGAAGATAGTGGTATAGGTGAGGAAGAGATGGATAAAGCTCAGGACTTGGTAGAGGCAGGACGGGCTCAGGAACAGAGGGTGAACAAGAACTAGATCAGACAGGGCAGGCAGGATCGGGTGCAGGCAGGATGGACAGGATCAGGTTCAGACTGGGCAGACAAGACAAACGGTCAGGTTCAGACGAGGTACAGGTAAATGGACCTTACAACATCGAAGCAGAAATCAGCCTGAATACTGAAGTTGCCAAGGCACCTCTCAATAGGGCTGGGTGCCTTAAATATCAGACATCTCCCAGCTGGGGACATTTTCAGAAGCACGTGCTGGCCCTTTAAGTGGCAGGGAGCGCAGGTTCTGGGAGGAAGCACATGCTGAGGGTGTACTGACAGGTAAGTGAACGCTCCGGCGTCCCTGCAGGGAGGAGGAAGGGAACTGGAAGAGGGGTGCTGATGGTGTTCTAACAAATGCAACCATCGCATCATGTGTGCAGTGTCCGGCAGTTATACACAGAATAGTGATATGCGTCTTATACAGCATATGAGTCATGTAAAGTGTTAATACATTATGTGAATAGCGTATAGTTCAAGATAAGCTTAGGATAGCATAAGTACTGTAAATCGTTTACATAGTAAGTCGTTTAGCAGCAGTATAGGACACTAGATGGTGGCCCGATTCTAACGCATTGGGTATTCTAGAATATGCATGTCCACGTAGTATATTGCACAGCCCATGTAGTATATTGCCCAGCCACGTAGTATATTGCCCAGTCACGTACTATATTGCCCAGTCACGTAGTATATTGCCCAGCCACATAGTATATTGCCCAGTCACGTAGTATATTGCCGATTCACGTACTATATTGTCCAGCCACATAGTATATTGCCCAGTCATGTAGTATAATGCCCAGTCACGTACTATATTGCCCAGCCACATAGTATATTGCCCAGCCACGTAGTATATTGCCCAGCCACATAGTATATTGCCCAGTCATGTAGTATATTGCCCAGTCACGTACTATATTGCCCAGCCACATAGTATATTGGCCAGCCACATAGTATATTGCCCAGCCACATAGTATATTGACCAGTCACGTAGTATATTGCCCAGCCACATAGTATATTGCCCAGTCATGTAGTATATTGCCCAGTCACGTACTATATTGCCCAGCCACATAGTATATTGGCCAGCCACATAGTATATTGCCCAGCCACATAGTATATTGACCAGTCACGTACTATATTGCCCAGTCACATACTATATTGCTCAGCCACATAGTATATTGCCCAGCCATGTAGTATATTGCCCAGTCACGTAGTATATTGCCCAGTCACGTAGTGTATTGCACAGCCCGCGTAGTATACTGCACAGCCTGCGTAGTATATTGCACAGCCCATGTAGTATATTGCACAACCCATGTAGTATATTGCCTAGCGCGCGTAGTATATTGCACAGCTCACATAGTATATTGCACAGCCCGCGTAGTATATTGCCCAGCGCGCATAGTATATTGCCCAGCCCGCGTAGTATATTGCCCAGCCCGCGTTGTATATTGCCCAGCGCGCGTAGTATATTGCACAGCTTGCGTAGTACATTGCCCAGCCCGCATAGTATATTGCACAGCCCACGTAGTATATAGCAATGTGGGCATCATATCCCTGTTAAAAAAAAGAATTAAAATAAAAAATAGTTATATACTCACCTTCCGTTGGCCCCTGGATCCAGGAAGCGTTTGCTGACGCTCATCACGCGCTCCGGTCTCAAGAGTGCATTGAGGTCTTGCGAGATGATGACGTTGCGGTCTCGCGAGACCACTACGTCATCATCTCGCGAGATTGCAATGCATGGACCAGTCACCGGAGTGTCGCGAGGAGCGGGAAAGGCGCCGGAAGGTGAATATATGATGATTTTTTATTTTTTTTAATTATTTTTAACATTAGATCTTTTTACAATTGATGCTGCATAGGCAGCATCAATAGTAAAAAAGTTGGTCACACAGGGTTAATAGCAGCATTAATGGAGTGCGTTACACCGCGGCATAACGCGGTCCATTAGCGCTGCCATTAACCCTGTGTGAGCGCTGACTGGAGGGGAGTATGGAGCGGGCACTGACTGCGGGGAGGAAGGAGCGGCCATGTTGCCGCCGTACTGCGCTTGTCGCTGATTGGTCGTGGCAATGGTTGTGGGCGTTTTGCCACGACCAATCAGCGACTTGGATTTCCATGACAGACAGAGGCCGCGACCAATGAATATCCGTGACAGAAAGACAGACAGACATACAGACGGAAGTGACCCTTAGACAATTATATATATAGATAGGATAAGAATAATAGGTTAAATCTAGAGAATAGGAAATATAGGAAGTAGTTAATGATAAAACTAGCCCAGTAGGTTGGAACTAGTGTTAATAAAAAGGGGGCACGTTCTGGTAGCGCAAGAGTTAGGAGGAGTTAGAGAAGTGCAGTGTTCAGGTCAAGTTCAGGTGCAGTTGGCTGCTAGGGGCAGCATAGGCCAATCGTTCAAAGCAGTGGGAGGCCATATGGAGTTCCTTGATGGACATTCCTGTAACATCTTGAGCTTGAGCATAGGGCTTGGGCCAAGCACCAAGGAGTGGACCTGGTCTTCTGACAACATGAGAATGGTGGACATAGAATTAAATGTGGCAAGTGGCCAGTCCTGGGTGTGTCATGATCAAAGATGGGGTTTGCTTCATTCCCATCCTGGTCAGGTCAGGGTTAATTTTATCAGCGTCTCTTTGATTCAGGGGTAGCTATTTAGTGGTGTCAATGCCTAGGTCCGGTGTTGGTGATAGTTCCGGTCTCTTAGCTAGAGCAACTGACCTAGGTTACTCTGTGTGATTCCATTGTTCCCAATCTTCCTGTGTAGTGTCCCTGTGCCCCTGCCCTACTTCTCTGTGTATGCTTGACTCTCACATGTATGACTCTGCTCGTTTTTTGACCTGTCTCTCCGTCCTCTGATTTGGTATTGCTCTGTCCTCTCTGGCTTACGACCCCTTTGCTTGTTCATGACTTGGTTTCCGTCTCCTCCTTCTATCACTACGCTCCCGGCTGGTTCTCAACCCCCTGGCTTGTCACTCACCATGCTCTCGTCTCTCCCTCTCTGTTGCCGCTCACCCCCGCAGGCCTCTGTCTGAGGACGGGAGCCTGGAGGCAGCGGAGGCCTGCAGCCTACAAGTGAGTGTCATGCACCCAACGCACTACGGCACACTGGGACTGGGACACCGTTTGTAAAGTGCCAGAGCGAAATCAGACAGCAGCTGGGTCGCAACTACTGCTCTGCTGCACTTTACACTGTCAACCTCTCTTTTCTGGTATGTCTCTTTCTTCATTGTGTTCTGCCTTATTCTGATGAAGTTCCATATGAAAGACTCAATCATTAATCCTCACTTTTTTGATTGTTTAATTAAAGTGCCTTTAACGCTCATCTAATTAAGTCCTGAGTTTTTCATCTACTCTTATATACGGATTGGAAGCCTACTGAGCACCCTGAAACACACTCGGAGTTATGTACACTACTGATCATCATTGGATATATATAAAACCACCACTGTGCCCCCCCTGAATATACAGTATATTTAGCCACCACTGTGCCCCCTGAAAAATTGTTTAACCACCACTGTGCTTCCTGTAAAGCCAATTAATTCAATTAATACACAGATCCAAGATTACATTGTGTTACAACTATGTAACACTGCTATACTGTGCAATAGTCAAACAACAATGCCATTTATTTCACAAATAAACCTTCCATACAGCACCGAAATAATAGCATCAAACTGTACATAAGTTACTCAACTATTTATGTCTAGTCACCTTGAAGACAATTTTCTAGTGGGCCTCGTTTCTGTGGGATCTACACTTAGGGGGAAAATTAATGACCTCTTTTGCCATTTAATTATCTTCTCTGCAAGAACCTGCAAGAGAGGAGAGAATTTAGTGATTCATTTCTTTACTAAAGATTTATTTTTATCACTTATCTGATAGCAAATTTATTTTTTTTTTTTACCTTTTTGTCCTTCCCTGTAAACTTGGGACATACAACTATTTCCTCCAAAACCTTTGACCTGAACAAGTTGCAATTTGTTGTAGTATTTATGTCTCAATACAATATATTCTCCTTCTCTTTAAATGCATTCTTGTATTGCTTCCTACCTTAAACTTTGCCCTCTACTAGACCATTTTGTAATTTTTGAGTATATATTTGCTCATGTACATGTTATATGTCATCCGATGGAATGCAGAACCCTATATAAAGAATGTTATTACATGTGACCGGTATCTGAATACAAAGTACGCACTTGATAAGCAGAGTGATCTTGGAGCGCAATCAATGTCAGGGACAAATTCTCTCTCTTTCTCTCTGTATTATGCTAATGATGACTGCCCCTGCTGACACAAGCAGCAAAAACAAATTAAAATATTCCACCAAAGAAGCGGAACATCGGACAATAATATCCACCCTCCACTCTCCTCACATCTGACTTCCCCGCAAAAGAAATAGGACATGGTCAAATTGGGTCATAGACGCTGTGGCTCCACATGTACATTGTTGACAAAGTGCTAATTCAGCAAAACCTTAACAAGGAGCGTACTTAGCTGGCTGCCTGTGTGTTAGAACATGGATGTGGCTCAGGAAAGCAAGAGGAATTTGTGTATTAAGTAACTCAGATATCAGTTTCAGCTCTGTCTGGTACATAGTATGTCTCAACTTGAGCACTAGTTGGAAAAGTTGCCTCAAGAATGCACTGGTGGGAACCCAAGTTGGCATTCTTGATATTTGGTGAACACGAACCATGTGAAAAGTGAATAAAAGATGTCAGACACGGCACTGTACTGTAAAAGAACTGCACTATTAGATCTAGTAATACTATATAGGCATTACTATGTGGCTGGAACTATTACTGTCTAGATTATGACTTCTGACACCTTCCCGATTGGGCCATCAGAATCATACTTAGGCTTTTCGCAACTGATGGCAAATATTCTCTTTATTACCCTAACCTTGTATTGAAATATTCTGACTAGTGAACCATTTCTTGTTGGTGCCCCTTGGTACCCAGCACCAGAGACATATACCTATCAGTCCCTATGTAGACCTCACAAGTGGTTGAAGTTAATATCAAAAGGATGTATAAAACAAAAATCCAGCTCTCAGTTAATGTAGTTTATTCAATCAATGCACTGTGTATAGATGAATTTGACGTTTCGGTTTCACTGACCTTCATCAGTTAGACACTTGTAGCATAGTAGAGCAGAGATCAGCATAGCATACAGCAATGGCGCGTCAGTTGCAACGTTCCTCATCAGGAGACATGCTGATCTTTACTCTACTCTGCTATATGTGTCCATTTGATGAAGGTTGGTGAGACCGAAACATCAAATTTGTCTACACACAGTACGTTGATCGAATTAACTATGTTAGCTGAGTGCCAGACTCTTGTTGTATATATATTTTGAAGGATTGGGACCCTATCTGTGCACCTCCAAAACTTGATGGAGCGCCATACTTCCTTTACTTAATATCAAGAGGACATACTTATCTTGCTAAACCAGAGGCTGTTTCAGTCAGAGTTAGGCTCGGTTCACACTATATCTGTGCACAATGTTGGGCATATATGCTTCAAAGTTGTGCACCCGAGAGTATGCACAGTCGGGATAAATTGCCGAGGCATCTGTCTACCATGGGAATCCCTTGCACAAACAATAATCATCAAGCACATCATATAATTAAGGTCGAGGGTATACTATCATAAAAACCCTCCCAATGTATCCAATCGGCATATCGCCAGGTGAAATACTCAGAAGAACATGTTTTGAACTAGAGAAAATGAGTATCTACGACACCCACACAGTAGCTAATTAAAAATCCAATCTTTATTGAACATATACCAAAATTACATATAGCTTACTAAGATGAGAAAAGAAAAGGAGGAAAAAAACCGGTACTCAAAGGGAAGGTCACTTGTCCACTATATGACCTGGGAGAGCATATACATATATCACAATATATTTTTTTTCACCACTTAGATAAAAAAGAACCTAGACATGTTTGGTGTCTATGAACTTGTAATGACCTGTAGAATCATAATGGCAGGTCAGTTTAAGCATTTAGTGAACATAGTTTAAAAGCAAAACAAAAAACAATAGTGGAATTGCACTTTTTTTGCAACTTCACTTCTCTTCGATTTTTTTTCCCGTTTTGCAGAACCCGATATGTTAAAACTAATGGTGTCGTTCAACAGTACAACTTGTCCTGCAAAAAACAAACCCACACATGGCCATATTGACCGAAAAATAAAAAAGTTATGGAGCGAAAAATGAAAATGCAAAAACGAAAATACCTCCGTCATGAAGGGGTTAATGAACCCTTTTCAAGGCCAATTTATATGAGTCGATTATTATTGTCATAACTTGCATTTATTGAGTACTCATAAAGTTAACTGCCAAAAATTAATGCAGCAAACGATTAACAATAAGCAATAAAATTATCATTTACCCTTGAGCCTCATAAATCTTTCTGTCATAAAGTGATCATTAAATAGGGCATAATCAGTAAATGTACAGAACTGTGAAAATGTTTTAGGCAGGTGTTTAAAAAAAATGCTGCAAAGTAAGAATTGTTTTAAGAAATAAAAATGTGTTAATAATATATTTTGTTAATTAACAAAATGCATATTGAACGAGCAAAAGAGAAATCTAAACCAAATCAATATTTGGTGTGACTGCCCTTTCCCTTTTAAACAGCGTCAAAGCATCAATTCTTCTTGATACACGTACAGAGAGTCAGGAAATTTGTAGGATTGTACTCCGGTGTATGAATAACCAGTTATACAAAACAGGCGATAATGATCCTCTATGAGCTGAACACAGATCACTCTGAGAATCTGCCTCCAGGGCTTATTGTAAATGGCAGGAGAGTTACCAGTGTGAGACATGTAATAACTCACACTTTACCATCCTGAACTCACTGCAGTGCTGTGTGTAATTATAAATTGGATGAGTGCAAAGCGAGAAAACATCGTGTGGCCCTCTGACCAGTATTAGTAAATATGTCAGTGTTCATCAGCAAGTTTTTTCTCAGTTCTAATTGGACTGCGGGAAAAAAATCGCAGCATGCTGTGATTGAGGCTGGAGTCACACTAGACCGTAATGCGGACGAGTGCTATGCGATAAAAAATTACATAGCACTCGGATGAATGTTAATCTATGGGGCAGCTCCTATCATCCTTTGTTTTCTCGGCTGTATTATATGTGCGAGAGAAATCGCAGCATGCTGCTATTGTCAATGCATTATGCCCGAAATACGCCAATGAAAGTCTATGGGTGCGAGAAAAACTCGCACACCACATGGACCATTAGTGTAAATTGCGAGAAATACGCACCGTACAGTAAAATCACACTGACAGGTTAGAATAGAATAGATAAAATAAATGTCTACACATAGTATAGGGATATATATATATATATATATATATATATATATATATATCTATAGGTGAATCTCACAAAATTAGAATATCATCAAAAAGTTAATTTATATCAGTTCTTCAAAACAAAAAGTGAAGCTCATATATTATGTAGAGAGTGATCTATTTCACGTGTTTATTTCTGTTAATGTTGATGATTATGGCTTACAGCCAATGAAAACCCAAAAGTCATTATGTCAGTAAATTAGAATACTTTATAACACCAATTTGAAAAAATGATTTTAAAATCTGAAATGTTGTCCTACTGAATTGTATGTTCAGTAAATGCACTCAATACTTGGTCAGGGCTTCTATTGCGTCAATTACTGCATCAATGTGGCGTGGCATGGAGGAGATCAGCCTGTGGCACTGCTGAGGTGTTATGGAAGCCCAGGTTGCTTTGATAGCCGTCTTCAGCTCGTCTGCATTATTGGGTCTGGTGTTTCTCATCTTCCTCTTGACAATGCCCCATAGATACTCTATGGGGTTAAGGTCAGGTGAGTTTTCTGACTAATTAAGCACAGTGATAATGTTGTTTTTATACCAGGTATTATTACTTTTGGCAGTGGGACAGATGCCAAGTCCTGTTGGAGAATGAAATCTCATCTCCAAAATGCTTGTCATCAGAAGGAAGCATGAAGTGCTCTAAAATGTCCTGATAGATGGCTGCGCTGACTTTGGTCTTGATAAAACACAGTGGACCTACACCAGCAGATGTCATGGCTCCCCAAACCATCATTGATAGTGGATACTTCACACTAGACCTTGGAAATCAAGGTCCAAGAGTCTAGAGGCTGAATGGAGAGACAGACAATTCAAGCTGCTTGAGGTCTAGTGTGAAGTTTCCACAATCAGTGATGGTTTGGGGAGCCATGTCATCTGCTGGTGTAGGTCCACTGTGTTTTATTAAGACCAAAGTCAGCACAGCCATCTACCAGGAAATTTTAGAACACTTCATGCTTCCCTCTGCCGACAAGTTTTTTGGACATGGAAATTTCATTCTCCTGCAGGACTTGGCACCTGTCCACACTGCCAAAAATGCCAACACCTGGTTAAAAACAACAGTATCGCTGTGCTTGATTAGACAGCAAACTTGTCTGACCTTAACCCCATAGCGAATCTATGGCGTATTGTGAAAAGGAAGATGAGAGACACCAGACCCCACAATGCAGATGAGCTGAAGGCTGCTATCAATGCAACCTGGGCTTCCATAACACCTCAGCAGTGCCACAGGCTGATCGCCTCCATGCCACGCCGCACTGATGCAGTAATAAGGAGCCCCGACCAAGTATTGAGTGCATAGGAAAAAGCTAGAGACCGCGCATAAGGGAAAAGCACTAAGAGGAAAGAAGGGAACGCTAGGGTTGAGCGAAACGGGTCGTTCATTTTCAAAAGTCGCCGACTTTTGGCAAAGTCGGGTTTCATGAAACCCGATCCGACCCCTGTGCGGGGTCGGCCATGCGGTACGCGACTTTCGCGCCAAAGTCGCGTTTCAATGACGCGAAAAGCGCCATTTCTCAGTCAATGAAGGTAAACGCAGAGTGTGGGCAGCGTGATGACATAGGTCCTGGTCCCCACCATCTTAGAGAAGGGCATTGTAGTGATTGGCTTGCTGTCTGCGGCGTCACAGGGGCTATAAAGGGGAGTTCCCGCCGACCGCCATGTTACTGCTGCTGATCTGAGCTTAGGGAGAGGTTGCTGCCGCTTCGTCAGAAGCAGGGATAGCGTTAGGCAGGGTCCATTAACCACCAAACCGCTTGTGCTGTAGCGATTTCCACTGCCCAACACCACCTTCGGTGTGCAGGGACAGTGGAAGCTACTTTTTTTTTTTTTCCCCCTCAGCGCTGTAGCTCATTGGGCTGCCCTAGAAGGCTCCCTGATAGCTGCATTGCTGTGTGTACGCCGCTGTGCAAACCAACTGCTTTTTTCAAAGCACAAATCCTCTTGTTCCTTCCTTTCTGCACAGCTATCTTTTTGGTTTGTACACACTTTTTATTTAATTTGTGCATCAGTCCACTCCTTATTGCTGCCTGCCATACCTGGCTGAGATTACTGCAGGGAGATAGTAATTGAAGGACAGTTCCTTTTTTTTTTTTTTTGTGGGAGATTAAGATTGACATTTCTGCTAGAGTGCCATCCCTGTCTGTGTCATCTCTCACTCAGTGGGCCATAGAAAGCCTATTTATTTTTTTGCTTGATTTTGGTTCTAAAATCTACCTGAAAAAATCACTACGTCAATCAGTGGGAGAAAAATATTGGCCTCAGGGCTTGTGTGCCACTCCTCACTCCTGTGTGCATCATCACTCACTCAGTGGGCCATAGAAAGCCCATTTTTTTTTTTTTTGCTTTATTTGGGTTCTAAATTCTACCTGAAAAAATCAATAAATCAATCAGTGGGAGATTAATATTGGCATTTGGGCTTGTGTGCCAGTCCTAAGCGTGCCATCTCTCTCTCTCAGATAGTGGGCCATAGAAAGCCTATTTATTTATTTTTTTTTTTATTGGGTTTATAAATTTTCCCTGGAAAAAAAAAAAAAAAGTGGGAGATTAATATTGGCCTCTGGGCTTGTGTGCCAGTCCTGAGCGTGCCATCTCTCTCACAAATAGTGGGCCATAGAAAGCCTATTTATTTATTTTTTTTTGGTTTTATAAATTCTCCCTTAAAAAAAAAAGGGAGATTAATATTGGCCATTGGGCTTGTGTGCCAGTCCTAAGCGTGCCATCTCTCTCTGTCTCTCAGATAGTGGGCCATAGAAAGCCTATTTATAATTTTTTTTATTGGGTTTATAAATTTTCCCTGGAACAAAAAAAAAAAAGTGGGAGATAAATATTGGCCTCTGGGCTTGTGTGCCACTCCTGACTCCTGTGTGCGTCATCTCTCACTCAGTGGGCCATAGAAAGCCTTTTTTTGTTTTATTTGTTTTCTAAATTCTCCCTGAAAAAATCATTTTATTTTCTTTGGTTTCTAAATTCTTCCTGAAAAAATGATTTTATTCTTTTTTTTTTTTTTTCCTAAAGTCTCCCTGAAAAAAAACAAAAAAAAAAACAAATCAGTGGGAGATTAATATTGCCCTTTCTGCTTGTGTGCCAGTCTTGACTCCTGGGTGTGCCATCTCTCTCTCTCTCTCCAATTGTGGGCCATAGAAAGCCTATTATTTTTTTAGCTTGATTTGGGTTCCAAAATCTACCTGAAAAAATCACTACATCAATCAGTGGGAGATAAATATTGGCCTCTGGGCTTGTGTGCCACTCCTGACTCCTGTGTGCGTCATCTCTCACTCAGTGGGCCATAGAAAGCCTTTTTTTGTTTTATTTGTTTTCTAAATTCTCCCTGAAAAAATCATTTTATTTTATTTGGTTTCTAAATTCTTCCTGAAAAAATCATTTTATTCTATTTTTTTTTTCCTAAAGTCTCCCTGAAAAAAGAAAACAAAAACAAATCAGTGGGAGATTAATATTGCCCTTTCTGCTTGTGTGCCAGTCTTGACTCCTGGGTGTGCCATCTCTCTGTCTCTCTCCAATTGTGGGCCATAGAAAGCCTATTATTTTTTTTAGCTTGATTTGGGTTCCAAAATCTACCTGAAAAAATCACTACATCAATCAGTGGGAGATAAATATTGGCCTCTGGGCTTGTGTGCCACTCCTGACTCCTGTGTGCGTCATCTCTCACTCAGTGGGCCTGAGAAAGCCTTTTTTTGTTTTATTTGTTTTCTAAATTCTCCCTGAAAAAATCATTTTATTTTATTTGGTTTCTAAATTCTTCCTGAAAAAATAATTTTATTCTATTATTTTTTTTTCCTAAAGTCTCCCTTAAAAAAAAAAAAAAATCAAATCAGTGGGAGATTAATATTTACATTTGTGCTTCAGTGACAGTCCTGCGTGTGTGGCATCTCTCTCATTTGTTGCCACCAACAACAGAGTGTGTAACATTGTGCCTGATTTTCGTTGTGGTCTCACTCACCTGTAAAGGGGTAGCTAAATCATACTGAAGTTATAGCTCACCGTGTAATTTGTGTGACAGCAACAAATACCGTTAGTTTGTTTACGTTTTTAAAACAATGAGGAAGTATGGTGGAAGAGGTCGTGGCCGGGGGCGTTCATTGTCAGCTGGTAATGAGGGTAGTGGTAGTCGTGGAGCATCAGCTGGTCGTGGGAAAAAAAATATTGCACCTAAGTCTGGAGCTGTGGAGCCAGGTTCGTCGTCTGGCTACACAAGGCCTCGAACGCTCCCTTTTCTGGGAGTAGGAAAACCGCTTTTAAAGCCGGAGCAGCAAGAGCAAGTTTTGGCTTATCTTGCTGACTCAGCCTCTAGCTCTTTTGCCTCCTCTCGTGAAACTGGTAAATGTCAAAGCAGCGCGTCGTTAGTGGATGTTCACGGTCAGGGACAAGTCGCTTCCTTGTCCTCTTCAGCAAAAACAACAACAGAGAAGAATGCAGCAGGCGACACATCGGGTTACTCCATGGAGCTCTTTACACATACCGTCCCTGGCTTAGAAAGTGAAGCAGTTAACAGTCCATGCCCATTACAAGTTGAATCTGACATGGAGTGCACTGATGCACAGCCACAGCCAGACTACTATGCTGGTCCTTTGACTCAGACCACAACATTGCCCTCGCAGGGTGCTGATCAAGAATCAGACCCTGATGAGACTATGTTGCCCCATCACGAACGCTATACCACCGACCGACACGGTGACACAGACGAAGTTGCACACGAGCTACAAGAAGAGGTAATAGATGACCCAGTTCTTGACCCCGATTGGCAGCCATTGGGGGAACAGGGTGCAGGCGGCAGCAGTTCTGAAGCGGAGGAGGAGGGGCCGCAGCAGGCATCAACATCGCAACAGGTTCCATCTGCCGGGCCCGTATCTTGCCCAAAACGCGTGGCAAAGCCAAAACCTGTTGGAGGACAGCGTGGCCATCCGGTTAAAGCTCAGTCTGCAATGCCTGAAAAGGTATCCGATGCTAGAAAGAGTGCAGTCTGGCATTTTTTTAAACAACATCCAATTGATCAGCGCAAAGTCATCTGTCAAAAATGTTCAACTACCTTAAGCAGAGGACAGAATCTGAAAAGTCTCAATACAAGTTGCATGCATAGACATTTAACCACCATGCATTTGCAAGCCTGGACTAACTACCAAACGTCCCTTAAGGTTGTAGCACCCTCGGCCAATGAAGCTAGTCAGCAACGCAACATCCCTTCCGGCAGTGTAGGGCCACCATTTTCTGCACCACCTGCAGTATCTGTGCAGGTTTCTTTGCCAGGCCAAAGCAGTCAGGGTCAGGGAATCACCAGTTTCGTAGTAGGAAACACTGCATCTAGGGCACCGGTGGCAACAATACCATCTCCCACCGTCTCTCAGTCTGCCATGTCCACCGGCACCCCCGCTAGTTCCACGATCTCCAGCTCTCCAGTCCAGCTCACCCTACATGAGACTATGGTTAGAAAAAGGAAGTACTTAGCCTCGCATCCGCGTACACAGGGTTTGAACGCACACATAGCTAGACTAATCTCGTTAGAGATGATGCCCTACCGGTTAGTTGAAAGCGAAGCTTTCAAAGCCCTGATGGACTACGCTGTACCACGCTACGAGCTACCCAGTCGACACTTTTTTTCCAGAAAAGCCATCCCAGCCCTCCACCAGCATGTTAAAGAGCGCATCGTCCATGCACTCAGGCAATCTGTGAGCACAAAGGTGCACCTGACAACAGATGCATGGACCAGTAGGCATGGCCAGGGACGTTACGTGTCCATCACGGCACACTGGGTAAATGTGGTGGATGCAGGGTCCACAGGGGACAGCAAGTTTGGGACAGTTCTGCCTAGCCCACGGTCTAGGAAACAATTGGCTGTAGCCGTTCGCACCCCCTCCTCCTCCTCTTCGTCCTCCTGCAGAAGCGAGAGCTCGTCCACAGACCGCAGTCGCACAACCACTCCATCCGCAGCTGCCACTGTTGCACACCAGGTCTCCCATTATGGGGCAGCTACTGGCAAACGTCAGCAGGCTGTATTGGCTATGAAGTGTTTGGGCGACAACAGACACACCGCGGAAGTTCTGTCTGAGTTCTTGCAGAAAGAAACGCAGTCGTGGCTGGGCACTGTAGATCTTGAGGCAGGCAAGGTAGTTAGTGATAACGGAAGGAATTTCATGGCTGCCATCTCCCTTTCCCAACTGAAACACATTCCTTGCCTGGCTCACACCTTAAACCTGGTGGTGCAGTGCTTCCTGAAAAGTTATCCGGGCTTATCCGACCTGCTCCTCAAAGTGCGTGGACTTTGCTCACATATCCGCCGTTCGCCCGTACACTCCAGCCGTATGCAGACCTATCAGCGTTCTTTGAACCTTCCCCAGCATCGCCTAATCATAGACGTTGCAACAAGGTGGAACTCAACACTGCACATGCTTCAGAGACTGTGTGAACAGAGGCGGGCTGTTATGTTTTTGTGGGAGGATACACATACACGGGCAGGCAGTAGGATGGCAGACATGGAGTTGTCAGGTGTGCAGTGGTCGAAGATTCAAGACATGTGTCAAGTCCTTCAGTGTTTTGAGGAATGCACACGGCTGGTTAGTGCAGACAACGCCATAATAAGCATGAGCATCCCCCTAATGCGTCTGCTGATGCAAAGTTTGACGCACATAAAGGATCAGGCGTCTGCAGCTGAGGAAGAGGAAAGCCTTGATGACAGTCAGCAATTGTCTGGCCAGGGCAGTGTACAGGACGAGGTAGCGGGCGAAGAGGAGGAGGAGGACGAGGAGGATGATGGGGATGATTATATTTTTAATGAGGAAGCTTTTCCGGGGCCACTGGAAATTGGTGGCGCGGCAAGGCCGGGTTCTGGTTTTTTGAGGGACACAAGTGACGTGGATTTGCCTGAAACTGCCCCTCAACCAAGCACAACCGCAGATTTGAGAACTGGAACTTTGGCCCACATGGCGGATTATGCCTTACGTATCCTCAAAAGGGACACACGCATAACTAAAATGATGAATGATGACGATTACTGGTTGGCCTGCCTCCTTGATCCTCGCTATAAAGGCAAATTGCAAGGAGGAGTTAGAGGGGCAGAAATCAGAAGTGGCGTTGGCCAGAGGGGTTTTCTGACCAGGTTGTGGAGTGATTTTGCTATGACCGCAGACAGGACAGGTACTGCAGCATCAATTCAAAGTGACAGGAGACAACATTTGTCCAGTATGGTTACAAACTATTTTTCATCCCTTATCGATGTTCTCCCTCAACCATCATTCCCATTTGATTACTGGGCATCAAAATTAGACACCTGGCCAGAATTGGCAGAATATGCATTGCAGGAGCTTGCTTGCCCGGCAGCTAGTGTCCTATCAGAAAGAGTATTCAGTGCTGCAGGTTCAATACTAACAGAAAAAAGGACTCGTCTGGCTACCCAAAATGTAGATGATCTAACCTTCATTAAAATGAACCACAACTGGATTTCGAAATCTTTTGCCCCACCTTGCCCGGCTGACACCTAGCTTTCCTATGAAAAGGTCTTGCCTGTGGACTATTCTGAATGCCTTTTCCAATCTCGTAATTTTCTGCACCTGATTGTCCAGCATACGACATGTTTACACCTCACTAAATGGTCAAACTCCCCACACGGGGCCGTGGTATCGACACTTGGCGACAGCACCCGTGAGAGTGCAGTTTGTCTGAAGAGGTGGGTGAGCCCGCTTTTGGTCGACGGCACTGCCACTGGGCCCCTCCTAGTACAATAAAGTGTCTCTGGCGGTGGTGGTGCGCACCCAACGTCAGACACACCGTTGTAATATGAGGGGCCCTGGGCCTGTACCGCCGGCCACAAGACAGTTTCCCCCCACCCCAGCTCAAACAGTGCTCTACCACTTGCAAAATTATCTCACAGCTCCACCAATGTTTAGTCTATGCGCTGACATCCTTCAATGCCTGCCACTGACAATACCATTGTATTGACATTTTTGTTATGTTAGGCCTTCGATGCCTGTCTGTGGTCACTCCTTCCACTAGGCCTCCACTGACCACACCACTGCTGCCCGTGTACCCCTGTAACCAATTTAAAATTGCCTACAGCCATGTGTTATTATTTTAGGCCTTCGATGCCTGTCTGCAGTGACTCCTTCCACTAGGCCTCCACTGACCACACCACTGCTGCCCGTGTACCCCTGTAACCAATTTAAAATTGCCTACAGCCATGTGTTATTATTTTAGGCCTTCGATGCCTGTCTGCGGTGACTCCTTCCACTAGGCCTCCACTGACCACACCACTGCTGCCCGTGTACCCCTGGAACCAATTTAAAATTGCCTACAGCCATGTGTTATTATTTTAGGCCTTCGATGCCTGTCTGCGGTCACTCCTTCCACTAGGCATCCACTGACCACACCACTGCTGCCCGTGTACCCCTGGAACCAATTTAAAATTGCCTACAGCCATGTGTTATTATTTTAGGCCTTCGATGCCTGTCTGCGGTCACTCCTTCCACTAGGCCTCCACTGACCACACCACTGCTGCCCGTGTACCCCTGGAACCAATTTAAAATTGCCTACAGCCATGTGTTATTATTTTAGGCCTTCGATGCCTGTCTGCGGTCACTCCTTCCACTAGGCCTCCACTGACCACACCACTGCTGCCCATGTACCCCTGGAACCAATTTAAAATTGCCTACAGCCATGTGTTATTATTTTAGGCCTTCGATGCCTGTCTGCGGTCACTCCTTCCACTAGGCCTCCACTGACCACACCACTGCTGCCCGTGTACCCCTGGAACCAATTTAAAATTGCCTACAGCCATGTGTTATTATTTTAGGCCTTCGATGCCTGTCTGCGGTCACTCCTTCCACTAGGCCTCCACTGACCACACCACTGCTGCCCGTGTACCACTGGAACCAATTTAAAATTGCCTACAGCCATGTGTTATTATTTTAGGCCTTCGATGCCTGTCTGCGGTCACTCCTTCCACTAGGCCTCCACTGACCACACCACTGCTGCCCGTGTACCCCTGGAACCAATTTAAAATTGCCTACAGCCATGTGTTATTATTTTAGGCCTTCGATGCCTGTCTGCGGTCACTCCTTCCACTAGGCCTCCACTGACCACACCACTGCTGCCCGTGTACCCCTGGAACCAATTTAAAATTGCCTACAGCCAGCCCAATTTTTTTATTTTAGGCCTTCGATGCCTGTCTGCGGTCCATTCTTTCTACTACTACTACACTGACCAGGGCACTGCGGCCCGTGTACCCCTGGAACCAATTTAAAATTGCCTACAGCCATGTGTTATTATTTTAGGCCTTCGATGCCTGTCTGTGGTCACTCCTTCCACTAGGCCTCCACTGACCACACCACTGCTGCCCGTGTACCCCTGGAACCAATTTAAAATTGCCTACAGCCATGTGTTACTATTTTAGGCCTTCGATGCCTGTCTGCGGTCACTCCTTCCACTAGGCCTCCACTGACCACACCACTGCTGCCCGTGTACCCCTGTAACCAATTTAAAATTGCCTACAGCCATGTGTTATTATTTTAGGCCTTCGATGCCTGTCTGCGGTCACTCCTTCCACTAGGCCTCCACTGACCACACCACTGCTGCCCGTGTACCCCTGTAACCAATTTAAAATTGCCTACAGCCATGTGTTATTATTTTAGGCCTTCGATGCCTGTCTGCGGTCACTCCTTCCACTAGGCCTCCACTGACCACACCACTGCTGCCCGTGTACCCCTGTAACCAATTTAAAATTGCCTACAGCCATGTGTTATTATTTTAGGCCTTCGATGCCTGTCTGCGGTCACTCCTTCCACTAGGCCTCCACTGACCACACCACTGCTGCCCGTGTACCCCTGTAACCAATTTAAAATTGCCTACAGCCATGTGTTATTATTTTAGGCCTTCGATGCCTGTCTGCGGTCACTCCTTCCACTAGGCCTCCACTGACCACACCACTGCTGCCCGTGTACCCCTGGAACCAATTTAAATTTGCCTACAGCCATGTGTTATTATTTTAGGCCTTCGATGCCTGTCTGCGGTCACTCCTTCCACTAGGCCTCCACTGACCACACACTGCTGCCCGTGTACCCCTGGAACCAATTTAAAATTGCCTACAGCCATGTGTTATTATTTTAGGCCTTCGATGCCTGTCTGCGGTCACTCCTTCCACTAGGCCTCCACTGACCACACCACTGCTGCCCGTGTGCCCCTGGAACCAATTTAAAATTGCCTACAGCCATGTGTTATTATTTTAGGCCTTCGATGCCTGTCTGCGGTCACTCCTTCCACTAGGCCTCCACTGACCACACCACTGCTGCCCGTGTACCCCTGGAACCAACATCAGAAAATATAAAAATAAGTATTTTGCTTATAAAAAAGAAAATACTGGAGAGATATCAAATGCAGACATTTTAACATTAAAAACAAACACATACAACAAAAATCTGGTACAGTACTAAAAATGGCCACCAGCTACAATAACTTTCTCCTGCAAGAAGTTAACTGAAAGGTTTTTTCAATTTTAAACACAGATATGGCATCCACCGAGTGTTGTCCTGTCGCGTCTTCTTTATATTATTGCCAAGAAGATGCAAAACAATGAAAATAATAAAATCATTATTTACCAAAAAAATAGAGTAAGTCAAAACCACATTGCAAATAAACATTCATTACAAATAAAGAAGCAGGGCGCGTCCGAGGGTGAGTATATACCTAATAAGAATATAATCACCCTCGGACGCGCCCTGCTTCTTTCCGACAGCCTTCCTTCCTAAGAATCAGCCCTTCCGTGGTGTAGAGAGAGGGTTTGTTACACTCCAAGGTGTTCCCCAGGTTGCCTTTCCTGAGCTTCGATCTTCCGGCTCTCGTTTAGTAGTTGTTGGAAACTACGCTGCATTGGGCCTACAAGTTGGGTATGGGGTGTAGAGAGATGGTGTGTTCCACTCCAAGGTGTTCCCCAGGTTGCCTTTCCTGAGCTTCGATCTTCCGGCTCTCGTTTAGTAGTTGTTGGAAACTACGCTGCATTAGGCCTACAAATTGGGTATGGGGTGTAGAGAGATGGTGTGTTCCACTGTAGAGAGATGGTGTGTTCCACTCCAAGGTGTTCCCCAGGTTTCCTCGCCAATGCTTCGATCATCATGCTCTCGTTTAGTAGTTGTTGGAAACTACGCTGCATTAGGCCTACAAATTGGGTATGGGGTGTAGAGAGATGGTGTGTTCCACTCCAAGGTGTTCCCCAGGTTTCCTCTCCATTGCTTCGATCTTCATGCTCTCGTTTAGTAGTTGTTGGAAACTACGCTGCATTAGGCCTACAAATTGGGTATGGGGTGTAGAGAGATGGTGTGTTACACTCCAAGGTGTTCCCCAGGTTTCCTCTCCATTGCTTCGATCTTCATGCTCTCGTTTAGTAGTTGTTGGAAACTACGCTGCATTAGGCCTACAAATTGGGTATGGGGTGTAGAGAGATGGTGTGTTACACTCCAAGGTGTTCCCCAGGTTTCCTCTCCATTGCTTCGATCTTCCGGCTCTCGTTTAGTAGTTGTTGGAAACTACGCTGCATTGGGCCTACAAATTGGGTATGGGGTGTAGAGAGATGGTGTGTTCCACTCCAAGGTGTTCTCCAGGTTGCCTTTCCTGAGCTTCGATCTTCCGGCTCTCGTTTAGTAGTTGTTGGAAACTACGCTGCATTAGGCCTACAAATTGGGTATGGGGTGTAGAGAGATGGTGTGTTCCACTGTAGAGAGATGGTGTGTTCCACTCCAAGGTGTTCCCCAGGTTTCCTCGCCAATGCTTCGATCATCATGCTCTCGTTTAGTAGTTGTTGGAAACTACGCTGCATTAGGCCTACAAATTGGGTATGGGGTGTAGAGAGATGGTGTGTTCCACTCCAAGGTGTTCCCCAGGTTTCCTCGCCAATGCTTCGATCATCATGCTCTCGTTTAGTAGTTGTTGGAAACTACGCTGCATTAGACCTACAAATTGGGTATGGGGTGTAGAGAGATGGTGTGTTCCACTCCAAGGTGTTCTCCAGGTTGCCTTTCCTGAACTTCTATCTTCAGGCTCTCATTAAATTGTGGTTAAACGGAACAACTGCATTTGGCGTACTAGTTGGTTTGGGGCCTACTATCGGTGTCTGCCGCTCCTTGCTGTTCTCCTGGTTTCCTGTCCTGAAATTCCGTTTTCAGGCGCTCGTTAAGTAGTTGTTAATGTTAGACTGCATTTGGCCTACTAGTTGGGTTGGGGCCTACTATCGGTGTCTGCCACTCCTTGCTGTTCTCCTCCACTGAACAAAGCTGTGCCGCCTGTTTACTACTGTTGCCAATTTTGAACTGCATTTCGACTACTTACTGATTTGGGCCTACTCTCTGTGTCAGCCTCTCATTCCAGTTGTCCTCCACTGCAATGCCCCCTGATTAGTCCTGTGTTACCAATTTTGAACTGCATTTAGCCCACTTTATTCTTTGGGCCTATATCTGTGTTTCCTCCTCATCCTGCCCATTGCCCAGCCAGTGATAGATGAGTCTGCTGGTACATTGACCCATAACGCAACATTTCCCGTGCACGCTACACTGCAAGATTGTGACCCTGCTGAAAGTCAGGTCCCCCTTCCCGCATACCATACCACCTTACACGGGGACAAACAGGAAGGTGCAGATGAAAGTGCAGGTTCCTTCATCAGGTGGGGGGAGGAATACTAGTTGGCGACGTCACTGGCACAGGGCCTCTCATGGTACGCAAAAGTGTTGCTGCCGGTGGGAGGCGCCCCCGCCGTGCAAACACACCGCTGTACTTTGAGGGGCCCTGTGCCAGTGCCAATGCCAACGAGTGGGTCCCCCCTGCTTGCTCAGGTTCACAGCACTTGCAAAGTTGAAATACTTACCTCTCCCTGCTCCACTGCCGTGACGTGGTCCAGATTTCCTGGGCCCACTAATTACTTGAACCAGCCCTACCCACCACAGCTTTAGCCAAATGACCCCCAATTTCAAATGCCTTCCAATTATTATAAGGTAAATTACGCTTGACAAGCTTCATTAAGAAGAATGGATGGTTTTGACATTAAAATGGGCACTCTAGGTGTTTTCCTGGCCCCCACTCACTGCCGACTATGCTGCCCCATTGACTTGCATTGGGTTTCGTGTTTCGGTCGATCCCGACTTTACGTCATAATCGGCCGATTTCACTCGACCCGACTTTTGAGATAGTCGGGTTTCGCGAAACCCGGCTCGACTCTAAAAAGGTCAAGGTCGCTCAACTCTAGGGAACGCTGTTCCTTCGAAACGCGTTGGTTTCTACCTTGTCCTCAGTGCCGCTCCGTAGCTCTCCAGCTGTGACGTCACACGCTCAGTTCTCCGTCGGCCATCTTTCCTGCGCTCGTATCCAGGGACGCCACCGGCCAGGCTCCCCCTGGCTCTACGCAGCCTCCCCGCTACTGCCGTGTGCAGCTCCGCTCCAGGAACCTGCAGACCCCCACCGCATCTCTGCACTTCACGGCAGACAACTCTTTCTGCGGCGCCAGGCTCAACTCCGCACTGGATACAGCGGTGCCTCCATCTGATTCATCGCCCAGCTACACTGCTCGGTTCATCTCTGGGTCACAGGTATTGTTTCCACACGGGGTCGGGGCCATTGCTGATTCTGTTTGAGTCTGACACAGTACTGTTCATTCTGTCTCATGTGTTTGTGCCAGCACACTAGTCCTTTCACCTGGGCTTATATTGATTCAGGGGTTTGTTTGGTTCCATTGAGGGACTCTTTGTGTTAGTATTTTATACATTCCCTTCTTTCCTCTTAGTGCTTTTCCCTTATGCGCGGTCTCTAGCTTTTTCCTATACATTATCTACAGTACATCCAGGGTGGCGTCTTCCCAGTTTGAGTCCAGCTGCTAAGGAGTACATTTTGGTTTTAATAGCGCTTGTGTGATCACTATTTTATAAGTATTGAGTGCATTTACTGAACATACATTTTAGTAGGACAACATTTTGGATTTTAAAATCATTTTTTCAAGTTGGTGTTATAAATTATTCTAATTCTAATCTACTCCACTCATAAGAGTCAACGAGTCTCATAGACGGCAGCATGACTCAGCGAATCTGATGAGCACGTCAAATATTTGTGTGTGTATCGTTTTTTCTTTTAATTTTCTTTTAACATACTAGGTTAGTAATGGGTGTGCCTGATAGATGAAATGCGCCAATTCTGAGGAGAGTGTGGGCTTATATTTTTAGACTGAGAAAAGCCAAATTACCAAGGACCTTCTCTGTCTGATAATATAAACTTGCAGCTGTTTGCTTTACCTTGGCTAGTTATTCAAATAGGGGGGATACCATATTATTTTTTATTTATTCATTTAATAGGTTAAATAAAGCTAAACACCCTATAGTGCAACTTGAAAAGTACTAAAGGGTAAAAGTTTATTATATGTAGGGGGCTTGTGAAATTATATGGCTACAGGATATCTATGTAACTATGTCATACGGATGCTAGGTGAGGAAAAATCACATGCTCGCATAGCACTTGCATGACTTAAGTTAAAACATATGGATTCCACTTGTCCATCTTTTCAGGAGCAACATCGGAGGTGTTTTTTTATATGCTAATGTGAACGAGCCCTAACTAACACAGTACAATCACATTTGCAGCATGTTTCTGTGTACACTGTGTGTTGACTGAAAGCTGCTAATCAGTGTTGAGGGTGTGGTTAGACCGGGGAGCACGAGACACCTAGTCCTCTAATGATATTCACCTACTGATAAAGCATCAATTTTATTGAAAACGTAAAACTCAGCCTCATAAGTGGCACATCGCTTGAATTTGGGTCTCTGCCCCAACATAATGCTGCTGTAAGTTTACTTGGAAAAAACTTGACCAATTCTCTTTAGCAAAAAAGGTTTGTTGCTGGAAAAATTAAAATGTTATGGCGCCTGTAATGTGTTGATAAGAAAATGAAAAAAGTGCTCGGTCCTGAACGTCCAAAATAGGCTGAACTTTGGAGATTTAACTCTTTCACGACTTTTGATTTCTGATGTACATGTACGTCAAAAGTCGTGTCCATGACGCATGGCGAGCCCACACTTTTTCCCTGCTCATGATGGCTGATTTGATCTGTGACAGCTGGTGTACTTCTATGTATATCATAAGCAATCAGATGATCACACCTTCAGAAAAATGTCGGCTCAGGGCGCAAAAAATAAGCCATCAAAGAGCCCCAGATTCCAAAAAATGAAAATGTTACTGGTCTCGGAAAATGGAGACAAAAGCAAAAAAATTATTATTTTTTTTTACAAATTTCCAGTTTTTTTTCATCACTTAAATAAAAAAACCTATACATGTTTGTTATCCGCATACTTGTACTGACCTGGGGAATCATATTGCCAGGTCACTTTTACCGTATAGTGAACATGGTAAATAAAAACTCCAAAAAACTATTTTTTATTCCAATTTCCATGTACTTGGAATTTTTTCCCCCACTTTCCAGTGCATCATAAGATAAAATAAATGATGTCATTCAAAAGTCCAACTTGTCCTGCCGAAAAAAATCCCTCATATGGCTATGTAGACAGAAAAATAAAAGAGTTATGGCTCTTGGAATAAGAGGAGGAAAAACTGAAAATGAAAAAATGGAAAATTGCCCGGGGGTGAAAGTGTTAAAGCTTTGGCTATACGATGGATATAATGCTTATCTAAAGTTTCAATGTTGACTAGTGCAAATTGTCTCTACAGAGAGGAAGATGACTAGAACTCTAGTGCCACCTATTGGAAGTAGGAATCCTAAAAGTTAGTGTCGACTCTTTAACGAGCCTTGTCACATGACCTTGGATAAAAGCCAAACCAGAATCTCAATTTGCAGACACTGTGTTTCGGGGTACTGCCCCTCGTCAGTGCAAAGCGGAGATCTGGTTTGGCTGTGTGAGAGGTGTCTGACCGGGATCCAAGAAGTATCGCTTCTCCTTGCGGAGAGTGACATGCTAAGATGAGGAGACTTAAAGCTGCAATGCTCCTCTGGGAAATATGCAAATTGTCTCTTCAGAGATGAAGAGGACCAGAACTGTAGTGCCACCTATTGGAAGTAGCAATACTAAAAGTCAGACTGCTACTTCCAATAGGTGGCACTAGAGTTCTTGTCCTCTTTCTCTCTGAAGAGACAATTTGCGTATTTTCCAGAGGAGCATTGCGGCTTTAAGTCTCCTCATGGCGGCATGCTTAGCATGTCAATCTCCGCAAGGAGAAATGATACTTCTTGGATAATGTTGACTAGTAAAACAGTTGTGTGGTCTTGTGAATGTTTAGAGACCTCAATTATCACAATACAACATGTTGGACACACTCATAGAAGATTCTTGCCGTTCGTAGAGACCCACACGACTGCCAAGGAAAGATGCGATGGGCTTAGACTGTTCTGGCTAAATGAAAGCTGAGCTCTGCTTCATTACTATGGGCAAAAAATATATTTTTACTTTAAGAAAGTTGTGATGAATAAAGCATTATTCTGCCTCTTATGTCCCGTTCTGTATAAGCTGAGTTTTTCAACTTTATACATATTTTTTAATTTTCTATGTAAATTTTCACTATGAAATTTAGCAAATGACTTGTGACGTCTATTTCTTGTTTTCCTTCTTGAGAAGGGTTACATTTTCCCTTCCTCCTGTGATAATTTTAGCATCTCTTCCTCTCCATAGTGAGAGCAGTGATGTGTTGTTGAGTAATAAGGTTCAGCCAGGAATATAACCTGTGACACCGGGGAATGATGGAATCCGCTGGGAGTAAAAGTGTAAAATGTATTTTTATTCCTTTAATTAGTAACTGAAGGCAGCAGAGCGAATGGATCCTTCCTGATATCACATGCAAAAGGACACCAGGTGGTAACAGGGGATCACTACCTTCCACGTACATGATAGCACACGGCCAGGAGAGAACATAGTCGGAAAATGTTAAGAGTTCTACAATAGAGGTATACACTGAAATGAGAATATAAAGAGGTATACACTGAAACGAGAATATAAAGATAAAATATGGGACACAATGACGGCTGTGAATATCTGGTATCGGGCTATAAATGATTCTCGATGGGCTCATAAGGGAAAGAGCAGACCCTTAAAAGCAACCTCTGACACTGGCGCCATATAGTGCAGAAATATAATATTAAGCATTGTGATAGAGTGGCTCTCTCAGCGGTACACAGAGGTAGAAATGGATTCTTTCTTTTTAAGAACGGCCTGGGTTTATTAAGTGCAGCATAAACCAAACTGGTAAAAAAGTAAACATGGCTCTCTAGGCAAAATAGCAAAACAAAACACAGTCCTTCCCCCAGCAGGGATCAGCCCACATAGGGTTAGAAAGGTCCATGGTTCAGGTCCTTTAACTCAGGCATAAACACTTCCCTGGAATGTTCCTCTCCAGACATTGAACACTGCTGTCTTTGGAGGTCAGCTACTTAAGCCCCGGCTCACACCCTGGGGTGGAGAAAAGGTGGACACCCTCCCACCCGCTCTATGGGTGTCCACATAAAAGTCCATCTCTTAAATGGTATGGTGGAATAAAAAAAAAAAAAAAGACAACAAACAGAGTACTTAGGGGAGCAGCGTGAATAAAATAAGATAAAAAACTGGCCACTTTTCACCTGGTGACATGTCCTCTTTAAGTCTTTTGCTGCCCGATTAATGAACCTCTTCCCTCCTGGACTTTTGCCATTCCTCTTTGGCATTCCCTCCATTGGTTCCCCACTGCCCAGAGAATAAAGTTCAAAATACTAGGAGTGACTTACAAGGCCGTCCATAATCTGTCCTGTTGTGAATTCTGTGGCAGAGCTCCCTCCTGTGGTCACAAGTGGTACTTCGGCTGATTCTGTCTGTGAGCTTCCGTTGGTGGAGGAGAGTGGTACTGCGGCTTCTGAGTTTCCTTCCTCAGGTGATGTGGTGAAGTCGTTAGGTGCTGCTCTATTTAACTCCACCTGGTGCTCTGATCCTGGCTTCCAGTCAATGTTCTAGTATTGGACTTGCTTCCTCCTGGATCGTTCCTGTGGCCTGCTGCTCTGCATAGCTAAGTTTCGCTTGAGTTATTTTTTGTTTGCTGTTTTTTCTGTCCAGCTTGTATTTTTGGTTTTTCTTGCGTGCTGGAAGCTCTGGGACGCAGAGGGTGTACCTCCGTGCCGTTAGTCGGTACGGAGGGTCTTTTTGCCCCCTTTGCGTGGTTGTTTGTAAGGTTTTGTGTTGACCGCAAAGTTACCTTTCCTATCCTCGCTCTGTTCAGAAAGTCGGGCCTCACTTTGCTAAATCTATTTAATCTCTACGTTTGTCTTTTCATCTTAACTCACAGTCATTATATGTGGGGGGCTGCCTTTTCCTTTGGGGTATTTCTCTGAGGCAAGGTAGGCTTATTTTCTATCTTCAGGCTAGCTAGTTTCTCAGGCTGTGCAGAGTTGCATAGGGAGCGTTAGGCGCAATCCACGGCTGCCTCTAGTGTGGTTGGAGAGGATTAGGGATTGCGGTCAGCAGAGTTCCCACGTCTCAGAGCTCGTTCTATGTTTTTGGGTTATTGTCAGATCACTGTATGTGCTCTGACTACTATGTCCATTGTGGTACTGAATTACCTAATCATAACAGTACTGGAAGCCAAAAGTACTAATGATTCCCAATAGAGGGAAAAAAGAAGTTCTGAGACCATTTTTTTTTCTTTGCACTGTTTTGCCTTTTTTCCCCCCTAGACATTTGGGTGGTTCAGGACACAGGTGTGGACATGGACATTCAGGGTCTGTGCTCTTCAATGGATAATCTCGTTATAAATGTGCAAAAGCTTCAAGATTTGGTGGTTCAGAATCCTATGTTAGAACCAAGAATTCCTATTCCCGATTTGTTTTATGGTGATAGAGCCAAGTTTGTGAATTTCAAAAATAATTGCAAACTGTTTCTGGCCTTGAAACCTCGCTCCTCTGGTGACCCAGTTCAACAAGTTAGAATTATTATTTATTTTTTGCGTGGCGACCCTCAGGACTGGGCATTTTCCCTTGCGCCAGGAGATCCTGCATTAAGTAATATTGATGCGTTTTTCCTGGCGCTCGGATTGCTGTACGATGAACCTAATTCGGTGGATCAGGCAGAGAAAAATTTGCTGGCTCTGTGCCAGGGTCAGGATGAGATTGAGATTTACTGTCAGAAATTTAGAAGGTGGTCCGTGCTTACTCAATGGAATGAAGGTGCGCTCGCAGCTATTTTCAGAAAGGGTCTCTCTGAAGCCCTTAAGGATGTCATGGTGGGATTTCCTATGCCTGCTGGTCTAAATGAGTCTATGTCTTTGGCCATTCAGATCGGTCGACGCTTGCGTGAGCGTAAATCTGTGCACCATTTGGCGGTATTATCTGAGCATAAACCTGAGCCTATGCAGTGCGATAGGACTTTGACCAGAGTTGAACGGCAAGAACACAGACGTCAGAATGGGCTGTGTTTCTACTGTGGTGATTCCACTCATGCTATCTCTGATTGTCCTAAACGCACTAAGCGGTTCGCTAGGTCTGCCACCATTGGTACAGCACAGTCAAAATTTCTTTTGTCCATTACTTTGATCTGCTCTTTGTCATCTTATTCTGTCATGGCATTTGTGGATTCAGGCGCTGCTCTGAATTTGATGGACTTGGAGTATGCCAGGCGTTGTGGGTTTTTCTTGGAGCCCTTGCAGTGTCCTATTCCATTGAGAGGAATTGATGCTACGCCTTTGGCCAAGAATAAGCCTCAGTACTGGACCCAGCTGACCATGTGCATGGCTCCTGCACATCAGGAGCATATTCGCTTTCTGGTGTTGCATAATCTGCATGATGTGGTCGTGTTGGGGTTGCCATGGCTACAAGTCCATAATCCAGTATTAGATTGGAAATCCATGTCTGTGTCCAACTGGGGTTGTCAGGGGGTACATGGTGATGTCCCATTCCTGTCTATTTCATTATCCACCCTTTCTGAGGTCCCAGAGTTCTTGTCTGATTACCGGGATGTATTTGATGAGCCCAAGTCCGATGCCCTACCTCCGCATAGGGATTGGGATTGTGCTATCGATTTGATTCCTGGTAGTAAATTTCCAAAAGGTCGACTGTTTAATTTATCTGTACCTGAGCACGCCGCTATGCGGAGTTACGTGAAGGAGTCCTTGGAGAAGGGGCATATTCGCCCGTCATCGTCGCCATTGGGAGCGGGGTTCTTTTTTGTGGCCAAGAAGGATGGTTCGCTGAGACCTTGTATAGATTACCGCCTTCTAAATAAGATCACGGTCAAATTTCAGTACCCCTTGCCGCTGTTATCTGATTTGTTTGCTCGGATTAAGGGGGCTAGTTGGTTCACCAAGATAGATCTTCGTGGTGCATATAATCTTGTGCGTATTAAGCGAGGCGATGAATGGAAAACTGCATTTAATACGCCCGAGGGCCATTTTGAATACCTAGTTATGCCTTTCGGACTTGCCAATGCTCCATCAGTGTTTCAGTCCTTTATGCATGACATCTTCCGAGAGTACCTGGATAAATTCCTGATTGTGTACTTGGATGATATTTTGGTCTTCTCGGATGATTGGGAGTCTCACGTGAAGCAGGTCAGAACGGTGTTCCAGGTCCTGCGTGCTAATTCTTTGTTTGTGAAGGGATCAAAGTGTCTCTTTGGTGTTCAGAAGGTTTCATTTTTGGGGTTCATTTTTTCCCCTTCTACTATCGAGATGGATCCTGTTAAGGTCCAGGCCATCCATGATTGGACTCAGCCGACATCTCTGAAGAGTCTGCAAAAGTTCCTGGGCTTTGCTAATTTTTATCGTCGCTTCATCTGCAATTTTTCTAGTATTGCTAAACCATTGACCGATTTGACCAAGAAGGGTGCTGATGTGGTCAATTGGTCTTCTGCTGCTGTGGAAGCTTTTCAAGAGTTGAAGCGTCGTTTTTCTTCTGCCCCTGTGTTATGTCAGCCAGATGTTTCGCTTCCGTTCCAGGTCGAGGTTGATGCTTCTGAAATTGGAGCGGGGGCTGTTTTGTCGCAGAGAAGTTCTGATTGCTCGGTGATGAAACCATGCGCCTTCTTTTCCAGGAAGTTTTCGCCTGCTGAGCGAAATTATGATGTTGGCAATCGAGAGTTGCTGGCCATGAAGTGGGCATTCGAGGAGTGGCGTCATTGGCTTGAAGGAGCTAAGCATCGCGTGGTGGTCTTGACTGATCATAAGAACTTGACTTATCTCGAGTCTGCCAAACGGTTGAATCCTAGACAGGCTCGCTGGTCGCTGTTTTTCTCCCGTTTTGACTTTGTGGTTTCGTACCTTCCGGGCTCTAAAAATGTGAAGGCGGATGCCCTGTCTAGGAGTTTTGTGCCCGACTCTCCGGGTTTATCTGAGCCGGCGGGTATTCTCAAAGAGGGAGTAATTGTGTCTGCCATCTCCCCTGATTTGCGGCGGGTGCTGCAAAAATTTCAGGCTAATAAACCTGATCGTTGCCCAGCGGAGAAACTGTTTGTCCCTGATAGGTGGACGAATAGAGTTATCTCTGAGGTTCATTGTTTGGTGTTGGCTGGTCATCCTGGAATCTTTGGTACCAGAGAGTTAGTGGCTAGATCCTTTTGGTGGCCATCTCTGTCACGGGATGTGCGTTCTTTTGTGCAGTCCTGTGGGATTTGTGCTCGGGCTAAGCCCTGCTGTTCTCGTGCCAGTGGGTTGCTTTTGCCCTTGCCGGTCCCGAAGAGGCCTTGGACACATATCTCTATGGATTTTATTTCAGATCTTCCCGTCTCTCAAAAAATGTCAGTCATTTGGGTGGTTTGTGATCGCTTCTCTAAGATGGTCCATTTGGTACCCTTGTCTAAATTACCTTCCTCCTCTGATTTGGTGCCATTGTTCTTCCAGCATGTGGTTCGTTTACATGGCATTCCGGAGAATATCGTTTCTGACAGAGGTTCCCAGTTTGTTTCGAGGTTTTGGCGAGCCTTTTGTGCTAGGATGGGCATTGACTTGTCTTTTTCCTCGGCTTTCCATCCTCAGACTAATGGCCAGACCGAACGAACCAATCAGACCTTGGAAACATATCTGAGATGCTTTGTTTCTGCTGATCAGGATGACTGGGTGTCCTTTTTGCCTTTGGCTGAGTTCGCCCTTAATAATCGGGCCAGCTCAGCTACCTTGGTTTCACCGTTTTTCTGCAATTCTGGGTTCCATCCTCGTTTCTCTTCAGGGCAGGTTGAGTCTTCGGACTGTCCTGGTGTGGATACTGTGGTGGACAGGTTGCAGCAGATCTGGACTCATGTAGTGGACAATTTGACCTTGTCCCAGGAGAAGGCTCAACGTTTTGCTAATCGCAGACGCTGTGTGGGTCCCCGACTTTGTGTTGGGGATTTGGTTTGGTTGTCATCTCGTCATATTCCTATGAAGGTTTCCTCTCCTAAATTTAAGCCTCGTTTCATTGGTCCATATAGGATTTCTGAGGTTCTTAATCCTGTGTCTTTTCGTTTGACCCTTCCAGATTCTTGTTCCATCCATAACGTATTCCATAGGTCATTGTTGCCGAGATACGTGGCACATATGGTTCCATCTGTTGATCCTCCTGCCCCGGTTTTGGTGGAGGGGGAGTTGGAGTATATTGTGGAGAAGATTTTGGATTCTCGTGTTTCGAGACGGAAACTCCAGTATCTGGTTAAGTGGAAGGGTTATGCTCAGGAAGATAATTCCTGGGTCTTTGCCTCTGATGTCCATGCTCCCGATCTTGTTCGTGCCTTTCATATGGCTCATCCTGGTCGTCCTGGGGGCTCTGGTGAGGGTTCGGTGACCCCTCAAGGGGGGGTACTGTTGTGAATTCTGTGGCAGAGCTCCCTCCTGTGGTCACAAGTGGTACTTCGGCTGATTCTGTCTGTGAGCTTCCGTTGGTGGAGGAGAGTGGTACTGCGGCTTCTGAGTTTCCTTCCTCAGGTGATGTGGTGAAGTCGTTAGGTGCTGCTCTATTTAACTCCACCTGGTGCTCTGATCCTGGCTTCCAGTCAATGTTCTAGTATTGGACTTGCTTCCTCCTGGATCGTTCCTGTGGCCTGCTGCTCTGCATAGCTAAGTTTCGCTTGAGTTATTTTTTGTTTGCTGTTTTTTCTGTCCAGCTTGTATTTTTGGTTTTTCTTGCGTGCTGGAAGCTCTGGGACGCAGAGGGTGTACCTCCGTGCCGTTAGTCGGTACGGAGGGTCTTTTTGCCCCCTTTGCGTGGTTGTTTGTAAGGTTTTGTGTTGACCGCAAAGTTACCTTTCCTATCCTCGCTCTGTTCAGAAAGTCGGGCCTCACTTTGCTAAATCTATTTAATCTCTACGTTTGTCTTTTCATCTTAACTCACAGTCATTATATGTGGGGGGCTGCCTTTTCCTTTGGGGTATTTCTCTGAGGCAAGGTAGGCTTATTTTCTATCTTCAGGCTAGCTAGTTTCTCAGGCTGTGCCGAGTTGCATAGGGAGCGTTAGGCGCTATCCACGGCTGCCTCTAGTGTGGTTGGAGAGGATTAGGGATTGCGGTCAGCAGAGTTCCCACGTCTCAGAGCTCATTCTATGTTTTTGGGTTATTGTCAGATCACTGTATGTGCTCTGACTACTATGTCCATTGTGGTACTGAATTACCTAATCATAACACTGTCCCCTCCATACATCCCTGACCTAAACTTCCGCTGCCTCTGCACATGTAATCTCTGGTCCTCACACAGGTCTCTCTCCCTGCTCTCCTCCAATCTGTTCCTCACATAATGCTCTTCACGATTTCTCCAGTGCCCCCACCATACTCTGGAACTTGTACCCCAACCGATCAGACTAGAAAATAAATAGTAATAATAATTTAAAATATTTAATTGGTTTTCTTATTTTTTCATTGTTCTCCTTCTTCTTCTGGAGAATCTCTTAAAATATTAAATGCAATATGTATGATTAATGTATTGACCCCTTAAAGGTCGCCAATATGCATTAAAACAGCGGTCGTTAAGGGGACCTTTTTCCACATTGCTATTTTAATACACCAATCTGGAATTCCTCCGGGGCCAAATTCCTGTGGGTGAAAGCTGTACATGACAGCTGACACTCTGGTATATTGGCCCTGGATAGAACCGTTTCGGGCTGATTAACCCCTTACATACTGCTGTCACTCACAACAGCGGTATTTAAGTGGTTAAAAGGAGGTCAGAAGACCCCCTTTCACAGGTTTGGTCACCCTTGATTGCAATAGCAGGTGCCAATCTATAAACAGGGTCTAACAGATTGTCCGTGAGACCCTGACAGGTCCCCGACACTGGTGTATGCGAGCAGTGAAATCCATGAGACCAGTGATCAAAGTAACAGATATGCATGTCCAACAGTGGGACTAAGTTAAAAATTAGAAAAAGTCAAATAAAATATGTAAAAAAAACCCAAAAAAGCACCCAAAAATCACAAACAGCCGATTCACCACTAAAAGCAAACCCCTTGTGATAAAACAAAAATAAACCAAAAAAAGTACACATAATTGGTATAGCTATCTCTGGAATGACCAGAACTATAAAACTGTCATGTTATTTATTCCATGGATCGAACATCAAAAAGAAATTAAAAACCCAACAAAAATTGCTCGTTTTCATCATGTTGACACACAAAATGAATAAAAAACAAACAAAAAGTCATATGCAAAAGAAATGGTATAAATGAAAATGCCAAATTGTCCCACATAAAAACAAACCCTAATATGGCTCATTGGGCAAAAAAAAAAAAGTTACAGCTTTCAGAATATGGTGAAGCTTGTGGTTGACTACTGTACTCTGAATGGTAGAAAAGATGGATACCACCATAACAGAAAACGCAGTCCAAAGTTCTCCATCTGCCTCATTATAGTTAGTAGGTCTGTTGAGGGTTTCATCTGAACCGCTTTTTTGTGGGATTTACACGGAAACCCCGACATAAGTGCTCAGTGTAGAACATAAGAATGTGATCCCAGCGTTATACTGAAATCGATCAAAAAATATTATGTACCCCAAACAAAAACCCAAACTTATCCTGCATAAAACCAACCTACCCACTCAGGTCACTGGAAATGTAGGGGGATCCCATGTTATTGATAGAACAAAGACTATGGAAAAGGGAACACGTGTCCAACACCCCCCCAATAAAATTCCAGTGAAATCTGCACTCCCAGATCCAAATGCCCCCCTACTCCTGAGCACCACTGTGTCTAAACCACAGTAAGCGGCCACATGTTTAGCATTATTGTAGTGGGGAGAACCAAATTAACAATTTATGGGGTATATGTCTCCAGATTCACAAACAGGGCGCAATATATGGGGGCACTACAATATATGAGGGCACTACACTGTATGGGGGCACACTGGACTGGCACTAAACTGGCATATATGCAATTTGCAATTCTACAGGAAAAAGCCTGGCGTGGATGTTACAAAATACTCACTTCACCAGTAGATTAAATCTTTAAGAAAATTTCCAATATGGGATCACTTGTGCTTTTTTTTTTTTTTTCTGATCTGGCACCTCAGGGGCTCGGCTAATGGAGCGCACAATATTTTCAAATGCAATCTGTTTTTTAAAAGCCAAGTAGCACTCCTTTCCATCTGGTCCCTGCCTTGTGCTCAAACAGTAGTGTACAACTTCATATGGGACATTCAGTAAAAATTATGGGGTCCATTTTCTCCCATTACCCAATGTAGAAATTATCAATTTGGGGCTAAAACTGTATTTTAGTGGAAAAAATGTACTGTATTTTTTTCCTTTTCACATTTAAATGTTATAAAGTTTCATGAATCATCTGTAGGTTAAATATTCTCAGTACACCACTAGATGAATTTCTTGAGGGGTCTAGATTCCAAAATGGGGTCACTTGTGGAGGGGGGTTCTGTTGTTTTGGCATGTCAGGGGCTCTGCAAATATGACGTTGCATTCACAATCTGATCCAGACAAATTTATGCTTCAAAAATCAAGTATATCTCTCACCTTGCTGAGCCCTGCCATGTGCTCAAACAGTTTTTCGCCACATATGGCATAGTATTGCATTTGTGGGAAAGTGTGTGACAAATTTTATCCTATTATCCAAATGACAAATTTGAGGCTAAAGGTACCTTCACACTAAACGACGCTGCAGCGATCCAGACAACAATCCGGATCGCTGCAGCGTCGCTGTTTGGTCGCTGGAGAGCTGTCACACAGACAGCTCTCCAGCGACCAACGATGCCGGTAACCAGGGTAAACATCGGGTTACTAAGCGCAGGGCCGCGCTTAGTAACCCGATGTTTACCCTGGTTACCATCCTAAAAGTAAAAAAAACAAACGCTTCATACTTACCTTCTGCTGTCTGTCCCCGGCGCTGTGCTTCTCTGTACTGGCTGTGAGCACAGCGGCCGGAAAGCACAGCGGTGACGTCACCGCTCTGCTTTCCGGCCGCTGTGCTCACAGTGAGTGCAGGAAAGCACAGCGCCGGAGGACAGACAGCGCTAGGTAAGTATGAAGCGTTTTTTTTTTTTTTTCTTTTAGGATGGTAACCAGGGTAAACATCGGGTTACTAAGCGCGGCCCTGCGCTTAGTAACCCGATGTTTACCCTGGTTACCAGTGAAGACATCGCTGAATCGGTGTCACACACGCCGATTCAGCTATGTCAGCGGGAGAGCCAGCGACCAAATAAAGTGCTGGCCTTCTAGCCCCGACCAACGATATCACAGCAGGATTCTGATCGCTGCTGCCTGTCACACTGGACGATATCGCTAGCGAGGACGCTGCAACGTCACGGATCGCTAGCGATATCGTCTAGTGTGAAGGTACCTTTAAACATTTTACCGGAAAAACATAATTTTCATCTTCACATCTACAACATTTCAAAAAGTTCTGTGAGTTTAGTTCAACATGCTGAGCACAGCCCTTGATGAAATCCTTGATGGATCTACTGTCACGGTTTCATAACTGACACTGTTAGTGACAGCTCAGCTTGTCAGCATTTTGATCGACAGCCCTGCTGCTCAATCTGATCTGGTCTGCAGGTGTTTCCCCAGGTGCCTCCTCTCCTTAGTGATTTGCTAGCCATTTAGCTGGCTTGCTGTGAGCAACAGATTGTCAGTTGTAGCTTTGCTTTATCTAGGTGTGTATGTGCTTGCTCTGTGTCTGACTTCTGTTCTTGTTTATGACCTTGGATCTGTTGTGACAATTCTCGTGGATTATCCCTTCTGCTTTTGACACTCTCTGATTTCAGGTATCTGACCCCAGACTTGGCCTCTGATAGACTGTTTGTTGTACCTCTTGGTTTTGACATAACCTTCTGACATTTGACTCCACACTATTTTCTAACCATGCCTTTGACTTACCCCTCTTGACTTACCCCACTGATAGCTGCTACTGCCCAGGCACCAGAGGTGCCATGTTGCAGGAGGAAATATTGTTTTTCTCTACAAAGATGTCGATCACCGATAGCTGCAACTGCGCCGACACTATTTTCAAATGGATTATTTTTTAAAATGAATTTCAGGATAGTCTCAAACAAATGAATTGCATACGCAGTACATATGCAATCATGCTGCAGCGCAAGCTCCACTGCCAGCCCCTGACTGCAGAAGGGGATTTTTCCCCAAGATATACAGTGCCTTGCCAAAGTATTTGGCTCCCTGGAACTTTTCAACCTTTTCCCACATTATCATGCTTCAAACATAAAGATACATTTTTGGTGAAGAATCAACAAGTGGAACACAATTGTGAAGTTGAATGAAATTCATTGGTTATTTTAAATTTTTGTGCAAATTCAAAAACTGAAAAGTGGGGCATGCAATGTTATTCAGTCCCTTAAAACTAATAATTTGTTGCGCCATCTTTTGCTGTGATTACAGCTGCAAGTCGCTTGGGGTCTGTCTCTATCAGTTTTGTACATTGAGAGACTGAAATTCTTGCCCATTCTTCCTTGGCAAACAGCTCAAGCTCAGTGAGGTTTGATGTAGATCGTTTGTGAACAGCAGTTTTCAGCTCTTTCCACAGATTCTCACTGGGATTGAGGTCTGGGCTTTGACTTGGCCATTCTAACACCTGGATACGTTTATTTGTGACCCATTCCATTGTAGATTTTGCTTTATGTTTGGGATCATTGTCTTGTTGGAAGACAAATCTCCGTCCCAGTCTCAGGTCTTTTGCAGACTCCAACAGGTTTTCTTCAACAATGGTCCTGTATTTGGCTCCATCCATCTTCCCATCAATTTTAACCATCTTCCCTGTCCTTGCTGAAGAAATGCAGGCCCAAACCATGATGCTGCCACCAAAATGTTTGAGATTGGGGATGGTGTGTTCAGGGTGATGAGTTGTGTTGCCTTTACGCCAAACATATCGTTTGGTATTGTTGCCAAAAAGTTTGATTTTGGTTTCATCTGACCAGAGCACCTTCTTCCACATGCTTGGTGTGTCCCGGGTGGCTTGTTGCAAACTTTAAACGACACTTTTTATGGATATCTTTGAGAAATGGCTTTCTTCTTGCCACTCTTCCATAACAGCCAGATTTGTGCAGTGTACGACTGATTGTTGTCCTATGGACAGACTGTTCCACCTCAGCTGTAGATCTCTGCAGTTCATCCAGAGTGATCATAGGCCTCTTGGCTGCATCTCTGATCAGTCTTCTCCTTGTTTTAGATGGAAGTTTAGGGGGGATGGCCGGGTCTTGGTAGATTTGCAGTGGTATGATACTCCTTCCATTTCAATATAATTGCTTAAACAGTGCTCCTTGGGATATTTAAAGTTTTGGAAATCATTTTGTA